>NC_135497.1:148636750-148971028 GCF_052857255.1 Amblyomma americanum
ATATGCTCGCTACATGTCGCCAAAATACATGCGCTTTCGAGCAGCCTGCAGGCAAAGCAACCCCTCCAGTGCACGTGACTCGTCGAATTAGCCATGATTGGCCACTGCGCCGAGGGTAACCGCATTTTTGAAATTTTATAAACAGATATAGACATTACTTACGTTTGGCTATATGCACCTCTCAATAATTGAGGAACCTGACAGTTATGGTTAAAAAGTTAAATATTCAATATTAGTTAACCAGCCTGCTAGTTAGCACGTACGTCTTAGCTCTATTTCGATGTACTATATCGATGACAATGCTATGCCGAAACAAGCGTTCTTCTAACTCATAAAGACAACTTTTAAAAATTGTGTAAAATCTTAGGTGAAACACCCTGCATATAGCTTGCTCTTCCCGAGCAACCTCTCGCAGCCACTGTTAATTTCAATGTGATCTGCTATGGCGAGCACTCTGCTCACAATCCGGTGAGCAGGGTGCCTGCCAGCTGCCACAGTGAACATGTTTTGATGACGTCACAGGGTCGCGTCACCTAGGTCGCAGGTGGGCCACCCGCTTCTCTAGGGAGTTTTCGCTCATGCCGCCGACGACGACGCCGGGTTTCCTGCGGAACGGGACCATTGGCGCTATCGCGGTAATAGCGGCAGCCGTTAGCAGATGATCGCACGTCGCCCGCCATACGCCCGTGAATCTGAACGCTAGACCAGTGAACTGTTTGTGGTTGTGCCGTCGCAGACGCGCCTTGGATGCCAGCGGTGTTTACGAGGAGATCGGCTGTATCGAAGAGCGCGAACGCGCTTTGTGAATGTACGTTGTAAACTGCGGAGTTTAATGGGCTATACAAGGGATGCCGCATAGTGGAGGGCTTCGGATTAATTTATGCCACTTGGGACTGTTCAACGGGCGCTGGCACGGGCACTTTTGTTTTTCGCTTCCGTCGAAATGCGGCTGCCGCTGCCGGAGTTCGATCCGCCGACACAATGCCAGCAGCCGAACGCCAAGCCTCTGAGCCAACACGGCGGGTCGAAGGGACTTTGATCTGAATTTTCACCTCCTTTCGGATGACGCATATGGCTCTTAATACTTTGCAGAGACGATCATAACGGCCCTCTTTACGCATTGGGCTTGATTATTTGAAGCGTTCAAACGTTGTCGGGGCGCTCTAAGATTGGAAAGAATAGGTTTTGAAAGAGAAAATAAATAGCAAAGCAATCTGAAACTAGTGTTGGCTGCCGTCGCCCAGTTACAAATTTCCTAGGTCCGTCCGTTCATCCTAAGGCCGCTTTCATATCCCTCCCGCTAACACTGCCCAGTGCCAGCAATGGCCATCTTATCCCCACAAATTTCCTAATCTCATCTGCCAACCTGATTATCTGCGGCCCTCTGCTACGTTTACCTTTCAATTGTAATCCATACCGGTACTGTAAGGGACCACCGCATATGTTTCCTTCGCATTACATGTTCCGCCCATTTCTTCCTCTTGATTTCGACTATGATATTATCAACTCACATTCCTTAGGATTCAGTATCATCTCTGAAATCCTGCCTTTGAAAGCACTTCTCAACAGCCCATCTCAAGCACCTCTTTTAACAGCATCTGTCCAAACCTTGCGTCAGGATACAGCTGCTTTCTGCTGCTATCCACCCAAGCACAATTGCGGGTGCATTTTAATGCGATTGCGTTAGGCTTTCGCCTCGCAAGAACTTTTCTGCTTCTCCATAACGAAATTACCTGGTTGGTCAATTCCTTGATGATGTCATCAGGATCACGTGATCCCAAATGACCAATCAGAGAGCCCCACGATATTTGATATCACAGCTTAGTCGATACACTTCACGTGAGCTTGTGACGGCATCGCCACCTGCCTACCAAATTACGAAGGACCCCGATAATTTGCAAGTTGGCCCACCACCCAAAATTCAAAGTCGGCCCACCCCGAAAATGGAGGTGGGCTAGTGGGTTCGACTAGTATAATCCTGCATGATAAATCCTTGGAAGGTTCTCGAACATCTAGAAGGTGTTGACTCGGGCCTACCGTGCTTACCAAGCGAACTATAGTGCCGAGCGCCATGGCCGACCCAAGAAGTAAGTCAAGGCAAGGAGGAGAAAGTTGAATCGTGAGCGGCTCGTCGCGAAAGCGGGCTAACTCAGTGCGGAGAGAGACGCCTACTGGAATGGGCAGCAATCCAACTGGGCTTACTGGAATCTCTACTGGGCAACAACAACAGACTGCACCGCCAGCCAAGCGCCGTGGCCGATCCAAGAAGCATCAAGCCGTCGAAGGAGTCGCCGCCGGTGGTAGGTACACCGTGAGGCAGCGTGCCCAATGAGGCCCGCGATGCGGCTCCGAATGCATCGATTCACAGGAGACACTACGTGAAAGACTCGGAACACCGAGAAGACAAAATTGGCGCCGATCGTGAACATCGCAACGACAACGACGAAGTCAAGGCAAACAGGAGGAAGTTGAGCGTCAGCGTTTATCTAGCTCCTGTTTTCAGTAATTCATTGCCTGTGCCTTGGCTACTTCCCTGCAGTGGGTATGTGCCATCTTTATCTGAGGCCAACCATCTCGGAAGCGGAGCAACGCAGGGCGTCGAGAGAGGCCTGCTTGAATTACATCAAACCAAATGGGCAAGTGCGGACGAAGATGAACAAGAGCAATACTCTAATGTAGGTTATGAAACAAATACTTGCATAAGAACTACTGAACGACATGCGCACTGTGAGCATTGAAAGAATTTATTAGTTTAAAAAAATGTGGTTTGTGTTACATCATAACACTCATTACACCAGCTAGAAGGAACGAGAAATGGTCGGGAGTGTAGCTGAAGTATCGTGCGAACACGCACAAATGCAACCTGAAAGGAAAATACGTCATGAATTCGCCAAAAAGACATTGGAATCACAACATAGACACCAGAAGCTACAAACTAAATGTTATCGAATTTCCTTCATTAAGATTTCGTTAAGCAGACCATACATTTTTCTTTTTTTTAAATATTACTGAAGGAGTTAGTTCAAATGCCCTTTATACCGCGCATTTATCCACTTTCGTCCACGCTTAGTTGAAACTCTTTCAGCACAAAATCAGTCGTTAGGCGCGCCCGAAAGGTCCGAACGCGTTCCTCATGATCACATCGCATTGCGCGGACGGTGTGCGACATCGGCAAGAAGCCGACATCGAAAGAGCGTCTTGCGTGTGCCAAAGCAGTTTTACGTCAATACTACGCATTGAAATATAAAGGTTCAGAGCATTCGACTGATGAATCAGGAAGCAGTCCCATTGCGGTATTGAGGAGTTCCCACTGGGTCGAAGCGCCACATTACGCGCAGATCAGAAGGCGTTCAAAACGCAGAGGTGAGACTGAATGAAAAGGAACGAAAGAGCAGCGAATTCGGGGCTGTGAATAATAAGTCATCGATGCAAATTAACTCAGTAAATCTGCGCTCCACATCGGAGCAGGATTTTTTGCTCTATAGTGTGTGAGGTGTGCCTGGCGCCTACATGAACTGGGTTCTCCTCGATAGCTGCACCGTGATGAACGGACTCGCTGTCCCTAAGGGCGCGCGTTTTCTACTGCACGCCACAGCTAAAGAATCAAACGAAACCGATAAGAAAAAAAAATAGTCAGCGCCGCTCACGCGACTATCCTCATAATCGTACTGATAGCAGACGAGAACTGCAGCCACTGCCCTACTGGGCGTATTTTCGAACACGACCGCTGGGCGGCTTTCAGTGGCGTACTGGGCGTATAATATGAGGCGCGGACCGCGTGTACAGGGTTCCGGGTAGCCAAGTGATAGCGGGCGACTGCTCGAGACTCTCCTTTCAGCCTCCTCCGCGGTTCTGGGATGCTAATGTTGAATAAACAATTGATGCATCGGCGCGTTGGCAAATAGTCCGATAGTACCTACCACCTATGCCGTGCATGACTGCGCCTTGTCCACGTGCGTTCGCGGCCATGTGTTGCAATTCACTATACACGTACCTCGTTTCTTGCCACACAGACATTTCTTGGGTGACATAAAGACAACCAGTTGTCTCTTTATTTTCTCTCCACCAGTTTCACACCAATGGTAGAACGAGACTTTCACACAGAAGATAAAAAAAACAGTACCAAGTGAACCTTTCGCACAAATCCACACAACAGCTTCGCAGTCCTGTGGCCCCTGTAGACATGCGGCGTGGTCAGGCCTGGATGGCTCTCCTGTCCGTGAGCTTGAGCATGGTGTTTGCGCGACGCCGGCGTTGGTAGGTCATGTAGAGAAGGCGGAAGTGGATGCAGCCGAAGGTGACCCAAAACACAGAGAAGATGAAAAGAGCCGAAGCCAGCGACGCCGCAGGCAGCCATGAGCTTGAGTGGTACTGGAACAGGACGTACATCCACGCCATGCTCAGCACTCCCACGTTGCCCACGCTGAAAGCCAAGTTAGCCAGGAACACAGTGGCGTCGTCCCGAGACTCCTGCTCCCAGAACCAGCGCCACATGGGCTTAGTACGCCGCTGCATCGGATAGCGCACGCCGCACAGCGGGCAAACGGCGTCCTCCGCTTCCCTGTACAGGACCTCCTACAGGCAGGACCAGTGCTTGAATGCATTCGGGCAGCGGCAGGGACTGCGGTAGAGCTGTTCCAGATCCTCGACACCTTCGTCCGGGCAGATGCAGAACAATAAGCTGCGGCGGACCGGCGCCTGGCTCGGCGATGAAGCACTGGTTCCGGTGCTACTAGTGCTTCTGTTGCTGCCAGCACTTGTACTGGCAGCGTCGTCTGTGCCTTCGCTACCACGATCAGGGTCCACGGAACCATCTGCGCCATCTCCAGCGAGGTCGTCCTGTGGCGTTCGCTCGGCCAGGTTGGCGTGCCCGCTGTCCGTATCGGCTGCCTCAGGGCTGACTGGCTGAGAGTGGGCGTCCGCCAGATCGTCCGCGCTGCTACTCGACGCCGAGCTGACAAAGAGGGACATAGACTCTGAGGGCGACCTGAGCATAGCGAAGAAGCTGCGCAAAACGTTCGCCAGGCAATGGGCACCGAATGGAATACGTGGGCCGCGTGCGCTTTTTCTTCACTTCATTTATCCTCGCGCCTCCGCGAGTTGGGCGCCCTCAGGATGGTGCATGTGCGTGGAACGAGCCGGCAGGAAGACGAAGAAAAAACAAATGGCAAATATCACGCTTTTTGAGTAGCTAAGAAATAAAGAATAAATTTGTGAAAGCGTTGCGCCAACCGCGATCAGTTCGCTCAAATGGCGGCTTTTTTACGGAAGACAATTTCACTAAAACTTTCACTAAGCCACCGCTGTCGTGGTGGATGCCGATGGGCGTTCCATGGTAAACTATACTCGGAGGAGGCGAAGGAGGATAAAACATTTATTTAGTCATATTGGTTGAAGTGTTGTGGGTGAACCTGGGGCACTATATGGTCTGGAGCTGACGGCGCCCGGCGACCTCAAGGGCTCTCGTCACGACGCGGAGTTGCATATCCGGCTCGGAGCTGAGCAGTGCCGACTGCCACTCATCGGAATCAAGAGAGCTGCAGCGCAATATGGGGGCTTCCGAGGGATACGAATGATGAATGTGGGATAGTGTGGCCGATGGGTAGTGGCATAGCGGCATGAGGGAAGGTAACGAGTGTGGTAAATGCGGGAGAGGAGGCAGGGGTGTGGGAAACTCTGAGTTCGGAGTTGTCGCCAGGCAACTTGCAGTGGTTTGGCGAGGGAATTATGAGGCGCGGGGTGTATGAGGCGGGTGTTACTATAGTGTAGAGGTTATGAAGAAAACAAAGATGCGCTAACTAAGGCTCTAGAAGTGGGAAATCGATCAAGGTGGTGAAAAGAGTCCAGAAAAAGTGCGGGAACGTGTGACGCACGAAAAGTTATGTCCAAATACCGACGCACGCAAGTAAAAGATTTGTAAAATTGCATTTTTTCCCGAGCAAAGTTGGTTTAGTTAGAAGTATCAACACATTTCTAATTAAACTTAAAATTGCAACTATATATCACGAAACGATGGCGAATATGTAACGCGAATGTTTGAGGATTAGGTGTACTTGACAGCAAATAGTTGTTCACAGACACGTTTTTTTTCCCTCGCAAAGTAAGACAGCCGTAGGTGAATCCAGACTTTACAAGGACTGCAGTGATACTCTGAAATGAACATGTTTCGAAAGATCACTTACAGCAGAGACATTTAACCCGTAAATCCGTTTAGACGTGCCGGTTAGAGCATACGAACTTGAATCCCGTGTGAACACGGTAGCAGGTTCCATATTTGTAGGTTGAGCAGTTTTGCAATCAAGTTTGCCCCCGAAAATGCGTAGTAGGGTTTTCAGAGTCTCTTCCAAGTGCAAACACGTAAGAAAGTTGGGCGCCCTATTCTTACGGAATTGTTCCGTCGCTTAAATTGCAGGGTTACGGCCATGCCGGTTTTCTGACATACTGCTAAAAACTACTGCTCAATATTTTGTATGTTTCAATTCCATCTCGGTGAAATGTTTTACTACAATGCGTTATTTTTGCGCTGCGTTTGGACAGTAGGGGCCTCGGTGGGAAGGGTCTGGGAACCTTGTGCTCGCCTATGCAAGCACGGACGGGTTTTTCCTGCGCCCTCTCTCGCTTTTTCGTTACCTACCCTTCGATATACAAGCTAAGAATCTACACAGAACATCCCGCAGCGTGAGTCCAACAACGAAAATAACCGGTAGATTTACCGGCGCGTGCTTTATCCATTGGCACGCGAGAGATCACCAGCTTGCGTCGCCTATTTCAATTTTCATACTTTTAAAATAATTTTTTAATCGTGCGCAAGCATATTTTTAAACACATGTACGGGCAGCTCACGCTTCATTTCACACAATTTTATTTCAACTGAAAGGCTTCGCAGAATTGCACAGGCCAATCCGAAACTACCGAGTGACGTCCCATGGCTACCCGAAACGCCTGGCGGTTCCCGGGCTTCCGCATCGATCAGTTTTTCTACCCAAAGATACACGCTGAAAAAATGGAAACTTTTTTCTGCTGGCCGGGGTTAGAGTGAGATGTAACCAGCATTCTCGACGATGCACCATTTATTCCCCTATTTTACTTGTTTTTAGTTTCAATTCTGGAAAAGTTACATCACCGCGGTGCAATCCAAAACAGAAAAACTGACCTTTTTTGTTCCAAATGTGCCAACGTGATGCTGCTTAGAGGTGCAGGCAAAGCCGAGGAGGACGTGAGAAGAGCACGTGCCGCCGGAAAAAAAAAAGCACGGGGGAAAGCATAAGCATGCACAGGCCGCACCACTGACCCATACCAACTTATTCTCTCATCAAACAAACAGGTTCGGATTGGATTCTATAGGTTGCCATTTCAGCATATATTGAATGCCAGACTTATCCGCATTGGACAGAAACTCCCGCCACCTGGCGTTATAGTGACAGCTCGTCTTGGCGCAGCTCGGGCGCCAATTTTTGAACAAAAAAGGCCTCTGGTTTTTGCAGTATGCAGCAGCATCATTGAAATGGCGCAGTCTTGCTCTATTGGGACAGGCTGCCCATTACAGCAAACTGTAAATTACACAACAAACAGCATAAATACACAAAATGCGCAAATCAACTGCGATTCCGTTCAAGCGCTCCAAAAGCACTTAAAAGCGAACCACTGCTGGAAACCTACTTTGTGTTTTCAAGTAGCGTTATTTGATGAGTGGACGAGAGAGGTGGCGCAGTGATATGGCGGAGTCCGGAGAGGAAGAGGACGGAGCTGTTCTGACGAGTATCGATGGGCTCCCGCCTCGCAGCCACTTTTCGGCGGAAGGAGTCAGCCTTCGGGATCGAATCTTTTGGAGGACATCGGGACCATCGTCCTGTGCCTGCTGGAACCGGATTTTGCCCACCTACGGACACCTAGGCATATTGCGGGCCGACTGCCGGCCTAGCCGTTGAGCTAGGCCTATAGCTCATCACCTCTCCGCCGGTAAGTGAGCGCACAGGGACGGGGAATGATGTAATACACAGTGGAAGACGAGAAAAAATCGCCCTCGGAGCTCGCGGACGGAAAATGGGAAACCGTTTTTCGGTACTAAGACCGACAACGAGGCTTGAAAAATAAAGGGCTCGCATCGACCGACGACGAGCCTGCGCACTATGCGGCCAAGGCAAGTAGAACTCGAATTTTCCATCGCGAAAGAACAGGAAAAAGCTACTTGCACTCAGCAAGAAAGCCGTTCTCCCGCGCTTACCGACCGATGATTATAAAATCGTCTGCCGCCCGATAGGTTGGAATCTGAGGGACTTTACGCCAGAACTACTACTCTTATGCGCCTGCGAAGTGGCCAGGCTGCCGTATGAGACGGTGTAGAATGAAGAAATTATCAGAGTCAATTCGTCCAGCAACACCCTCACGCTATGCACGCCCGACCGTCAACGGGCGACTGCATACGCCAAGATCGAAAAACTGCATCTCCAAGGTCAAACCTACCACGTGGCGGCGCCCGAAGACTCGGTCAAAGTTGTCATTTACAACGCCTGCGCGGGAGACTCGCCCGAAGCGGTCCGCGCAAGGTTCGGAAACAGAAATCAAGGAATAGAAGTTGTGGATGCCCGAAGGATCGGACAATCCAGAACGATACAAATCACCGTTTTCGGAAAGAAGCTGCCCAGCCAAGTGATCTATCAATGCGGCTTCTCTCGGGTCCACCCCTTCAGGGAGCAACATCAAGTTTGCTTCAACTGCAGGAGAGTAAGACGAAAATTATTGTGGTATGATAAAAAGAATGAAAAAGAAAATGCCCCTGCCCGTGCATGACAGAGGGCCGATGTCTGCTGCAAACCTACAAAACGCAAAAAAACGCACAAAACAAATCACAAAACGCAGCTCTGCCGCCGCTGCAGAGAAAATCATTCACACCCGCCTGAGGGCGCATTCACACTTGTCCAAAAGTCTGGCGAGCGAATCGGATTCACTCGCCGGGAAAACCATGAGAATACTGGAGTTGTATTTGCAAACAAATCGAAAGAATAATGACACACTCACTAAGCTAAAACGCACGGTAGAAGCGACGGCGCGATTAATCCGCCGCATCGCTAATCGAAGAGAAGGGGTAAAGGGGAAAAGATTTATGCAGACTAGTGCAGGCCTTTGCGCTAAGGAGGATACTCTATGCCCCCCCATCTCAAATTTACGAAAGCAGAAAAGGACAAATTGGTTAACATGCTACGGCAGGCATACAAAGCTGCCTCAGGACTCCCACTAAATGCCTCCACCGAAAGGCTTATGAGGTTAGGAATACACAACATCTACAATGAAATGAAAGAAACCCATTTAATGGCTCAAGCAGCGAGATTAGCCAATTCAAGAACTGGCAGGAGTATTCTTACGAGGCTTGGAATTAACTTTCAGCCTGCGAATAAAGACGCTAAAGTAGACTTGCCCCGATAGTATAAGACGACCCTACTAATCAAAACACTTCCCAAAAACATGCACCCCATTCAACAAGAGGGTAGAAGACAAGCATGAGCCAAAGCCTTACCGAATAAATGCGGGCAGTGCGCTGGAACAATTTATGTGGGTGTGGCAGAATACAAATATACGAATGCCTTTGCAATTTTGGCAGTGAACGAGAATGTTGACCACATTGTCTCGGCAACAATCAAAAGGAAATCCTCTGAAACGGCAGAAGAGGAGGCTATAGCCCTCGCCCTAGCGCATACTCAAGAGAACATTATTCCACACACACGTACGCACACACACACACACACACACACACACACACACACACACACACACACACACACACACACACACACACACACACACGCACACACAAGCGCGCACACACACGCGCGCGCGCACACACACGCACAGACACATGCACACACACACACACACATGCGCACACACACGCATACGCACACACACACGCATACACGCATGCGCACACACGCACGCACACGCACACACACGCACACGCACACACAAGCAAACACACACGCACGCACACGTGCACAAACACACGCACACACACGCACACACACGCGCGCACACGCACGCACGCACACACAAGCACACAAAAGCACACACACGTACACACAAGCAGACACACGCGAGCGCGCGCACACGCACACGCACGCGCACAAACACGCACACACGCACACACGCACACACACGCGCGCACACACACGCGCACACACGCGCGCACGCACAACACGCACACACGCGCACACACGCGCACACACTCTCACACACTCAAATTAAAAGTGCCCCGCTCCATAGGTTGGGCGCTCCTCTTCAACACGACGCTGCTCTGTGGCAAGTCTCATTCTCTCTTTTTGTCTTTCTTTCCTTTCTTTCTTTCTTTTTTTCTTTTTTTCTTTATTTCTTTAGCTTTAGAGCTGTCCATCCAACTTGCCTTCACTCCTGAAATACTTTGATGGGTTCCTTGCTGGACGTGCTTCATCGTGTGGACTACATGTTCTAGTTCCAGCTTGTCAAACGCTCTCTTGATGCCACGTGTGCCCTCATTAAAATCTAGTACAGCCAAGGCTGCCGCAGTCTCCACGGTTCTTAGTGATGCAGGTTCGTTCTTCGGGTGATGAACCATGATTGCAGCTCGAAGGGTTCGCATTGGTTTTCGGCGGCAGCCTTGGGCCTGGCGAACGCACAAGCAGACGCTCACTTGCTGGCGATCGCCCGTGCTGTGTATGCCTCTCACTTTCGTGGCGCGTTTTCGCTTCTCGAAGCTTCTCCGAGTCGAAGCCTTTGCTGCCTGCGTCTTCCGGTCACACCACCTGCCACTCGCTGATCGCAATAAAGAAGGAAGAAAAGGTAACAGATAGCAAGCGTCGAACACAACCAAAGCGGGAGCAACTCCAAATGGCGCGAAAATAGTGTTGGGTGGTCACGTGGCATATTTCCGCCAATCAGAGCTACTATTTCGGTATGCCATCCACACCGCAGTTGGGGCAGCCGGAAATATGCCCTTCGGTTTTAGTTTTTCCTTAGTGGCCTTTAGTATTCTCAGTAAAGGTCTTCCTTCGCCAAAAAGCGCGAAAAGAAGCTTTTTAACGTGGGCATTCACTTCGCGTTCAGTGTTTTGCCCGCACTGCGGCTGCGTCTTGAGAAGCGCATTCATAGACGCCTTCGACGGCAAATGCGTGCCACCACCTCTACAAAAGAATTAATTTTCTTCTTTTCTGCTGCTGAGACAGCAACCAAACATGGTGAGAATATTCTTCTTTAAACCTGCAATCCAAAACATCGGAAACTGAAAACACACTTTTCCCTGGAAATCGGTATTTTAGCCCCGCATCTCCGCTTAAATCGGCCCTGGGAAGTTCGACGACCATCCTCTTTCGCCTTGCCACCTGTCTCAATTGCTGGATTCGTTAACTGTCAGGTAAAGAACATTTACTCATGCCCATATATTCTTGGAGAGGAAATTTCAATATTGTAAAATTGTGAGGTACTGTTACGGAAATACTGAACGTAATGCCGCATTCTTCCGATGTGTAGCAAAATCTAGCTTTCAAAATATTTCCATCGCTCGCATCGAGCAGTTAAGAATGCCATAGAAAACCGACGGGGAACGCTTTTGACAACAGCAAAAATTTTAATAGCAAAAAAACGCAAGCCTGTCGACGGGACATCTGCGTATTTATAGATTTTTATAGTTAAATCTTACAATATATGAAAAAATCTTCTTCATAAGCTCTTTCCGTTCTTAAAATGCTTTTTTTTTTGAAGCGATCTTTATTGCCTCAGGGCATAAAAACTATGAAGTGTAAGATGAGTAAGTTGCTTAAATAAATGAAAAACGTTGGGCTGATTTGATGAAATCAAGAATTTAACGATGATGTGGACCCTGTGTCCAGGCAATATAGGAATCCGGATTGTCCGGTGAGAGTCCCACTGCCACCAGGTGCCGAATTCTCGTCGGCTTCAGCGCCGGGCAGTCCCACAACAGGTGATGGATATCCGCCTCACAGTCTCTGTTCTTGTAGGCTGGACACCCGGGGCGGGGATACAAATCTTTGAAATGCGACCACATGCGTTTCACAGCTGGAGTTTGGGCAACCGCGACACGTATCCTCCGAAGCACAACCTCCTCTGCACGGGTAAGACCACGGGGGAGAGTTACCGCACACGGAGGGATTAGAGCACGTGTGCGGCGCCGGAGGTGTTCCTTTCTTGTTAAAAGTAGGGTGGTGTCATCCAGAGTGAGGACTCGAGGCAAAGACGAGGTAAAATGCTTTTGTCCAGAATATTTGGGTATGTTGTGCAGGCAGGCAGAGAGCGCTGCCATACGTTGAGTGAGCGCTCGTCAGTTTGTATATCAATAACGCACTGCCAGCAAGTACTCCCACTTCCACATTATAGCCGTGTGAGTAAGTTATAAATATCCCGTTCATCGTTTTTTATATGGCGCAAGCGTGACTGGCAGGTTCACTATACCTATCGTAAAATTGCATATTATTGAAGAAGAAAAAAGAAGTCAAGAAACAATGAATAACTTTGGCGAAGTGAAGAGTACATGTACTTTGAAGCTCGGACTTCCCGGCATTGCCACAACAAAGAAGTTCCTATTGCGACCCTCATCACGGTGCGCATAGGGCAACGTGAACAGTACTGAAGCAGCAATGACGTTTCTCTTTACCTGCGAACTACGTGACAGGAAACCAGTACTTCCAGTTCACAATCCAGCAGACCCTTAATTGACGTGTTGAATGAATCTCCGCTTCATTTCCGTTCCCTGCGGTTCAAAGAGGACACTTAAAATTTGTTCTAACTACGACGAGCTGTGAAAACTTTAATGCGGTGGTTATCTTTTAAAAGTCTGCGTAAATCTCCAAATGTAGCCAAAACGGGCTAGAGCCCAGGATGGAAGTACACACACACACACACACACACACACACACACACACACACACACACACACACACACACACACACACACACACACACACACACACATATATATAATATATATATATATATATATATATATATATATATATATATATATATATATATATATATATATATATATATATATATATATATATATATATATATATATATATATATATATATATATATATATATATATATATATACCTCCTTCTTAGAGCCGTTCCAGTCGTGGTATACACGTCCACACTCCCACCCCCTGGGGTTCTTCAGAATGCGCTGACAGTGCTCATCTCACTGGCGTTTTGCAGGGACACGTAATTACGCTAGCATTTCGAGCCTTCAGCGTGGCGCCTCCAGGTGGTCTCGTGGTGCGGAGCAGCTGCCGGCTACGCGGCGCGCCGGTGAAACCGAGTGGTTGTGGGGGGGAGTGGGGAGGAGGGGAGTGAATCCACGTCCAGGGACGAAGATGAAGAAGGAACGCCCAGCGAAATGCAGCGGCGAAAAACTGCCTTTGCAGTTTGAGCGAGTTCCACTCGCCCAGCTGTAGCTATCTCGTCACTCCAGGTTTCACCAGAGCTAAAACACACCCATTTTATTGTATTTCGATGCAGGCTAAATGCAAAAAGATCTGTGTGCCGTGCGATGTCAGTGCACATTAAAGAGCCCCAGGTGGACTAAAATCCGAAGCCTTTCACTACGGCACCTCTCTTGGCCGGTGTGCAGCTATATGGCGTTAAATTCTGCATACCAAACTTTACCTTCTTTAACTTTATACTCGCGGCTCACTGGTCACAAAAAAAAAGAGAAAAAAGTCGTGCTCGAGCCTTTTAAGCTATTGGCAAAGAATTCTAATGAGAGTACTGCTAACGCCCGTCGGGGGATGATTTCCTTTCACGCTAAATGCCACGCTTAATGCGTTCGTTCTCCCACCAAAGAAGAACGCGTCATCGATGAAAACAGGGATCTGCAACAAGCTCTTCCTGTCCCGGAACTTGCTATAACTGCTATGTATACTCCTAGAACTCCCTCGCAGTTTTTAGTGTGTATTGCGTAGCCAGGCACAACTTAAGTCTCCGCTGAAATGATAAAACAGGATACACTCCACTTGCGATAGAACGATGCCAGGGTCGGGACAACGTTACGATACGAGTCTAACTCCATGATATCACACGCGCGGAGGAATTCGCTAAATGGAAAGTATTTTCTGGGCCAGGCCGCTGATCGCCTGTACTGCCACCTGTTTTGTTTCCCTCGTGCAGCATCATACGTGTGAACAAAGACTTAAAACGAACGGCCACGGGAAACGACCTGGGAGCAGCGCATGAAATGTATTTTGACATAACACACGTTTTGCATCTAAATACATTTAGATGTAAAATGTATTCAGATTTAAGGGAAAAAATCTCGCCGCTGCATCCCGTTCTCAGTCATGCTTCCTCAGACCCAGCAGAGTTCTCTCCGCACTCGTGAAGCCCGTCTTCCAAGTATGAACTGATGGAGCCTGTGCAAGTTGATGAGGGCGTATGGGCCAGAACATCGATGGCAAAACTCCCCGCTTGAGACAAGCTCTCGTAGCAGACTGCCTGCCTTCCATCGCAGACGTACGTGTGGTACTTCTGCAGAGAGGTCTTCCAAGAAGCGTTCCAAAGGTGGCACAGACTAGTGGCTGTCAGGAAGGTAGAAGCCACTTCCCGAGCTACACTCTGCTATTTCAATCGATCGCAGCGCTCACACAGTCTCAGAGATGCGGCCGCCGGCGGCGCGAGAAGGTAAGAAGCAAAACTGTCGCTTTTCTAGTTTGTCTCGTTCACCGTGGTCCCGTTCGAGGAGCGACCGAGGGCTTCATGCGGAAGTGGCCACCTGACGGTGGCCGCAGCCTTCCCGAAATCCATAAATCTGGGTAGAACAGCACGCTGTGTTGGCCGTTCAGGATTTTCTTCAGCTGAGTTGTGAAGCGATCGGGTTCCGAGAGACCCTTAGGCAGGAAGAAGGCGAAGCTGTAGTTTTTCTCCTGAAGCCGTGCGGTCACATCTGCAGCCAGGCCTACGACAAAGTCGTAGAAGCCGCGTGCAGAGCGTTCACGCCATGGTGCCAACAGACAAACGCCGTCGAACTTGATTGCTTGCACTGCGTGGATCACAGCTCAAGTGAACTTGGCTCTGTCCCTGCGCGTGGCAAGGCGCCGCCAGGCCGCGTCGTCCGCCAGCACCCCAAGGAGTTGCCTCGCCGCGCGGCGGCCTTCCGACGTGGGGCGCGCTTGTGTGGCGTCCACAGCAACTCGGTTGGCATTTTGCAGTTTCAGATAATTACCAAGTGAGTAGCAGCAGTGAACGACGCCGTCACAGTGACGGCAGAGTGGCCATTCTCGGAGGCTGCTGTTCTCGATGCAGTCCACTTCTTCCAGCTGTGGTGGGTCACCCGATACGGGACAGATGTGGTTCAAAATTTCCGTGTCACGCTAGACGCTGCACTCGGAGGCAGCGTTCAGGTACAGACTCCCGGCTGTGGTGACAGGATCGTCGACAGCATCGCCCATGAAGCGGCCTTCAGCTCGGGCTGTGTTTAGAGAGACAGCGGGAGACGACTGCGTGGGTCTTCGGAAGAATGGTTGGAACATCGGGCCCGGCTAGTTATCGTACCACCCCTCGAATGTCGAGTTCGCAGTGGTACGGCGTGCAGTTTCTTCAGTGAAGCCCTCTAGCCAGAAGAGGGCAGTGGCCGACACCACCACCAGAAGGGACACAGTGGCGCACAGGACGTGGCGCAAACAGCTGAAGACCAGCCGCTTCCTCCTGGTTGGGTCTCTCACTTCGGCAGATCCGGCCTTGGCGTCCAAATCCGGCACTTCCAGGGCGCCCCAGGAAACCCGGCGTCCCTTGCTAGGTCGTTTGCGCTCGCCCTCCATCCATGTTCGCACGCACTGGCTAGAGAACCAAATGGAGCATCAACGTCTTCTCTCTTGAAGAGAAGTGCGTCATAGCGAGCGAACTGAAGGCGCCAAGAAGCTTTATGAAAATTGAAAAGCGCATAACACAGGTTACTGGTATCTTTGGGCAGTTTGTGAGTGTCAATAAAAACGGAAGAATAAGCGTAGCAAACCACCTTCATCCAACTTTCGTACGGTTAAATTTAAAGTGTGACCGATAAAAATAAATCCACAATCGCTACATATTACATGCACGGGTCATTTTATGAACATAACTGAATACCACCCTTCATGTCATATAAGAACCAAATTTATGTGCTGTTTTCTTGAAACATCACACATCGGATCTCGGTTTTGAAGTACTAATAATGGGACAGTATAAAGCGGTATAAAAAAGTGCAACACTGGCTTACATATGTATACAACCACTGGCGGTCACATTACCTTCTAAGGTGCCTGCTCACAGTCCTCCCTAGGCGCTGTAATTTCATGATGTATACGCGCCATCTTTCGATTGGCGTAGACACAAAGCAAGTTACTGTGGCCTATTATTAGTACTGCAGAACATAGATGCGATGTACGATGTTTCAATAACAGAGTGAGTAAACGTTCCATAAACAATTACTCCCTCTTCTTGAAACATCGTACATCGGATCTGCGGTTTGCAGTACTAATAATAGGCCACAGTAATACTAGGCCAGAGTAATTTGCGTCTACGCCCATTTAAAGATGGCATGCATCTGATTGTCATATATCAGGAAATTACAGCGCCCAGAGAGGACTGTGAACAGGCGCCTCACAAAGATATGTGACCTTCAGCAGTTTAACACAAATGTAAGCTATGTTGCAGTTTTGTATACCGCTTCGTGTTTCTTCCGATATTGTCACTGCTCTCGCAACTGGCTGATTGTGTGTTCAGACCACATGATGCGGCGCATATGTCTGTCGGATTCAGTGCATGGTGTGCAATGAATTTTGCGGCTGCGCAAATAATCGTGGACAGAGTCGAGAAGAAAGATCGAGCCAAGGCGCGAACTTGAACTGAGAACCATCTGCCCCACTAATCACTTGTGCGCTTCGGTGGGGAGCGTGATGGCTGCGTCTCTTGCCCCGCCCGTTTCTTCCCGCCCTTGTGGAAGTTTTTTTTTTTCTTTTGCGCCGTCAGCCACCAACTAGCCCACATGTCCTTGCCAACCACATGCAGCATGTACTCCCGGATCCTCGCGGCGGCGGCGCACAGCACCCCACCCGTCCTGCCGCAAGGACGCTTTTCGACGACGACAAACACGCTTTGCCCGGGATCCTGTTAGCGGCTCCGAGTTGAGCATCGGTGGCAGTGATGATGCAACCGTGAGAGAACGAGGGCGAAGGCGAGACATCACCGCCTCTTCTCCGCCAAACAGGCCATTAACAGCCGCGCTGTGACAATTAAAGCGCAGCCCCGTACATACGTGTTCGTCTCACTCGATGATGATGGACCGCGATGAAGCCGCGGAGGACGTCGCTGTGCCCTCTGCTTGCTCCAGCTGCACAACGGACCACGTATGGGTGTCAGAGGGGCGGGTGATGGGGGTGCCTTTGAAGTCGTACAGCTGTCCTGTTGGAGGCGTCATGACTCCCGCGTAGAAGTAGCGGTGGTACCGAGGGTCCCAGTAAAGAGCCAGTTCCTCCTCCGAAGGCACAGAGGGTGTCGTTGGCTTAGTCTGGGTAGCTGCCATCAGGATGCCCAACCTCAAGAGTGAAGAAAGACCAAGCTACAGCAAGGAAGGCGTACAAAATGGGCTTGGCGGCCTTTTAGGTACGGCGCGTGTACGTGCCTCGTGTCGCGCTCGTCTTCATCTTCCTTTCGGCACTGCCTGGTGCAGCTGTCGCTTTGCAATAACGAAGGTAGGACGTTTTCACCAATCCAAATAGAATATCCTCCCTGGAGCGTACCGCGTTTGCCATGTTCGCATTCCACCGTCTTGCATGCTATTAGTGGGGTACTCGTACGTAGTTTCTTGTATTTCACTGCCCAAATAATGCAGAGTGAACATTTTCTGCAATTCAGCACCCACGTGTGATCTTTCTTATGCGACATTCCAACGCTTATTGTTTTCGTCCTGTCAAAATACCAAGAAGGCTATTTCAAAACTGATTTTTGCAACTTCGCTTGCCGTTGTCCTTGTGGATGTGCTGGGCATGCGTTGCAAGCGTAGTTCCATAGCAATCCACAATGTGCTGTAGCGTTAATGTGAATATTTCATTTTTTGCTCAAAGCGCACTAAAGACGGGACGAAAAGCGAACGTATGATACGAACAAGCGCTGACTATCAACTTGGTTTATTAAAGGACGAAACACATATATAGGATTTCAAGAAATTATCACAACCTGGAGGTTATCCTAAATACACTTGGGAGGTGTCATATTTTCGTGTTTCGCCCCGTCTTTAGTGCGCTTTGAACAAAAATGAACGCGTACCAACTCGACCAATTTTCTGCCTCGCTAATGTGAATCTCCCAGTTTCAGAAATAAGAAAGCGAAGAATTAACACTGGACGGTAACGGGCTGTGAAACGGGGTCTCAACAGAGATGCGATGTGCCTAGGATGCTAAAGGGCGCCGCTTCACAAATATCATCCAGGAAGAATTTTTTTAGATGCGCTTTGTAGAAGCTGTGTCATCTGTAGTTAAAATTTGAATTTACGCGTATTCGCGCCTTTCCCTCTTCTCTCGAAACTTTTTGCACGCTGAAATGTCGGCGCTCCTCCGCCAGCCCCTCGCACTCGCTCCCTCCGCCGGCTGCCGATGCGCGCGAACCGATGCTACCAGTCCGCTTCTGACGTAACAAGCACTACATGACGTAACGAGCGCGGATTCGGGCGAAATAGCAGCACTGCTGGTCGCCGCTGGGCGTGGAAGCGGGAGTTTTTAAAATTGTGCTGTAATTTATCGACTCGCTTTTGAGGTCTTGTTCGTGGCATGAACGCTCGTTGGCCTGTACTCCACATAATGCGAGCATTATAGCCAACCTCAAACATTCTTTTCAGGGACCCTTTAAGTGAGTCACCAAGGGGCAAGGCCACATTAACAGCTCTGTGGGTTTATCGGCGGGGCGGTAAACAACCTGAAGGCCAAACAAGAAATGGGAAGAAAGATCGCAAAATAAAAATCCTAGCAGAATAATATCGCGCACAATGATCTTCGTTCAGGTATCCTGCATGACTCTCCCGACGCGAGAAAAAACGCCGTCGCTCGTCGGCATTTTTTAGAGACCACACTCCAGTCGAAAATTCTCATTTCTCCGGCTGTTATCAGGCACCATCCGAGGAATGCTGGACAGTAAACTTTGTTGTTTAAAGGCTCATTAACAGCGGAGTTACAGCCATCAAAATCAAGCATTTTCGCCACGCTTCTCCCTGCCATCTCCATCTCCGAGTCTGTTTTTCTCAGGCGTCCAGATGACAAGCCTTCGGTGGCGAAATTGGCCGTTCTGCGTCACATCCCCGTTTTGCCTGGGTCTTGCGTGAGGTTTGTGGCGTTTCCGGCAAACAGCTGTCGCCTCTAAATAGTGCATTGTGGTGCATCGCGTAATATCTGTGAAACTCGAATATGAAAACTGTAAGGGAAGGATACGAAAATTTACGACCAGTTTTCTGCAAAGACGGTGCTTCCTCAAAAAAAGAAAACGAATGAGGTGAACAATAAACTAACCGCAGAGTACTCACACCACGCACAGACATGAATGGATCAGGACTAAAGTGCAAGTATCTTATTTTTTTGCCCGAAAACAAACGGCGTAACGAGAACAAAGAACTGGAGTTAAGATCCACCTTTATGGTATGACGCGATATATTTAAAGGTTTATTGTCCATATGTGCGGTATTGGTCATTTTCTACTTTACATTCATAGATCGAGGTATAATCTTCATACCACTCCTGGCGCACTGGAGCAGAGTTAAAAGGGACACTGAAATGATTTCGATGGACGCATTGTAGTCCATCAGATATGTATAGGTGGTATTTGTGGTTATTCGAGTCAAATTCGAAAGATCTGTGTGGACCTCATAATTTAAATATAATCTTTCAAAATTGCTGATTGCAGCCGCTCGCAACCGATTAGGGCGACACATCGCAACGCGCGTACCATTGCCCGATGACGTTAGTGGGAAGATAGGGCAAGCTTGAAAGCTTACCCTTCTGGATAGTACACCGTACTTCTGCCGATCAACGTGATTTGCAATGTGCAACCAACTTTCACGAACAGGAGATTCCCAAAAAATTAGCGTGTTCCAACAGGCGTTCATTGAGGCACCTGCCTGTTTGGCCCATGCAGAAATGGCCACACGAGAACGGAATCCTGTACCCCCCTCCAACTCTGCACTGCACAAACTGACTGCCGTGACCAACTCTACAACTTCCGCTTCACTGACGCTGGAACCTTGCTCAATTTATTTGGCGCAGAAAACAGAACCTTAATTGCCACCAAACTTCTCCGCTATCTTCCTCCATCTGTGGGATAGCCGATGGACATATGGGACCACCGCCCCTTTGTTCTTACTGGCAGTGCCATCTACCGCTCCTATTTTTTTCTTTTTTGGTTTTCATTTTCAGGTGTAGCCTGTTTCACGTAGACACTAGTACATTTTCCGGAAAAACCTGCCGCTCTGCAACGAGAGCATTTTGCGTCAAATCTTGAACCAACTTCATGCAAGCATGACTTCCTAATAGCCGCTCCCAGGCACCCCATGGCGATCCCTTTCTTGACCACCTTGGAATGATTGGAGTCAGAATCAAGAAGTGACTTTTGCGTCCTTGGTGCGCAGCGCCAACATACATGGTTCCTTTGAAACTTGAAGCTCAAATCCGACAACTGCAAGCGGTCTTCAGAAGGCATCTTATAAGTGAACCTTAGTTCACGAGCCGTGCTTGAAAATGCTTTCATAATATCATTCACCATTTCAGAGCTGCCTTCCGTCGGTAGTGCCACAAGATAGTTATCCACATATCTATGGATGCTTGAAGTACAATTCTTGAGACCTTTTTCCTGTGCCCTCTCTACGGCGCTTAAATATATACCGTTCAGAACAGGTGCTACACTTGAGCCGATGCATATGCCGGACCGCTGGACGTATGTGCCACCTCCCTACGCCACCAACGTACTCTGCAGATACACGCTTAATAGCTCCAGGAATGATTCTACTGAAATTCCGCATTCCATCACAAAACGACTCTCGTCGTTGTCTCCTGTCGCACATTCCTTGACATGTTTCATGAGTGTCGGATGTGCTAGCGAGTAATATAGGTCTTCCATGTAAATTCTGAACGTGTATACAACGGCCAGTTCTGTATTCGATAACGTCTTGACAACCTGGACAGAATTTTCTACCAGGAGCGGTTCCTTTATGTTCAAAGAAGACAGGCGCCTTTTCAGGAATCCTGACACCATGTACAGCCATGTTCCGTGGTCATTCCCTATTGCTCTGAATGGACACCTACTTTGTGGATTGTGGCGGATAAAAATATATCGAGCTGTAGGCCTCTTGTACTCTGTACAGTTTTTTGAAGACCCTCTAAGTTTAGCTTTTCGAGCAGGTCGACTGCCTGTCTTTTGCTCTTCTTCGGGCTAACTTGCACTCGCTTGAAGTGTTTGCTTACTGCTACCTCTGTTTTTCACCAAATAATCTATCAGGTAAAACTATAAACTAGCTTTCTTTGTCAGCCAGTCTTGCTCGAAGGTTGTTGGCTAGCAGGTGTTCCACAACCTTTGAAATAGATCGATGCCTCCTATATAGGTCCTTTGAAGTGTCCATTACATCAACGAGGTCGGAGCCCACCGGAACCGATCTTCTTCATTCGCTTGCCGGGAGATAGCTCTCGTAGGAGCTATTTTTTCTGGTACGCTCAGTCCTGGATCAACTGAGAAATTCGGTCCAAGGCTAAGCAACTTTTCATATTTTTTGTCCAATCTTGCACGTCCCAGCAGCATTACGTCGCTTTTTTTCGTCCTCTTCTCTTCCTTCGACAGTTTCCGCAGTGTGACTTTCCAAATGCTTTCAGTAAGCTGTTCAGCCATCGCAGTCCAACCTCGGTGCACAAGCAGTTGCCTGCTCTTGCCTTACTGGATGCCGCAATGTACCCAGAGGCAGTCCTTGAAAAATCTTGCTTGTCTCCAACGTTCAGCAGCAATAATTTTGCACACCCTCCTGAGTTTTCATGCGAGCTACATGTTTAGAGCCCGGAATATGTCTTGATATGCTCGAAGTTCACTTTGCCCAACGTCTAGACATCCAGACTATCTGCGGATTTCTTAAATCTTAATCATGACAGCTCAGGCTTATGTGCAAAATTATTTCTGATGAATGCTGGACACAAGCAAGATTCTCAAGGAATGCCTTAAAGGGGCTTCAAAAAGCTGTACAGAATACAAAAGGCCTACAGCTTGAAGTGTTTTTCTCCGCCAAAAGCCACAAAGTGAATGAACACGGAACATGGAATAGTGAATAGTGAATCAACACGGAACATGGCAGTACTTGGTGTCAGGATTCCTGAAAAGGCGCCTGTCTTCTTTGAACATAAAGGACCCGATCCTGGTGGAAAATTCTGTCAAGGTTGTCAAGATGTTCTCGAATACAGAACTGGCCGTTGCATACACGTTCAGCATCGGCATGGAAGACCTATATTATAAACATGTCAAGGAATGTGCCACAGGAGACAACGACGAGAGTCGTTTTGTGATGGGATGCGCAATTTCAGTAGAATCATCCCTGGAGCTATTAAGCGTGAATCTGCAGAGTACTTTGGTGGCATAGGGAGGTGGCACATACGTCCAGCGGTCCGGCATATGCATCGGCTCAAGCGTAGCACCTGTTCTGAGCAGTATATATTTAAGCGCAGTACACAGGGAACTGGAAAAAGGACACAAGGATTGTACTTCAAGCATCCTTAGATGTGGGAATGAATATTTTGTGGCACTACCGACGGATGCCACCCCTCAAGCGGTGAATGACATCATGAAAGCATTTTGAAGCACCTCGCCTGAACTAAGGTTCACTTATGAGATGCCTTCTGAAGACCGCTTGCAGTTGTTGGATTTGAACTTCAAGGTTCAAAGGAACCATGTATGTAGGCTACTCCTGAAAATGAAAACAAAAGAGAAAAAATAGGAGCGGATGATGGCACTGGCAGTAATAACAATAGGGCGGTGGTCCCATATGTTCATCGGCTATCCCACAGATGGACTAGGAGAGCGGAGAAGTTTTGTGGCAGGGTTCTGATTTCTGCACCAAATGAATTGAGAAAGATTCCGGCGTCAGTGAAACGCAAGAAAGAAAATGGTAACGCCACAGATGGGTGTGGCGTTCGTCACGGCACTCAATTTTTGCAGTGCAGAGTTGGAGTGGCCAGGGTACAGGACTTCGTTCTCGTGTGGCCATTTCTACCTGGGCCAAACAGGAAAGTGCCTCAATGAACACCTGTTGGAGCACGCTAAATTCTTTGGGAGGTTCCTGTTCGTCAAAGTTGGTTGCACATTGCAAATATTGCCTGTGCACTCCTCACTTTGACAACACTGTTGTGCTGTATCGTAATAAAGAGCAACTAGTACGGGAAGTAGTAGAGGCTTATCATATCTTCATAGAAGGTGACTCGTGTGTGAGCAGCACGAGCGGCACTTCGATGGCCTTGTCTAAGCGTGAGCTCTGGCTTTGTCAACAACGTGGGAGCCTGTAGGTGCTTAAGATTCGGCAATTGTTATTTTTCTTTCTTTAAAGGTTTGTAAGTTTCTGATGATGACGTGAGGATGTGACGCATAGATTAGAGATTATTTATATGTGGTTTTCCTATTAAAACAGTCAGTTGTAAGTCAGCGCGTGTCCGTGTATCTCGCTTTCCGGTGCTTCATTTTAGTTGCGCTGTTTCGTTCCTTAAGATGCAATACCAACTCGCCCACTATGTTATGTTGCTTTTTAAAATAGTGATAATTTCGGAAATGCCTACACCGCCGGAGCTGTGCCCAACATATATGCTCGCTACATGTCGCCAAAATACATGCGCTTTCGAGCAGCCTGCAGGCAAAGCAACCCCTCCAGTGCACGTGACTCGTCGAATTAGCCATAATTGGCCACTGCGCCGAGGGTGACCGCATTTTTCAAATTCTATAAACAGATATAGACATTACTTACGTTGGGCTATATGCACCTCTCAATAATTGAGGAACCTAACAGTAATGGTTAAAAAGTTAAATATTCAATATTAGTTAACCAGCCTGCTAGTTAGCACGTACGTCTTAGCTCTATTTCGATGTACTATATCGATGACAATGCTATGCCGAAACAAGCGTTCTTCTAACTCATAAAGACAACTTTTAAAAATTGTGTAAAATCTTAGGTGAAACACCCTGCATATAGCTTGCTCTTCCCGAGCAACCTCTCGCAGCCACTGTTAATTTCAATGTGATCTGCTATGGCGAGCACTCTGCTCACAATCCGGTGGGCAGGCTGCCTGCCAGCTGCCACAGTGAACATGTTTTGATGACGTCACAGGGTCGCGTCACCTAGGTCGCAGGTGGGCCACCCGCTTCTCTAGGGAGTTTTCGCTCATGCCGCCGACGACGACGCCGGGTTTCCTGCGGAACGGGACCATTGGCGCTATCGCGGTAATAGCGGCAGCCGTTAGCAGATGATCGCACGTCGCCCGCCATACGCCCGTGAATCTGAACGCTAGACCAGTGAACTGTTTGTGGTTGTGCCGTCGCAGACGCGCCTTGGATGCCAGCGGTGTTTACGAGGAGATCGGCTGTATCGAAGAGCGCGAACGCGCTTTGTGAATGTACGTTGTAAACTGCGGAGTTTAATGGGCTATACAAGGGATGCCGCATAGTGGAGGGCTTCGGATTAATTTATGCCACTTGGGACTGTTCAACGGGCGCTGGCACGGGCACTTTTGTTTTTCGCTTCCGTCGAAATGCGGCTGCCGCTGCCGGAGTTCGATCCGCCGACACAATGCCGGCAGCCGAACGCCAAGCCTCTGAGCCAACACGGCGGGTCGAAGGGACTTTGATCTGAATTTTCACCTCCTTTCGGATGACGCATATGGCTCTTAATACTTTGCAGAGACGATCATAACGGCCCTCTTTACGCATTGGGCTTGATTATTTGAAGCGTTCAAACGTTGTCGGGGCGCTCTAAGATTGGAAAGAATAGGTTTTGAAAGAGAAAATAAATAGCAAAGCAATCTGAAACTAGTGTTGGCTGCCGTCGCCCAGTTACAAATTTCCTAGGTCCGTCCGTTCATCCTAAGGCCGCTTTCATATCCCTCCCGCTAACACTGCCCAGTGCCAGCAATGGCCATCTTACCCCCACAAATTTCCTAATCTCATCTGCCAACCTGATTATCTGCGGCCCTCTGCTACGTTTACCTTTCAATTGTAATCCATACCGGTACTGTAAGGGACCACCGCATATGTTTCCTTCGCATTACATGTTCCGCCCATTTCTTCCTCTTGATTTCGACTATGATATTATCAACTCACATTCCTTAGGATTCAGTATCATCTCTGAAATCCTGCCTTTGAAAGCACTTCTCAACAGCCCATCTCAAGCACCTCTTTTAACAGCATCTGTCCAAACCTTGCGTCAGGATACAGCTGCTTTCTGCTGCTATCCACCCAAGCACAATTGCGGGTGCATTTTAATGCGATTGCGTTAGGCTTTCGCCTCGCAAGAACTTTTCTGCTTCTCCATAACGAAATTACCTGGTTGGTCAATTCCTTGATGATGTCATCAGGATCACGTGATCCCAAGTGACCAATCAGAGAGCCCCACGATATTTGATATCACAGCTTAGTCGATACACTTCACGTGAGCTTGTGACGGCATCGCCACCTGCCTACCAAATTACGAAGGACCCCGATAATTTGCAAGTTGGCCCACCACACAAAATTCAAAGTCGGCCCACCCCGAAAATGGAGGTGGGCTAGTGGGTTCGACTAGTATAATCCTGCATGATAAATCCTTGGAAGGTTCTCGAACATCTAGAAGGTGTTGACTCGGGCCTACCGTGCTTACCAAGCGAACTATAGTGCCGAGCGCCATGGCCGACCCAAGAAGTAAGTCAAGGCAAGGAGGAGAAAGTTGGATCGTGAGCGGCTCGTCGCGAAAGCGGGCTAACTCAGTGCGGAGAGAGACGCCTACTGGAATGGGCAGCAATCCAACTGGGCTTACTGGAATCTCTACTGGGCAACAACAACAGACTGCACCGCCAGCCAAGCGCCGTGGCCGATCCAAGAAGCATCAAGCCGTCGAAGGAGTCGCCGCCGGTGGTAGGTACACCGTGAGGCAGCGTGCCCAATGAGGCCCGCGATGCGGCTCCGAATGCATCGATTCACAGGAGACACTACGTGAAAGACTCGGAACACCGAGAAGACAAAATTGGCGCCGATCGTGAACATCGCAACGACAACGACGAAGTCAAGGCAAACAGGAGGAAGTTGAGCGTCAGCGTTTATCTAGCTCCTGTTTCCAGTAATTCACCGCCTGTGCCTTGGCTACTTCCCTGCAGTGGGTATGTGCCATCTTTATCTGAGGCCAACCATCTCGGAAGCGGAGCAACGCAGGGCGTCGAGAGAGGCCTGCTTGAATTACATCAAACCAAATGGGCAAGTGCGGACGAAGATGAACAAGAGCAATACTCTAATGTAGGTTATGAAACAAATACTTGCATAAGAACTACTGAACGACATGCGCACTGTGAACATTGAAAGAATTTATTAGTTTAAAAAAATGTGGTTTGTGTTACATCATAACACTCATTACACCAGCTAGAAGGAACGAGAAATGGTCGGGAGTGTAGCTGAAGTATCGTGCGAACACGCACAGATGCAACCTGAAAGGAAAATACGTCATGAATTCGCCAAAAAGACATTGGAATCACAACATAGACACCAGAAGCTACAAACTAAATGTTATCGAATTTCCTTCATTAAGATTTCGTTAAGCAGACCATACATTTTTCTTTTTTTTTAAATATTACTGAAGGAGTTAGTTCAAATGCCCTTTATACCGAGCATTTATCCACTTTCGTCCACGCTTAGTTGAAACTCTTTCAGCACAAAATCGGTCGTTAGGCGCGCCCGAAAGGTCCGAACGCGTTCCTCATGATCACATCGCATTGCGCGGACGGTGTGCGACATCGGCAAGAAGCCGACATCGAAAGAGCGTCTTGCGTGTGCCAAAGCAGTTTTACGTCAATACTACGCATTGAAATATAAAGGTTCAGAGCATTCGACTGATGAATCAGGAAGCAGTCCCATTGCGGTATTGAGGAGTTCCCACTGGGTCGAAGCGCCACATTACGCGCAGATCAGAAGGCGTTCAAAACGCAGAGGTGAGACTGAATGAAAAGGAACGAAAGAGCAGCGAATTCGGGGCTGTGAATAATAAGTCATCGATGCAAATTAACTCAGTAAATCTGCGCTCCACATCGGAGCAGGATTTTTCGCTCTATAGTGTGTGAGGTGTGCCTGGCGCCTACATGAACTGGGTTCTCCTCGATAGCTGCACCGTGATGAACGGACTCGCTGTCCCTAAGGGCGCGCGTTTTCTACTGCACGCCACAGCTAAAGAATCAAACGAAACCGATAAGAAAAAAAAATAGTCAGCGCCGCTCACGCGACTATCCTCATAATCGTGCTGATAGCAGACGAGAACTGCAGCCACTGCCCTACTGGGCGTATTTTCGAACACGACCGCTGGGCGGCTTTCAGTGGCGTACTGGGCGTATAATATGAGGCGCGGACCGCGTGTACAGGGTTCCGGGTAGCCAAGTGATAGCGGGCGACTGCTCGAGACTCTCCTTTCAGCCTCCTCCGCGGTTCTGGGATGCTAATGTTGAATAAACAATTGATGCATCGGCGCGTTGGCAAATAGTCCGATAGTACCTACCACCTAAGCCGTGCATGACTGCGCCTTGTCCACGTGCGTTCGCGGCCATGTGTTGCAATTCACTATACACGTACCTCGTTTCTTGCCACACAGACATTTCTTGGGTGACATAAAGACAACCAGTTGTCTCTTTATTTTCTCTCCACCAGTTTCACACCAATGGTAGAACGAGACTTTCACACAGAAGATAAAAAAAACAGTACCAAGTGAACCTTTCGCACAAATCCACACAACAGCTTCGCAGTCCTGTGGCCCCTGTAGACATGCGGCGTGGTCAGGCCTGGATGGCTCTCCTGTCCGTGAGCTTGAGCATGGTGTTTGCGCGACGCCGGCGTTGGTAGGTCATGTAGAGAAGGCGGAAGTGGATGCAGCCGAAGGTGACCCAAAACACAGAGAAGATGAAAAGAGCCGAAGCCAGCGACGCCGCAGGCAGCCATGAGCTTGAGTAGTACCTGAACAGGACGTACATCCACGCCATGCTCAGCACTCCCACGTTGCTCACGCTGAAAGCCAAGTTAGCCAGGAACACAGTGGCGTCGTCCCGAGACTCCTGCTCCCAGAACCAGCGCCACATGGGCTTAGTACGCCGCTGCATCGGATAGCGCACGCCGCACAGCGGGCAAACGGCGTCCTCCGCTTCCCTGTACAGGACCTCCTACAGGCAGGACCAGTGCTTGAATGCATTCGGGCAGCGGCAGGGACTGCGGTAGAGCTGTTCCAGATCCTCGACACCTTCGTCCGGGCAGATGCAGAACAATAAGCTGCGGCGGGCCGGCGCCTGGCTCGGCGATGAAGCACTGATTCCGGTGCTACTAGTGCTTCTTTTGCTGCCAGCACTTGTACTGGCAGCGTCGTCTGTGCCTTCGCTACCACGATCAGGGTCCACGGAACCATCTGCGCCATCTCCAGCGAGGTCGTCCTGTGGCGTTCGCTCGGCCAGGTTGGCGTGCCCGCTGTCCGTATCGGCTGCCTCAGGGCTGACTGGCTGAGAGTGGGCGTCCGCCAGATCGTCCGCGCTGCTACTCGACGCCGAGCTGACGAAGAGGGACATAGACTCTGAGGGCGACCTGAGCATAGCGAAGAAGCTGCGCAAAAGAAGCTGCGCAAAACGTTCGCCAGGCAATGGGCACCGAATGGAATACGTGGGCCGCGTGCGCTTTTTCTTCACTTCATTTATCCTCGCGCCTCCGCGAGTTGGGCGCCCTCAGGATGGTGCATGTGCGTGGAACGAGCCGGCAGGAAGACGAAGAAAAAACAAATGGCAAATATCACGCTTTTTGAGTAGCTAAGAAATAAAGAATAAATTTGTGAAAGCGTTGCGCCAACCGCGATCAGTTCGCTCAAATGGCGGCTTTTTTACGGAAGACAATTTCACTAAAACTTTCACTAAGCCACCGCTGTCGTGGAGGATGCCGATGGGCGTTCCATGGTAAACTATACTCGGAGGAGGCGAAGGAGGATAAAACATTTATTTAGTCATATTGGTTGAAGTGTTGTGGGTGAACCTGGGGCACTAGATGGTCTGGAGCTGACGGCGCCCGGCGACCTCAAGGGCTCTCGTCACGACGCGGAGTTGCATATCCGGCTCGGAGCTGAGCAGTGCCGACTGCCACTCATCGGAATCAAGAGAGCTGCAGCGCAATATGGGGGCTTCCGAGGGATACGAATGATGAATGTGGGATAGTGTGGCCGATGGGTAGTGGCATAGCGGCATGAGGGAAGGTAACGAGTGTGGTAAATGCGGGAGAGGAGGCAGGGGTGTGGGAAACTCTGAGTTCGGAGTTGTCGCCAGGCAACTTGCAGTGGTTTGGCGAGGGAATTATGAGGCGCGGGGTGTATGAGGCGGGTGTTACTATAGTGTAGAGGTTATGAAGAAAACAAAGATGCGCTAACTAAGGCTCTAGAAGTGGGAAATCGATCAAGGTGGTGAAAAGAGTCCAGAAAAAGTGCGGGAACGTGTGACGCACGAAAAGTTATGTCCAAATACCGACGCACGCAAGTAAAAGATTTGTAAAATTGCATTTTTTCCCGAGCAAAGTTGGTTTAGTTAGAAGTATCAACACATTTCTAATTAAACTTAAAATTGCAACTATATATCACGAAACGATGGCGAATATGTAACGCGAATGTTTGAGGATTAGGTGTACTTGACAGCAAATAGTTGTTCACAGACACGTTTTTTTTCCCTCGCAAAGTAAGACAGCCGTAGGTGAATCCAGACTTTACAAGGACTGCAGTGATACTCTGAAATGAACATGTTTCGAAAGATCACTTACAGCAGAGACATTTAACCCGTAAATCCGTTTAGACGTGCCGGTTAGAGCATACGAACTTGAATCCCGTGTGAACACGGTAGCAGGTTCCATATTTGTAGGTTGAGCAGTTTTGCAATCAAGTTTGCCCCCGAAAATGCGTAGTAGGGTTTTCAGAGTCTCTTCCAAGTGCAAACACGTAAGAAAGTTGGGCGCCCTATTCTTACGGAATTGTTCCGTCGCTTAAAGTGCAGGGTTACGGCCATGCCGGTTTTCTGACATACTGCTAAAAACTACTGCTCAATATTTTGTATGTTTCAATTCCATCTCGGTGAAATGTTTTACTACAATGCGTTATTTTTGCGCTGCGTTTGGACAGTAGGGGCCTCGTTGGGAAGGGTCTGGGAACCTTGTGCTCGCCTATGCAAGCACGGACGGGTTTTTCCTGCGCCCTCTCTCGCTTTTTCGTTACCTACCCTTCGATATACAAGCTAAGAATCTACACAGAACATCCCGCAGCGTGAGTCCAACAACGAAAATAAGCGGTAGATTTACCGGCGCGTGCTTTATCCATTGGCACGCGAGAGATCACCAGCTTGCGTCGCCTATTTCAATTTTCATACTTTTAAAATAATTTTTTAATCGTGCGCAAGCATATTTTTAAACACATGTACGGGCAGCTCACGCTTCATTTCACACAATTTTATTTCAACTGAAAGGCTTCGCAGAATTGCACAGGCCAATCCGAAACTACCGAGTGACGTCCCATGGCTACCCGAAACGCCTGGCGGTTCCCGGGCTTCCGCATCGATCAGTTTTTCTACCCAAAGATACACGCTGAAAAAATGGAAACTTTTTTCTGCTGGCCGGGGTTAGAGTGAGATGTAACCAGCATTCTCGACGATGCACCATTTATTCCCCTATTTTACTTGTTTTTAGTTTCAATTCTGGAAAAGTTACATCACCGCGGTGCAATCCAAAACAGAAAAACTGACCTTATTTGTTCCAAATGTGCCAACGTGATGCTGCTTAGAGGTGCAGGCAAAGCCGAGGAGGACGCGAGAAGAGCACGTGCCGCCGGAAAAAAAAAAGCGCGGGGGAAAGCATAAGCATGCACAGGCCGCACCACTGACCCATACCAACTTATTCTCTCATCAAACAAACAGGTTCGGATTGGATTCTATAGGTTGCCATTTCAGCATATATTGAATGCCAGACTTATCCGCATTGGACAGAAACTCCCGCCACCTGGCGTTATAGTGACAGCTCGTCTTGGCGCAGCTCGGGCGCCAATTTTTGAACAAAAAAGGCCTCTGGTTTTTGCAGTATGCAGCAGCATCATTGAAATGGCGCAGTCTTGCTCTATTGGGACAGGCTGCCCATTACAGCAAACTGTAAATTACACAACAAACAGCATAAATACACAAAATGCGCAAATCAACTGCGATTCCGTTCAAGCGCTCCAAAAGCACTTAAAAGCGAACCACTGCTGGAAAACTACTTTGTGTTTTCAAGTAGCGTTATGTGATGAGTGGACGAGAGAGGTGGCGCAGTGATATGGCGGAGTCCGGAGAGGAAGAGGACGGAGCTGTTCTGACGAGTATCGATGGGCTCCCGCCTCGCAGCCACTTTTCGGCGGAAGGAGTCAGCCTTCGGGATCGAATCTTTTGGAGGACATCGGGACCATCGTCCTGTGCCTGCTGGAACCGGATTTTGCCCACCTACGGACACCTAGGCATATTGCGGGCCGACTGCCGGCCTAGCCGTTGAGCTAGGCCTATAGCTCATCACCTCTCCGCCGGTAAGTGAGCGCACAGGGACGGGGAATGATGTAATACACAGTGGAAGACGAGAAAAAATCGCCCTCGGAGCTCGCGGACGGAAAATGGGAAACCGTTTTTCGGTACTAAGACCGACAACGAGGCTTGAAAAATAAAGGGCTCGCATCGACCGACGACGAGCCTGCGCACTGGTGCGGCCAAGGCAAGTAGAACTCGAATTTTCCATCGCGAAAGAACAGGAAAAAGCTACTTGCACTCAGCAAGAAAGCCGTTCTCCCGCGCTTACCGACCGATGATTATAAAATCGTCTGCCGCCCGATAGGTTGGAATCTGAGGGACTTTACGCCAGAACTACTACTCTTATGCGCCTGCGAAGTGGCCAGGCTGCCGTATGAGACGGTGTAGAATGAAGAAATTATCAGAGTCAATTCGTCCAGCAACACCCTCACGCTATGCACGCCCGACCGTCAACGGGCGACTGCATACGCCAAGATCGAAAAACTGCATCTCCAAGGTCAAACCTACCACGTGGCGGCGCCCGAAGACTCGGTCAAAGTTGTCATTTACAACGCCTGCGCGGGAGACTCGCCCGAAGCGGTCCGCGCCAGGTTCGGAAACAGAAATCAAGGAATAGAAGTTGTGGATGCCCGAAGGATCGGACAATCCAGAACGATACAAATCACCGTTTTCGGAAAGAAGCTGCCCAGCCAAGTGATCTATCAATGCGGCTTCTCTCGGGTCCACCCCTTCAGGGAGCAACATCAAGTTTGCTTCAACTGCAGGAGAGTAAGACGAAAATTATTGTGGTATGATAAAAAGAATGAAAAAGAAAATGCCCCTGCCCGTGAATGACAGAGGGCCGATGTCTGCTGCAAACCTACAAAACGCAAAAAAACGCACAAAACAAATCACAAAACGCAGCTCTGCCGCCGCTGCAGAGAAAATCATTCACACCCGCCTGAGGGCGCATTCACACTTGTCCAAAAGTCTGGCGAGCGAATCGGATTCACTCGCCGGGAAAACCATGAGAATACTGGAGTTGTATTTGCAAACAAATGGAAAGAATAATGACACACTCACTAAGCTAAAACGCACGGTAGAAGCGACGGCGCGATTAATCCGCCGCATCGCTAATCGAAGAGAAGGGGTAAAGGGGAAAAGATTTATGCAGACTAGTGCAGGCCTTTGCGCTAAGGAGGATACTCTATGCCCCCCCATCTCAAATTTACGAAAGCAGAAAAGGACAAATTGGTTAACATGCTACGGCAGGCATACAAAGCTGCCTCAGGACTCCCACTAAATGCCTCCACCGAAAGGCTTATGAGGTTAGGAATACACAACATCTACAATGAAATGAAAGAAACCCATTTAATGGCTCAAGCAGCGAGATTAGCCAATTCAAGAACTGGCAGGAGTATTCTTACGAGGCTTGGAATTAACTTTCAGCCTGCGAATAAAGACGCTAAAGTAGACTTGCCCCGATAGTATAAGACGACCCTACTAATCAAAACACTTCCCAAAAACATGCACCCCATTCAACAAGAGGGTAGAAGACAAGCATGAGCCAAAGCCTTACCGAATAAATGCGGGCAGTGCGCTGGAACAATTTATGTGGGTGTGGCAGAATACAAATATACGAATGCCTTTGCAATTTTGGCAGTGAACGAGAATGTTGACCACATTGTCTCGGCAACAATCAAAAGGAAATCCTCTGAAACGGCAGAAGAGGAGGCTATAGCCCTCGCCCTAGCGCATACTCAAGAGAACATTATTCCACACACACGTACGCACACACACACACACACACACACACGCACACACAAGCGCGAGCACACACACGCACAGACACATGCACACACACACGCATGCGCACACACACACGCACACAAACACACGCACACGCACACACACGCACAACCACACACACACGCACACGCACACACAAGCAAACACACACGCACGCACACGCGCACAGACATACACACACACGCACACACACGCGCACACACTCTCACACACTCAAATTCAAAGTGCCCCGCTCCATAGGTTGGGCGCTCCTCTTCAACACGACGCTGCTCTATGGCAAGTCTCATTCTCTCTTTCTGTCTTTCTTTCCCTTCTTTCTTTCTTTTTTTTCTTTATTTCTTTAGCTTTAGAGCTGTCCATCCAACTTGCCTTCGCTCGTGACATACTTTGATGGGTTGCTTGCTGGACGTGCTTCATTGTGTGGACTCCATATTCTAGTTCCAGCTTGTCAAACGCTCTCTTGATGCCACGTATGCCCTCATTAAAATCTAGTACAACCAAGGCTGCCGCAGTCTCCACGGTTCTTAGTGATGCAGGTTCGTACTTCGGGTGATGAACCATCATTGCAGCTCTAAGGGTTCGCATTGGTTTTCGGCGGCAGCCTTGGGCCTGGCGAACGCACAAGCAGACGCTCACTTGCTGGCGATCGCCCGTGCTGTGTATGCCTCTCACTTTCGTGGCGCGTTTTCGCTTCTCGAAGCTTCTCCGAGTCGAAGCCTTTGCTGCCTGCGTCTTCCGGTCACACCACCAGCCACCCGCTGATCGCAATAAAGAAGGAAGAAAAGGTAACAGAATGCAAGCGTCGAAAACAACCAAAGCGGGAGCAACTCCAAATGGCGCGAAAATAGTGTTGGGTGGTCACGTGGCATATTTCCGCCAATCAGAGCTACTATTTCGGTATGCCATCCACTCCGCAGTTGGGGCAGCCGGAAATATGCCCTTCGGTTTTAGTTTTTCCTTAGTGGCCTTTAGTATTCTCAGTAAAAGTCTTACGTCACCAAAAAGCGCGAGAAGAAGCTTTTTAACGTGGGCATTCACTTCGCGTTCAGTGTTTTGCCCGCACTGCGGCTGCGTCTTGAGAAGCGCATTCATAGACGCCTTCGACGGCAAATGCGTGCCACCACCTCTACAAAAGAATTAATTTTCTTCTTTTCTGCTGCTGAGATAGCAACCAAACATGGTGAGAATATTCTTCTTTAAACCTGCAATCCAAAACATCGGAAACTGAAAACACACTTTTTCCTGGAAATCGGTATTTTAGCCCCGCATCTCCGCTTAAATCGGCCCTGGGAAGTTCGACGACCATCCTCTTTCGCCTTGCCACCTGTCTCAATTGCTGGATTCGTTAACTGTCAGGTAAAGAACATTTACTCATGCCCATATATTCTTGGAGAGGAAATTTCAATATTGTAAAATTGTGAGGTACTGTTACGGAAATACTGAACGTAATGCCGCATTCTTCCGATGTGTAGCAAAATCTAGCTTTCAAAATTTTTCCATCGTTTGCATCGAGCAGTTAAGAATGCCATAGAAAACCGATGGGGAACGCTTTTGACAACAGCAAAAATATTAATAGCAAAAAAACGCAAGTTTGTCGACGGGACATCGGCGTATTTATTGATTTTTATAGTTAAATCTTCCAATATATGAAAAAATCTTCTTCATAAGCTCTTTCCGTTCTTAAAATGCTTTTTTTTTTTTGAAGCGATCTTTATTGCCTCAGGGCATAAAAACTATGAAGTGTAAGATGAGTAAGTTGCTTAAATAAATGAAAAAAGTTGGGCTGATTTGATGAAATCAAGAATTTAACGATGATATGGACCCTGTGTCCAGGCAATATAGGAATCCGGATTGTCCGGTGAGAGTCCCACTGCCACCAGGTGCCAAATTCTCGTCGGCTTCAGCGCCGGGCAGTCCCACCACAGGTGATGGATATCCGCCTCACAGTCTCTGTTCTTGTAGGCTGGACACCCGGGGCGGGGATACAAATCTTTGAAATGCGACCACTTGCGTTTCACAGCTGGAGTTTGGGCAACCCCGAACCGTATCCTCCGAAGCACAACCTCCTCTGCACGGGTAAGACCACGGGGGAGGGTTACCGCACACGGAGGGATTAAAGCACGTTTGCGGCGCCGGAGGTGTTCCTTTCTTGTTAAAAGTATGGTGGTGTAATCCAGAGCGAGGACTCGAGGCAAAGACGAGGTAAAATGCTTTTGTCCAGAATAGTTGGGTATGTTGTGCAGGCAAGCAGAGAGCGCTGCCATACGTTGAGTGAGCGCTCGTCAGTTTGTATATCAATAACGCACTGCCAGCTATTACTCCCACTTCCACATTATAGCCGTGTGAGTAAGTTATAAATATCCCGTTCATCGTTTTTTATATGGCGCAGGCGTGATTGGCAGGTTCACTATACCTATCGTAAAATTGCATATTCTTGAAGAAGAAAAAAGAAGTGAAGAAACAATGAATGACTTTGGCGAAGTGAAGAGTACATGTACTTAAGCTTGGACTTCCCAGCATTGCCACAACAAAGAAGTTCCTATTGCGACCCTCATCACGGTGCGCATAAAGCAACGTGAACAGCACTGAAGCAGCAATGACGTTTCTCTTTACCTGCGAACTACGTGACAGGAAACCAGTACTTCCAGTTCACAAACCAGCAGACCCTTAATTGACGTGTTGAATGAATCTCCGCTTCATTTCCGTTCCCTACGGTTCAAAGAGGACACTTAAAATTTGTTCTAAGACGAGCTGTGAAAACTTTAATGCGGCAGTTATCTTTTAAAACTCTGCGTAAATCTCCAAATGTAGCCAAAACGGGCTATAGCCCAGGATGGAAGTACACACACACACACACACAAGCACACACACACACACACACACACACACACACACACAGACACACACATATATATATATATATATATATATATAATATACCTACTTCCTGGAGCCGTTCCAGTCGTGGTATACACGTCCACACTCCCACCCCCTGGGGTTCTTCAGAATGCGCTGACAGTGCTCATCTCACTGGCGTTTTGCAGGGACACGTAATTACGCTAGCATTTCGAGCCTTCAGCGTGGCGCCTCCAGGTGGTCACGTGGGGCGGAGCAGCTGCCGGCTACGCGGCGCGCCGGTGAAACCGAGTGGTGGTGGGGGGGAGTGGAGAGGAGGGGAGTGAATCCACGTCCAGGGACGAAGATGAAGAAGGAACGCCCAGCGAAATGCAGCGGCGAAAAACTGCTTTTGCAGTTTGAGCGAGTTCCACTCGCCCAGCTGTAGCTATCTCGTCACTCCAGGTTTCACCAGAGCTAAAACACACCCATTTTATTGTATTTCGATGCAGGCTAAATGCAAAAAGATCTGTGTGCCGTGCGATGTCAGTGCACATTAAAGAGCCCCAGGTGGACTAAAATCCGAAGCCTTTCACTACGGCACCTCTCTTGGCCGGTGTGCAGCTATATGGCGTTAAATTATGCAAACCAAATTTTACCTTCTTTAACTTTATACTCGCGGCTCACTGGTCGCAAAAAAAGAGAACAAAGTCGTGCTCGAGCGTTTTAAGCTATTGGCAAAGAATTCTAATGAGAGTACTGCTAACGCCCGTTGGGGAATGATTTCCTTTCACGCTTAATGCCACGCTTAATGCGTTCGTTCTCCTACCAAGGAAGAACGCGTCATCGATGAAAACAGGGATCTGCAACAAGCTCTTCCTGTCCCGGAACTTGCTATAACTGCTATGTATACTCCTAGAACTCCCTCGCAGTTTTTAGTGTGTATTGCGTAGCCAGGCACAACTAAGTCTCCACTGAAATGATAAAACAGGATACACTCCCCTTGCGATAGAACGATACCAGGGTCGGGACAACGTTACGATACGAGTCTAAAACGTACGAGACTTAAAACGAACGGCCACGGGAAACGACCTGGGAGCAGCGCATGAAATGTATTTTGACATAACACACGTTTTGCATCTAAATACATTTAGATGTAAAATGTATTCAGATTTAAGGGAAAAAATCTCGCCGCTGCATCCCGTTCTCAGTCATGCTTCCTCAGACCCAGCAGAGTTCTCTCCGCACTCGTGAAGCCCGTCTTCCATGTATGAACTGATGGAACCTGTGCAAGTTGATGAGGGCGTATGGGCCGGAACATCGATGGCAAAACTCCCCGCTTGAGACAAGCTCTCGTAGCAGACTGCCTGCCTTCCATCGCAGACGTACGTGTGGTACTTCTGCAGAGTGGTCTTCCAAGAAGCGTTCCAAAGGTGGCACAGACTAGTGGCTGTCAGGAAGGTAGAAGCCACTTCCCGAGCTACACTCTGCAATTTAAATGGATTGCAGCGCTTACACAGTCTCAGAGATGCGGCCGCCGGCGGCGCGAGAAGGTAAGAAGCAAAACTCTCGCTTTTCTAGTTTGTCTCGTTCACCGTGGTCCCGTTCGAGGAGCGACCGAGGGCTTCATGCGGAAGTGGCCACCTGACGGTGGCCGCAGCCTTCCCGAAATCCATAAATCTGGGTAGAACAGCACGCTGTGTTGGCCGTTCAGGATTTTCTTCAGCTGAGTTGTGAAGCGATCGGGTTCCGAGAGACCCTTAGGCAGGAAGAAGGCGAAGCTGTAGTTTTTCTCCTGAAGCCGTGCGGTCACATCTGCAGCCAGGCCTACGACAAAGTCGTAGAAGCCGCGTGCAGAGCGTTCACGCCATGGTGCCAACAGACAAACGCCGTCGAACTTGATTGCTTGCACTGCGCGGATCACAGCTCAAGTGAACTTGGCTCTGTCCCTGCGCGTGGCAAGGCGCCGCCAGGCCGCGTCGTCCGCCAGCACCCCAAGGAGTTGCCTCGCCGCGCGGCGGCCTTCCGACGTGGGGCGCGCTTGTGTGGCGTCCACAGCAACTCGGTTGGCATTTTGCAGTTTCAGATAATTACCAAGTGAGTAGCAGCAGTGAACGACGCCGTCACAGTGACGGCAGAGTGGCCATTCTCGGAGGCTGGTGTTCTCGATGCAGTCCACTTCTTCCAGCTGTGGTGGGTCGCCCGATACGGGACAGATGTGGTTCAAAATTTCCGTGTCACGCTAGACGCTGCACTCGGAGGCAGCGTTCCGGTACAGACTCCCGGCTGTGGTGACAGGATCGTCGACAGCATCGCCCATGAAGCGGCCTTCAGCTCGGGCTGTGTTTAGAGAGACAGCGGGAGACAACTGCGTGGGTCTTCGGAAGAATGGTTGGAACATCGGGCCCGGCTAGTTATCGTACCACCCCTCGAATGTCGAGTTCGCAGTGGTACGGCGTGCAGTTTCGTCAGTGAAGCCCTCTAGCCAGAAGAGGGCAGTGGCCGACACCACCACCAGAAGGGACACAGTGGCGCACAGGACGCGGCGCAAACAGCTGAAGACCAGCCGCTTCCTCCTGGTTGGGTCTCTCACTTCGGCAGATCCGGCCATGACGTCCAAATCCGGCACTTCCAGGGCGCCCCAGGAAACCCGGCGTCCCTTGCTAGGTCGTTTGCGCTCGCCCTGCATCCATGTTCGCACGCACTGGCTAGAAAACCAAATGGAGCATCAACGTCTTCTCTCTTGAAGAGAAGTGCGTCATAGCGAGCGAACTGAAGGCGCCAAGAAGCTTTATGAAAATTGAAAAGCGCATAACACAGGTTACTCGTATCTTTGGGCAGTTTGTGAGTGTCAATAAAAACGGAAGAATAAGCGTAGCAAACCACCTTCATCCAACTTTCGTACGGTTAAATTTAAAGTGTGACCGATAAAAATAAATCCACAATCGCTACATATTACATGCACGGGTCATTTTATGAACATAACTGAATACCACACTTCATGTCATATAAGAACCAAATTTATGTGCTGTTTTCTTGAAACATCACACATCGGATCTCTGTTTTGAAGTACTAATAATGGGACAGTATAAAGCGGTATAAAAAAGTGCAACACTGCCTTACATATGTATACAACCTCTGGCGGTCACATTACGTTCTAAGGTGCCTGCTTACAGTCCTCCCTAGGCGCTGTAATTTCATGATGTATACGCGCCATCTTTCGATTGGCGTAGACACAAAGCAAGTTACTCTGGCCTATTATTAGTACTGCAGAACATAGATCCGATGTACGATGTTTCAATAACAGAGTGAGTAAACGTTCCATAAACAATTACTCCCTCTTCTTGAAACATCGTACATCGGATCTGCGGTTTGCAGTACTAATAATAGGCCAGAGTAATACTAGGCCAGAGTAATTTGCGTCTACGCCCATCGAAAGATGGCATGCATCTGATTGTCATATATCAGGAAATTACATCGCCCAGAGAGGACTGTGAACAGGCGCCTCACAAAGATATGTGACCTTCAGCAGTTTAACACAAATGTAAGCTATATTGCAGTTTTGTATACCGCTTCGTGTTTCTTCCGATATTGTCACTGCTCTCGCAACTGGCTGATTGTGTGTTCAGACCACATGATGCGGCGCATATGTCTGTCGGATTCAGTGCATGGTGTGCAATGAATTTTGCGGCTGCGCAAATAATCGTGGACAGAGTCGAGAAGAAAGATTGAGCCGAGGCGCGAACTTGAACTGAGAACCATCTGCCCCACTAATCACTTGTGCGCTTCGGTGGGGAGCGTGATGGCTACGTCTCTTGCCCCGCCCATTTCTTCCCGCCCTTGTGGAAGTTTTTTTTTTTTTGCGCCGTCAGCCACCAACTAGCCCACATGTCCTTGCCAACCACATGCAGCACATCGTTTCTACCAGGAAAAGTAAACTCAGAGGGCTATTACAATATTCGGTAATGCCAAAATCAGTGCAGTTGTCGAGGAGTGTTCTATGACATGCTCGCATAAGGACCGTGCACATTACTCGCTGCAGCATGTACTCCCGGATCCTCGCGGCGGCGGCGCACAGCACCCCACCCGTCCTGCCGCAAGGACGCTTTTCGACGACGACAAACACGCTTTGCCCGGGATCCTGTTAGCGGCTCCGAGTTGAGCATCGGTGGCAGTGATGATGCAACCGTGAGAGAACGAGGACGAAGGCGAGACATCACCGCCTCTTCTCCGCCAAACAGGCCATTAACAGCCGCGCTGTGAAAATTAAAGCGCAGCCCCGTACATACGTGTTCGTCTCGCTCGATGATGATGGACCGCGATGAAGCCGCGGAGGACGTCGCTGTGCCCTCTGCTTGCTCCAGCTGCACAACGGACCACGTATGGGTGTCAGAGGGGCGGGTGATGGGGGTGCCTTTGAAGTCGTACAGCTGTCCTGTAGGAGGCGTCATGACTCCCGCGTAGAAGTAGCGGTGGTACCGAGGGTCCCAGTAAAGAGCCAGTTCCTCCTCCGAAGGCACAGAGGGCGTCGTTGGCTTAGTCGGGGTAGCTGCCATCAGGATGCCCAACCTCAGGAGTGAAGAAAGACCAAGCTACAGCAAGGAAGGCGTACAAAATGGGCTTGGCGGCCTTTTAGGTACGGCGCGTGTACGTGCCTCGTGTCGCGCTCGTCTTCATCTTCCTTTCGGCAATGCCTGGTGCAGCTGTCGCTTTGCAATAACGAAGGTGGGACGTTTTCGCCAATCCAAATAGAATATCCTCCCTGGAGCGTACCGCGTTTGCCATGTTCGCATTCCACCGTCTTACATGCTATTAGTGGGGTACTCGTACGTAGTTTCTTGTATTTCACTGCCCAAATAATGCAGGGTGAACATTTTCTGCAATTCAGCACCCACGTGTAATCTTTCTTATGCGACATTCCAACGCTTATTGTTTTCGTCCTGTCAAAATACCAAGAAGGCTATTTCAAAACTGATTTTTGCAATTTCGTTTGCCGTTGTCCTTGTGGATGTGGTGGGCATGCGTTGCAAGCGTAGTTCCATAGCAATCCAGAATGTGCTGTAGCGTTAATGTGAATATTTCATTTTTTGCTCAAAGCGCACTAAAGACGGGACGAAAAACGAACGTATGATACGAACAAGCGCTGACTATCAACTGGGTTTATTAAAGTACGAAACACATATATAGGATTTGAAGAAATTATCACAACCTGGAGGTTATCCTAAACACACTTGGGAGGTGTCATATTTTCGTGTTTCGCCCCGTCTTTAGTGCGCTTTGAACAAAAATGAATGCGTACCAACTCGACCAATTTTCTGCCTCGCTAATGTGAATCTCCCAGTTTCAGAAATAAGAAAGCGAAGAATTAACACTGGACGGTAACGGGCTGTGAAACGGGGTCTCAACCGAGATGCGATGTGCCTAGGATGCTAAAGGGCGCCGCTTCACAAATATCATCCAGGAAGAATTTTTTTAGATGCGCTTTGTAGAAGCTGATTCATCTGTAGTTAAAATTTGAATTTACGCGTATTCGCGCCTTTCCCTCTTCTCTCGAAACTTTTTGCACGCTGAAATGTCGGCGCTCCTCCGCCAGCCCCTCGCACTCGCTCCCTCCGCCGGCTGCCGATGCGCGCGAACCGATGCTACCAGTCCGCTTCTGACGTAACGAGCACTACATGACGTAACGAGCGCGGATTCGGGCGAATGCGCAGCACTGCTGGTCGCCGCTGGGCGTGGAAGCGGGAGTTTTAAAAATTGTGCTGTAATTTATCGACTCGCTTTTGAGGTCTTGTTCGTGGCATGAACGCTCGTTGGCCTGTACTCCACATAATGCGAGCATTATAGCCAACCTCAAACATTCTTTTCAGGGACCCTTTAAGTGAGTCACCAAGGGGCAAAGCCACATTAACAGCTCTGTGGGTTTATCGGCGGGGCGGTAAACAACCTGAAGGCCAAACAAGAAATGGGAAGAAAGATCGCAAAATAAAAATCCTAGCAGAATAAAATCGCGCACAATGATCTTCGTTCAGGTATCCTGCATGACTCTCCCGACGCGGGAAAAAACGCAGTCGCTCGTCGGCATTTTTTAGAGACCACACTCCAGTCGAAAATTCTCATTTCTCCGGCTGTTATCAGGCACCATCCGAGGAATGCTGGACAGTAAACTTTGTTGTTTAAAGGCTCATTAACAGCGGAGTTACAGCCATCAAAATCAAGCATTTTCGCCACGCTTCTCCCTGCCATCTCCATCTCCGAGTCTGTTTTTCTCAGTCGTCCAGATGACAAGCCTTCGGAGGCGAAAGTGGCCGTTCTGCGTCACATCCCCGTTTTGCCTGGGTCTTGCGTGAGGTTTGTGGCGTTTCCGGCAAACACCTGTCTCCTCTAAATAGTGCATTGTGGTGCATCGCGTAATATCTGTGAAACTCGAATATGAAAACTGTAAGGGAAGGATACGAAAATTTACGACCAGTTTTCTGCAAAGACGGTGCTCCTTCGAAAAAAAAAAGGAATGAGGTGAACAATAAACTAACAGCAGAGTACTCACACCACGCAAAGACATGAATGGATCAGGACTAAAGTGCAAGTATCTTATTTTTTTGCCCGAAAACAAACGGCGTAACGAGAACAAAGAACTGGAGTTAAGATCCACCTTTATAGTATGACACGATATATTTAAAGGTTTATTGTCCATATGTGCGGTATTGGTCATTTTCTACTTTACATTCATAGATCGAGGTATAATCTTCATACCACTCCTGGCGCACTGGAGCAGAGTTAAAAGGGACACTGAAATGATTTCGATGGACGCATTGTAGTGCATCAGATATGTATAGGTGGTATTTGTGGTTATTCGAGTCAAATTCGAAAGATCTGTGTGGACCTCATAATTTAAATATAATCTTTCAAAATTGCTGCTTGCAGCCGCTCGCAACCGATTAGGGCGACACATCTCACCGCGCGTACCATAGCCCGATGACGTTAGTGGGAAGATAGGGCGAGCTTGAAAGCTTACCCTTCTGGATAGTACACCGTACTTCTGCCGATCAACGTGATTTGCAATGTGCAACCAACTTTGACGAACAGGAGATTCCCAAAAAATTAGCGTGTTCCAACAGGCGTTCATTGAGGCACCTGCCTGTTTGGCCCATGCAGAAATGGCCACACGAGAACGGAATCCTGTACCCCACTCCAACTCTGCACTGCACAAACTGACTGCCGTGACCAACTCTACAACTTCCGCTTCACTGACGCTGGAACCTTGCTCAATTTATTTGGCGCAGAAAACAGAACCTTAATTGCCACCAAACTTCTCCGCTATCTTCCTCCATCTGTGGGATAGCCGATGGACATATGGGACCACCGCCCCTTTGTTCTTACTGGCAGTGCCATCTTCCGCTCCTATTTTTTTCTTTTTTGGTTTTCATTTCAGGAGTAGCCTGTTTCACGTAGACACTAGTACATTTTCCGGAAAAACCTGCCGCTCTGCAACGAGAGCATTTTGCGTCAAATCTTGAACCAACTTCATGCAAGCATGACTTCCTAATAGCCGCTCCCAGGCACCCCATGGCGATCCCTTTCTTGACCAGCTTGGAATGATTGGAGTCAGAATCAAGAAGTGACTTTTGCGTCCTTGGTGCGCAGCGCCAACATACATGGTTCCTTTGAAACTTGAAGCTCAAATCCGACAACTGCAAGCGGTCTTCAGAAGGCATCTTATAAGTGAACCTTAGTTCACGAGCCGTGCTTGAAAATGCTTTCATAATATCATTCACCATTTCAGAGCTGCCTTCCGTCGGTAGTGCCACAAGATAGTTATCCACATATCTATGGATGCTTGAAGTACAATCCTTGAGACCTTTTTCCTGTGCCCTCTCTACGGCGCTTAAATATATACCGTTCAGAACAGGTGCTACACTTGAGCCTATGCATATGCCGGACCGCTGGACGTATGTGCCACCTCCCTACGCCACCAACGTACTCTGCAGATACACGCTTAATAGCTCCAGGAATGATTCTACTGAAATTCCGCATTCCATCACAAAACGACTCTCGTCGTTGTCTCCTGTCGCACATTCCTTGACATGTTTCATGAGTGTCGGATGTGCTAGCGAGTAATATAGGTCTTCCATGTCGATTCTGAACGTGTATACAACGGCCAGTTCTGTATTCGGTAACGTCTTGACAACCTGGACAGAATTTTCTACCAGGAGCGGTTCCTTTATGTTCAAAGAAGACAGGCGCCTTTTCAGGAATCCTGACACCATGTACAGCCATGTTCCGTGGTCATTCCCTATTGCTCTGAATGGACACCTACTTTGTGGATTGTGGTGGAGAAAAAGATATCGAGCTGTAGGCCTCTTGTACTCTGTACAGTTTTTTGAAGACCCTCTAAGTTTAGCTTTTCGAGCAGGTCGACTGCCTGTCTTTTGCTCTTTTTCGGGCTAACTTGCACTCGCTTGAAGTGTTTGCTTACTGCTACCTCTGTTTTTCACCAAATAATCTATCAGGTAAAACTATAAACTAGCTTTCTTTGTCAGCCAGTCTTGCTCGAAGGTTGTTGGCTAGCAGCTGTTCCACGACCTTTGAAATAGGTCAATGCCTCCTATGGTCCTTTGAAGTGTCCATTACATCAACGAGGTCGGAGCCCACCGGAACCGATCTTCTTCATTCGCTTGCCGGGAGATAGCTCTCGTAGGAGCTATTTTTTCTGGTACGCTCAGTCCTGGATCAACTGAGAAATTCGGTCCAAGGCTAAGCAACTTTTCATATTTTTTGCCCAATCTTGCACCTCCCAGCAGCATTACGTCGCTCTTTTCGTCCTCTTCTCTTCCTTCGACAGTTTCCGCAGTGTGACTTTCCAAATGCTTTCAGTAAGCTGTTCACCCATCGCAGTCCAACCTCGGTGCACAAGCAGTTGCCTGCTCTTGCCTTACTGGATGCCGCAATGTACCCAGAGGCAGTCCTTGAAAAATCTTGCTTGTCTCCGACGTTCAGCAGCAATAATTTTGCACACCCTCCTGAGTTTTCATGCGAGCTACATGTTTAGAGCCCGGAATATGTCTTGATATGCTCGAAGTTCACTTTGCCCAACGTCTAGACATCCAGACTATCTGCGGATTTCTTAAATCTTAATCATGACAGCTCAGGCTTATGTGCAAAATTATTTCTGATGAATGCTGGACACAAGCAAGATTCTCAAGGAATGCCTTAGAGGGGCTTCAAAAAGCTGTACAGAATACAAAAAGGCCTACAGCTTGAAGTGTTTTTCTCCGCCAAAAGCCACAAAGTGAATGAACACGGAACATGGAATAGTGAATAGTGAATCAACACGGAACATGGCAGTACTTGGTGTCAGGATTCCTGAAAAGGCGCCTGTCTTCTTTGAACATAAAGGACCCGATCCTGGTGGAAAATTCTGTCAAGGTTGTCAAGACGTTCTCGAATACAGAACTGGCCGTTGCATACACGTTCAGCATCGGCATGGAAGACCTATATTACTCGCTAGCACATCCGACTCTCATGAAACATGTCAAGTAATGTGCCACAGGAGACAACGACGAGAGTCGTTTTGTGATGGGATGCGCAATTTCAGTACAATCATTCCTGTAGCTATTAAGCGTGAATCTGCAGAGTACGTTGGTGGCGTAGGGAGGTGGCACATACGTCCAGCGGTCCGGCATATGCATCGGCTCAAGCGTAGCACCTGTTCTGAGCAGTATATATTTAAGCGCAGTAGACAGGGAACTGGAAAAAGGACACAAGGATTGTACTTCAAGCATCCTTAGATATGGGAATGAATATCTTGTGGCACTACCGACGGATGCCACCCCTCAAGCGGTGAATGACATCATGAAAGCATTTTGAAGCACCTCGCCTGAACTAAGGTTCACTTATGAGATGCCTTCTGAAGACCGCTTGCAGTTGTTGGATTTGAACTTCAAGGTTCAAAGGAACCATGTATGTAGGCTACTCCTGAAAATGAAAACAAAAGAGAAAAAATAGGAGCGGATGATGGCACTGGCAGTAATAACAATAGGGCGGTGGTCCCTTATGTTCATCGGCTATCCCACAAATGGACTAAGAGAGCGGAGAAGTTTTGTGGCAGGGTTCTGATTTCTGCACCAAATGAATTGACCTAAATTCCGGCGTCAGTGAGACGCAAGAAAGAAAATGGTAACGCCACAGATGGGTGTGGCGTTCGTCACGGCACTCAATTTTTGCAGTGCAGAGTTGGAGTGGCCAGGGTACAAGATTTCGTTCTCGTGTGGCCATTTCTACATGGGCCAAACAGGAAGGTGCCTCAATGAACACCTGTTGGAGCACGCTAATTCTTTGGGAGGTTCCTGTTCGTCAAAGTTGGTTGCACATTGCAAATATTGCCTGTGCACTCCTCACTTTGACAACACTGTTGTGCTGTATCGTAATAAAGAGCAACTAGTACGGGAAGTAGTAGAGGCTTATCATATCTTCACAGAAGGTGACTCGTGTGTGAGCAGCACGAGCGGCACTTCGATGGCCTTGTCTAAGCGTGAGATCTGGCTTTGTCAACAACGTGGGAGCCTGTAGGTGCTTAAGATTCGGCAATTGTTATTTTTCTTTCTTTAAAGGTTTGTAAGTTTCTGATGATGACGTGAGGATGTGACGCATAGATTTGAGATTATTTATATGTGGTTTTCCTATTAAAACAGTCAGTTGTAAGTCAGCGCGTGTCCGTGTATCTCGCTTTCAGGTGCTTCATTTTAGTTGCGCTGTTTCGTTCCTTAAGATGCAATACCAACTCGCCCACTATGCTATGTTGCTTTTTAAAATAGGGATAATTTCGGAAATGCCTACACCGCCGGAGCTGTGCCCAACATATATGCTCGCTACATGTCGCCAAAATACATGCGCTTTCGAGCAGCCTGCAGGCAAAGCAACCCCTCCAGTGCACGTGACTCGTCGAATTAGCCATAATTGGCCACTGCGCCGAGGGTAACCGCATTTTTGAAATTCTATAAACAGATATAGACATTACTTACGTTGGGCTATATGCACCTCTCAATAATTGAGGAACCTGACAGTAATGGTTAAAAAGTTAAATATTCAATATTAGTTAACCAGCCTGCTAGTTAGCACGTACGTCTTAGCTCTATTTCGATGTACTATATCGATGACAATGCTATGCCGAAACAAGCGTTCTTCTAACTCACAAAGACAACTTTTAAAAATTGTGTAAAATCTTAGGTGAAACACCCTGCATATAGCTTGCTCTTCCCGAGCAACCTCTCGCAGCCACTGTTAATTTCAATGTGATCTGCTATGGCGAGCACTCTGCTCACAATCCGGTGGGCAGTATGCCTGCCAGCTGCCACAGTGAACATGCTTTGATGACGTCACAGGGTCGCGTCACCTAGGTCGCAGGTGGGCCACCCGCTTCTCTAGGGAGTTTTCGCTCATGCTGCCGACGACGACGCCGGGTTTCCTGCGGAACGGGACCATTGGCGCTATCGCGGTAATAGCGGCAGCCGTTAGCAGATGATCGCACGTCGCCCGCCATACGCCCGTGAATCTGAACGCTAGACCAGTGAACTGTTTGTGGTTGTGCCGTCGTAGACGCGCCTTGGATGCCAGCGGTGTTTACGAGGAGATCGGCTGTATCGAAGAGCGCGAACGCGCTTTGTGAATGTACGTTGTAAACTGCGGAGTTTAATGGGCTATACAAGGGATGCCGCATAGTGGAGGGCTTCGGATTAATTTATGCCACTTGGGACTGTTCAACGGGCGCTGGCACGGGCACTTTTGTATTTCGCTTCCGTCGAAATGCGGCTGCCGCTGCCGGAGTTCGATCCGCCGACACAATGCCAGCAGCCGAACGCCAAGCCTCTGAGCCAACACGGCGGGTCGAAGGGACTTTGATCCGAATTTTCACCTCCTTTCGGATGACGCATATGGCTCTTAATACTTTGCAGAGACGATCATAACGGCCCTCTTTACGCATTGGGCTTGATTATTTGAAGCGTTCAAACGTTGTCGGGGCGCTCTAAGATTGGAAAGAATAGGTTTTGAAAGAGAAAATAAATAGCAAAGCAATCTGAAACTAGTGTTGGCTGCCGTCGCCCAGTTACAAATTCGTAGGTCCGTCCGTTCATCGTAAGGCCGCTTTCATATCCCTCCCGCTAACACTGCCCAGTGCCAGCAATGGCCACCTTATCCCCACAAATTTCCTAATCTCATCTGCCAACCTGATTATCTGCGGCCCTCTGCTACGTTTACCTTTCAATTGTAATCCATACCGGTACTGTAAGGGACCACCGCATATGTTTCCTTCGCATTACATGTTCCGCCCATTTCTTCCTCTTGATTTCGACTATGATATTATCAACTCACATTCCTTAGGATTCAGTATCATCTCTGAAATCCTGCCTTTGAAAGCACTTCTCAACAGCCCATCTCAAGCACCTCTTTTAACAGCAGCATCTGTCCAAACCTTGCGTCAGGATACAGCTGCTTTCTGCTGCTATCCACCCAAGCACAATTGCGGGTGCATTTTAATGCGATTGCGTTAGGCTTTTGCCTCGCAAGAACTTTTCTGCTTCTCCATAACGAAATTACCTGGTTGGTCAATTCCTTGATGATGTCATCAGGATCACGTGATCCCAAATGACCAATCAGAGAGCCCCACGATATTTGATATCACAGCTCAGTCGATACACTTCACGTGAGCTTGTGACGGCATCGCCACCTGCCTACCAAATTACGAAGGACCCCAATAATTTGCAAGTTGGCCCACCACCCAAAATTCAAAGTCGGCCCACCCCGAAAATGGAGGTGGGCTAGTGGGTTCGACTAGTATAATCCTGCATGATAAATCCTTGGAAGGTTCTCGAACATCTAGAAGGTGTTGACTCGGGCCTACCGTGCTTACCAAGCGAACTATAGTGCCGAGCGCCATGGCCGACCCAAGAAGTAAGTCAAGGCAAGGAGGAGAAAGTTGGAGCGTGAGCGGCTCGTCGCGAAAGCGGGCTAACTCAGTGCGGAGAGAGACGCCTACTGGAATGGGCAGCAATCCAACTGGGCTTACTGGAATCTCTACTGGGCAACAACAACAGACTGCACCGCCAGCCAAGCGCCGTGGCCGATCCAAGAAGCATCAAGCCGTCGAAGGAGTCGCCGCCGGTGGTAGGTACACCGTGAGGCAGCGTGCCCAATGAGGCCCGCGATGCGGCTCCGAATGCATCGATTCACAGGAGACACTACGTGAAAGACTCGGAACACCGAGAAGACAAAATTGGCGCCGATCGTGAACATCGCAACGACAACGACGAAGTCAAGGCAAACAGGAGGAAGTTGAGCGTCAGCGTTTATCTAGATCCTGTTTCCAGTAATTCACCGCCTGTGCCTTGGCTACTTCCCTGCAGTGGGTATGTGCCATCTTTATCTGAGGCCAACCATCTCGGAAGCGGAGCAACGCAGGGCGTCGAGAGAGGCCTGCTTGAATTACATCAAACCAAATGGGCAAGTGCGGACGAAGATGAACAAGGGCAATACTCTAATGTAGGTTATGAAACAAATACTTGCATAAGAACTACTGAACGACATGCGCACTGTGAACATTGAAAGAATTTATCAGTTTAAAAAAATGTGGTTTGTGTTACATCATAACACTCATTACACCAGCTAGAAGGAACGAGAAATGGTCGGGAGTGTAGCTGAAGTATCGTGCGAACACGCACAGATGCAACCTGAGAGGAAAATACGTCATGAACTCGCCAAAAAGACATTGGAATCACAACATAGACACCAGAAGCTACAAACTAAATGTTATCGAATTTCCTTCATTAAGATTTCGTTAAGCAGACCAAACATTTTTCTTTTTTTTAAATATTACTGAAGGAGTTAGTTCAAATGCCCTTTATACCGAGCATTTATCCACTTTCGTCCACGCTTAGTTGAAACTCTTTCAGCACAAAATCGGTCGTTAGGCGCGCCCGAAAGGTCCGAACGCGTTCCTCATGATCACATCGCATTGCGCGGACGGTGTGCGACATCGGCAAGAAGCCGACATCGAAAGAGCGTCTTGCGTGTGCCAAAGCAGTTTTACGTCAATACTACGCATTGAAATATAAAGGTTCAGAGCATTCGACTGATGAATCAGGAAGCAGTCCCATTGCGGTATTGAGGAGTTCGCACTGGGTCGAAGCGCCACATTACGCGCAGATCAGAAGGCGTTCAAAACGCAGAGGTGAGACTGAATGAAAAGGAACGAAAGAGCAGCGAATTAGGGGCTGTGAATAATAAGTCATCGATGCAAATTAACTCAGTAAATCTGCGCTCCACATCGGAGCAGGATTTTTCGCTCTATAGTGTGTGAGGTGCGCCTGGCGCCTACATGAACTGGGTTCTCCTCGATAGCTGCACCGTGATGAACGGACTCGCTGTCCCTAAGGGCACGCGTTTTCTACTGCACACCACAGCTAAAGAATCAAACGAAACCGATAAGAAAAAAAAATAGTCAGCGCCGCTCACGCGACTATCCTCATAATCGTGCTGATAGCAGACGAGAACTGCAGCCACTGCCCTACTGGGCGTATTTTCGAACACGACCGCTGGGCGGCTTTCAGTGGCGTACTGGGCGTATAATATGAGGCGCGGACCGCGTGTACAGGGTTCCGGGTAGCCAAGTGATAGCGGGCGACTGCTCGAGACTCTCCTTTCAGTCTCCTCCGCGGACGCTGGGATGCTAATGTTGAATAAACAATTGTTGCATCGGCGCGTTGGCAAATAGTCCGATAGTACCTACCACCTACACTGTAAAAAAAAATGCTCCGCAGTACAGAGAAACCCGCTGGTAATGCGTTGCCGGAGGGTTTTCCACAACATGAGGTACGGACTAAATGTCAGAAACAGAGACTCCGTATGACGACTGTCACATTCTTGGTAACGGAAAGTTACGCCATGCTATGCACGAGACCGAAATCGTTTTTTCACAACGAATGCTTATGTTTTGTTCTTATTGAAGTTTCCGCAATGTGTATGCATACGTCCTCCGTTTACTCGGAAGTCATTTCATCTAGAGCGGAAATTATCTGTATTGTAATTATGTACTTTCTGTAGTACATGACATGCGTCTTCGTATAGCTTCTGCCCGCAATGTTCACTGCAGATATAGCCGTCCAGGTGCCGAAGAAATAAGTATTATGTACAAGGCTTTCCTTTACGCATATTATGTAGTGCATACGTACAAAGAATGCAGCTTAGAATGAAAGAGTGGTAAGTGTTTGGGTGAGTACAAGTACATACGTTTTATTTTCATGGCAAACTACACACATTGTACATCTGCACATTGCTGTCGGATCCATCTGAAAAGCATAAAAAAAATCCTCATTTAGTGGTCACACAACACCAAATATAAATTTCACAAATACATTTCAACCATCCGCTATTGAACAATCGGCTTTTGTAGAAGCTTTCAAAAGCCATTCACCGAGAACCAACCAGTTATAATTTATTGCCCAAAATTCATTTCTCATAACAGTAAACAGTAAAAACCACAGGTCCAGAAAGAAGCAGACAAAATGCGCTTTCCCGGGCGGCACTGTGCGCATGAAAGTCTACTGTTGCTTATTTTGTGCAAATAGAAAGTAGCTCAGGATGGGGGCCAGATGCAATTCAATGCAGGTGCCTTTCTGTACATAGTACTAAATGCACAACTTAGCGAGCAAGGAACATTGGTAACATCTGAAAAAGGTGGGAGACGCTTGCCGAATTTATCGTCCATCCAATTTGTTATAGGCAAGACAAGACGAAGTGAAAGTCCCCGGGCATGCCCGTTGCGGCAGATTATGACGCTTTTTATTATGGCATTCCAATATCTCTGCAGTGTGCCTCACAAGGAACGGATGCTCAAGTTTCAAAAAAAGGGCTCTTGGAAGAAATTTAACCAAAGGCCGTTGCCATGTGAACCTTTTTAAAATGATGACCCAGAAAGACGAAGTGTCCTCATGTGTCTGATGCAAAATAAGGATGAAGGCATGAGTCTTTCTGCTTTTTGAACAGCTGTGATAAGTTTTTTACTGGTACTGCTTGGTGCAGCTTCAGTCTCCTTCTTGACATTTTGTGAAATAATTATATATCTGCAAAAGATCTCGCTAGCAAACATTTTGGCACTAATGGAGAAGCAAAAAGACCCATGTCCTAGGCCTTTTTTTTGTGACACTAAAGGAAGGCTTGCCTTTTAGTCATTGATTACAAAGAGGTCCATATGGCAACAAACTTTGAGAGAATTCCTTCAAGGGCTCTTTGTTCTCATGAGGTGCCCTGTAGATATACCACAACACCTCAGTGAGCTGTTACCAGCCCTGTGAGTTCACTGTCACTTGACATCAAGGGTATGTACTTTTCCTCGCCACATGCAGCAATGATGTATATGTCAAGAGAAAGCATAAAAGATTTCTAAGTGCAATTCTAGATTGCTTGCAGAGGAAAGCACAAGAGAGGCCATGCTCAGCTGTTACCTTTGCTTCTTGCTCGAGTTCTACAGTGAGTACTACGTAATGACAGGTGTCTGCATCAACTCATATTTAACACCCGTCCTGTGCGACCTCTATCTTGCTCTACATGACAGGCAACTTTATAACACCCTTCATGCAAAGAGTGTCATCAGGGTCGGTGTGTCCTGTCAGTTTCCTGGTCCTGTGGTTTGTGCTGTGTTTTCTACTCTTAAATTATTTACTGCCTTCATTCTCCACTCCATGAAGCCTGAATGTGCTACACTGGGCTGCTCCATGCGTTGTGGAGCAGCCCAGTGGCCATTTTTTTTTCATACGTCGGAGGCACTCAGCTCGAAAGCCATGCTTACTATATTCAGCAGACAAGGGTACATGTGAGACACATCATTAATAACTAATTCTCACAGTGGTATCTGGTGCAAGAATATCTAAATACTACTCAATTTTTGCTTAAGTTTTCAGATACTCTCTTAGATTAAAAACATAATTTGGCTACATTAGCAGAAGCACAGCACCAAGGTACTCACCAGTTACCTGAAGCACTGTACGCAAGTTCTCGTGCCATCATGAATACAGCACACTGTCCACGTCTTCATAATGCCATGTCACTCCAGCACTTCGGTAGCAAAATTTTCCTTTAAAAAGAAGTAGTTTTGTTTATGTTAGACTGGTCATATTTAATTTTACTATATACTATGTACTTCTCATTGTACTGCCCCAGACTAAAAAATACCAATGATCACGCTTTGAATTATGTCGTATGTGATCACCAAATTATGTGATCACCAATATGTTCTTAGAAATTCTGATTGAAATAAATCTGACAAAATATTATTTCAGAAAATGTGGCACAAGGAAGAAGGACGCTAGCTAGATAACCTGGACGAATGTTTTCAGTTGCATGCAGCCACCGGCACCATTGCACACAAAATGTACAATAAAGTGGGTTTTACCTTTCCGAATAGAATTTAATGCTGCAAACATTTAAGTAAAAAAATTTCAACCTTCCATTCCGCATGAAGGAAAGAAAATTCCTCTCGTTTTTTCACAAGCCTCTGCAAGTACACAATTCAGTGAATCTACTCTACAAGTACTTGAATCTATCAGCACGAGACAGGGACGAGAAAAGAAACAAAACAGGCACTGACTCGCAACTCGCAATTACACATAAGCTACATCACAACATAAGTAAAAGATTGCCCTTAACATTCCTCTCATCTAGACAGTCCAACCCACTGCATGTTAACGCTATGGGCAGCACACTCACACATTCGTCACCGAGTCATAAGATGTGTCTAGCCTCGATAATTTTCTGGTTAATCTGCTGTGAACGTAGTGCCAAAATGCGTGTTGCCGAAAGGAATGGCTAGCAGCCTTCACATCCCTTGTAATATGCAGATAAGTTACAACCCCTACCAATATCCAAATACCTCTCATGCTCCTGTAGTCTTACATTGATACACATTCCAGTTTCACCAACATAAACCCAACCACATGATAATGGTATGCAATGCATGCAATGGTTGCAAGGCACATATATGTTGCCACGTTTCACTCGACACATGTGCTTTTCCCTAACGAAATTCACAAAATTATTAACAATTTTACAGATTGTAGACAACTTATTAGGGGCCGAACGCACCATTTTTACGTCATACCTTCTGGCCACAGTTTTCAAATTTTGCAACAATCTGCAACAACACAGTCAGTCTTTTGGCATCTCACTGGCTGGCCCCAGCCTGATCATGCCAGTCCCTGCGAAGGGGTTTCAGCTTTTAACATGCTAAAGGGAAGAATGGCACAGCATCAAGTAACGAGGAAAGCAGGACAGCACACCCACACACAAGTGCCAACCCTGGAGCAGATACAAAATCCAAGAGCGCGTGCTTGACATTCAGCCTTGACAGTCAAGGAAACGAGGAAACACGGATTTGAACGCTAAAGATTGAACGAGCCCGATCCTGGGCTGCCAACGCTGAATGTCAAGTACACGCTCTTAGATTCTGCATCCGCTCCAAGGATGGCACTTGTGCGTGGGTGTGCTCTCCTGTTGTCCTCGTTACTTGATGCTGCGCCATTCTTATCTTTAGCATGTCAGACCAACTTGCCCAATCTTATATGCTCAGCTTTAACAATTTATCGCACGCTTCTGCAATAGCATGGTTGGGAAATCATGCTTTCATTAGCCTTAAAATCTTCTCTTGGAAACCAGTTGTCACGCTGTAAAAGCATGGCTTCACCAATACTGAGCCTAGACTTGACGACGCAATGCTATCTTTCACTAGCTTAGAATCGTTCGACCAACAGTCAAGTAGCTGCTTAACACTCCTGGGTGAATATCGCTAGCACACATGGCGTGTGCAGAACATCAAGGTAAGGTTCAGAAACCGCAGCTCTTTTTGTTGGGACATTTTCTCCAAGGTAAACTTAAGACAAAGGCCTTGCTCCTTAAACAAGTTCACAATATGTACAGGTCCCACACTATCACAACCTTTGTAAAAGACCAGAAAATCATAGACGTAGCGAAAGATTTCCCCCAGCCCATGCAATTTCTTGGCAATCATTCCTTCCACCCTGCTTAAGAAAATATTGCTTAGCACAGGGGCAACCTTCGAATCGATACATTTAGCAGACTTTTGAACATATGCCGCACTGCCATACTCCACAAACATGCTCTTCACTTCAAATAAAAGGAGGCAAGTGCCAAAAAAGACTTATGTTACACACCCATTCCTAAACACGAGCTCATCGTTGTGCTCCGATATACACATTCATAAGCTTTTCACAAGATCTTCATACGGGATAGAATAAAATAGTTCTACATCGACACTAATCACAAGACAATCCGCTGGATTGTCATTCTTAAGATACTCAACCACACTGCGAATTGAGTACAAGAAATGGATCTTCAAGATGCGAAGTAGACAGATGCTTTTGCAAATAACCAGGGATAATTTTGCATGAATCCTATTCTGAAATTTATCTGAAGAGCATGTTATTGAATAGCATTTATTTGAAGAGCATGTTTGTAGAGTAGTGCAGTGCGGTATGTGTTCTAAAGTCTCGAATATGTAGTGGTTCAAAGGTTGACCTTGAGCTAAGCAATATTTTCTTGAGTAGGGTGGATAGAATAATTGTCTAGAATGTGCATGGGCTGGGGGAAAAATCTTTTGCTATGTCGATGATTTTCTGGTCTTTTATAAAGGTTGTGATAGTTCGGGACCTGTACATCTCAAGTTGTTTAAGGAGCAAGGCCTTTATCTCAGGTTTACCTTGGAGCAAATGTCCCAAGAAAAAGAGCTGTGGTTCCTGGACCTTACCTTGATGTTCAGCACACTTCATGTGTGCTGGCGAGTGTTAAGCTGCTACCTGGCTACATGTCGACCATTCCAAGCTAGTGAAAGATAGCATTGCACTTTCTAGCGCGGGCTCAGAATTGATGAAATTATGCTTTCACAGCATGACGACTAGTTTCCAAGAGCAGATTTTAAGGTTAACGAACGCAGGATTTCCAAACCTTGTTACTGCAAGAGCATATGATAAATTGTTAAAGAAGCTGAGACAGTTTTGCGGCGACCGGCACAATCTGGCTGGGGCCAGCCAGCGAGATGCCAAAAAACCAGTTGTGTTACCGTATGTACATAAATTGTAGCAAAATTTGAAAAATGTGGCCAGAAGGTATGATGTAAAAGTGGCTTTCTCGGCCCCTAATACGTTGTCTAAAGCATGTAAAATTTTAAGAATAATTCTGTGAATGTGGCTCGAGAAAAGTACACGTGTAGAGTGAAATGTATATGTACCTTGTAAAATGAATGTGGTATCAAATATTATTATCTTGTAGTCTGGTTTACGTAGGTGCAACTGGAAGGTGTATGAATGTAAGACTACAGGAACACAAGAGGGTAGGGGCTTGGCTAGGTGGTTGGGGTAACTCTGCTGTACACTGCACGGGATGTGAAGTCTGCTACCCTTTTCTTTTGGCAACACGCATTTTGGCAGTAAATTCAGAGAGATTAAATGGGAGATTATCGAGGCTAGACACATCTTATGACTCCGTGAAGAATGTGTGTTTTGTCTATCGTGTTAACACACAGTGAGTTGGACTACCTCGATCAAGGAAATGTTGAGGGCGATTTTTGACTCATGTTGTCCTGTATGCTTATCTGTAACTACATGGTTTATGGTATTGCTTGGCTTTTTATATATTCCCTGTTCACGCCAATAAACTATAGTCGCGAGTCAGCACCTGTCTTGTCTCCTTTCTCATCCCTGTCTTTCGCGCTGGTGGATTCACTGCAATGGCTCACCTCTGCAGAAATCCAAGGCATGACATTTTCCTCTTCACACTCGTGGTTCAGCGCATAATACGGCAAAGGCTTTTCAATTCCAAGGAAAGTTCATGGCTCCATTGAACACTGCCTCCTGCTTACAAGACACAGAGCAGCAATCATTGTAGATTCTACCTGTGACACAAAGAGCAAAGTTTTAGTTTGAGTGGACTAAGCTAGGAAAGCAGCACAATATATCTATAGCCAAATAACTGAACTGAAAGAAATAGAGGGTAGTGTAGTAGTGAACACACTGATATATTGCAAGTGAGATATATGCTTAATATATTGCAATATCCAACACTGCTACCATTGCCTTAGCCAACTACTTCATAAATAACAATAAATGCAGTATCACAAAAATACTGATAACGTACTATGTGCTAATAGTAGCAGTGCAGGTTCCATGAACAAAAAAGGGCCCAGTGCTGACTGTCGTTCCCACAGCAGCCTTGTGACCAATGGCCGGTGTAAAGGAAAGAGGAGGAATGACTGAAAAGAAAAAGAGCCAGGGGGAAGGAAAATAGGTATAGAAGGGCTTAGGATATCATAGGCAAATAAGGTTGTTTAGACAGTGAGCACAAAATAAACATTACCACACAAGTAAAGACATACAAGACCAAACATATATATCATTATGCAGAGTGGCAAACTTGATGCCATTTAGCCCAAAATATGTTTTCAATAAAGTGATTATAATTATTAATAGAACAACTGACCGAGTGAAACCATAACAGGGATGAACAAGGAAGTTGTTAATATTCTGGCAGAAATTAAAAGAAGAAAATGGATCTGGCCAGGGCATACAATGCAGAGAATGAATCACCAATGGTATCTTAGGGCAACATAATGAATTTGATGGATTTTAATGGCACAAGGGCATCTGTGGCCAAAGAGTGCCTTAGCACACGTTAATTTCGTCTACTCAAGGTGAAATCAGAGACCCATTTCCCAAGCATTTCATTCCAGATAAGCTGAGCACCACGCCAGGAAACAGCTTGTGCATTGTATCGCAACAAAATGAATTTCACCCTAAGGAAAATATAGCAGGAGATAGCTGATTATAAGCTCACTAGATAAGATTAGGTGATTTCTGATAGTGTGGCATGTAGCTGGTGCAAGACACAGATAATTAAACTGGAAAAGGCCATTGTCCTGAGGTGAATGTAAACTAAGCAATGAGGATAATGAAATTCGCTACACTAGAGCTGTTAAGAATCAGCTCAAGTTCCATGCTTCAAGATGATGCAAGTTTGCTCAGTGAAAAAAAATCATAAGTTCATCCAAGAATTGGTATCTTGGCGGTATCAGGCTGCAGGTGCAGATGAATTAATCCTGCCTCAGAGAAGAGCTACATAGAGCACAAAACATTTTAGGCCAGTCCTACACTGACAGCTGTTAATAACTATTTTAAAACTGTTTTTCATTGCACAAACAATAATACCAAGTTTGTGTTGGTCATGTGATTATGTTACTGAGGCTCTCCTAAAAATTCTAGCCAGAGCTAAAATACAAGCTGTCTCACCTAAGTTTTTATATCAACAATGAGAACATAAACACATGCAGATTATTCAAGTAGAAGTATTATTCTTCATGACGTGCCCTACAAATTTTAAATTATACTGAAAAGTAATAGAGTGGAGTGCTTGTGCCAAAAATACTAAACCTCAACAACAAAGAGAACACAAGATAAAGGCAACAACATATTGCCCAAAATTTAAATGTTTGACAGAACAAATATGAAAAGAAAACCTCTCCACAACTGGAACAAAACAGCGTGATACCGAGCACACATTTGAAAATTGTTTCATCCAAATCCCCAGTCTGGTGCTCCAGCACTCTTCAGCCAGCATGTCATGAAATGTACCATAGTTCTGGTAGCTGTAAAGAGTATACAGCTGATCCGGCATTTTGATATGTGAACAGTAACCCTCAATGACCACCAGGCTGAATACTTTCAAGAGGCTGTTCTAGTAACAAGACTGCAGTGAAACACTTAGCAAGTTATGCGGGCGTAATAATGCAAACCGTTAATCTGAGAGTTCGCTACCACGCAACTCTGTAGTAACTCCTAAAGTGTTGCAATCGAATGAAAAAAAGGACTGCCTATTATATAAACAAAAGTCAAGAGGCTGCAATGCAAGGCCACGACAGAAGTGCTGCAATACAGCAATAGTGATACAATGTACACTTTAAGCAACACAATGAAACATGATCTTTTATCCTTAATTATCAGAATTTAAATATTTGTTTTCCTTGCTCTCTTGCAAAATTAAGTTTAGATCGTGAAAGCGCTCGAAAAGACAAGGATACAGAAAGAGATTTCCACACCGTGCACTTACTTCCAGTGTCTTTTTGAGCACATCCACTATCTAAACATGGTAACCCAACTAGTTTAAACGCTGTCGTTATTCCAAAATTAAGCCTTTCACAAAGTGGGAGCCCCTTTCCCCATACAAGGTGCACCATAACTAATCCAACACTTTTTTCATGATATGTTTTCTCTGAGAATAAACACTGTTTGAAGATTTTGCAATAGTACTTGTCTTTTCGATTCTACGAATGTATCATGCAAGTGTTCAATGAAATGACCATCTGCCTATCTTGATCATTGCTCAAAATCAGGGTATAATGCACCATGAAGGGCAGGCTCTGCTTGATTTTTATGTTTTCCTAACGAAGCATGTATGTGCAACCCTTCTGCTGGCTTGTATGCAGCAGGTTTGTCTAGCTAGGCGAACTGTGGTTTTGCTATAAAGATGAAATGGTACTTTGGAAGTGAATGGTTTTCTAAAATGCATTTAACATACATACCGGGGCTTTAACAGCGCCTGGTGTAAGCAACATCAGTGGGGGGACCGCAGGAGTGGCCTAGTGGTCCGAGCATCTGCCTCGCAAGCGGTAGGTGTGGAGTTCGATCCCCAGTGCCATCGGGTAACCAGCGGTGATACAATGGGTCGTTTCAATGGCCAGTTTAAAACTTGAAATAACCATGCTGCAATATATACAAAAAATGATTTGTGTGCTCTCTCTTACATGACATAGTTAATCATATCATAGTGTTGGTAGCACACAAAATGCATGTGTGGAACATATACATGCACTGTTTTTGTTCCCATCTTACCTGCTATGTGCTGTTATGGCATGTTATGTGCTGGGAAAGCAACATAGTAGTGAGCAATGTTGTGTTGCAGCCTTTCTTCTGATGGAATTTGAATCATGTGAGGTGCAGCTGAAAGAAATTGTTTCATACATAAGTATATTTCATGTAACACAACAAAAAGTGCACAGCCCCATCATGAGTTGTGGTTTAAACTAACAGCAAGCTTTTTACTACACTATTTAACATATGATGCAAGTCAGTGATGCTGGAGGCACAAAACTAAATACTGTGAGGTAACAAGAGCTAATATGGATAATCATGCCTTCAAGAGATATTGTCAATATATATTTTCCTGAATGAACTAAAGTTATCCTTAGAAGCATTCAGAGGAAGATAATTTTGCTAAATGCCTTTTGCCAGAATAGGCCTTTTATGAACCAGTTGCAAATGAAAAGAATAACTTTAAGACCATGCTATGCATGGTCTAATGACAAAGTAGTTGCATACAAGCAGTATACTATGCCCCTAGTATTATGGTGGGCCTGTACTGCACAATTTTCATGCAAGGTAGTGGAAAGTATGTGCCATGAAACAGACCTCTGCTTGCTGAAACTGGCAAATAAGTACTGGGTTTTTAAGGCAGGAAAAAAGTTACATAGTTCCTTCTGCAGGTTTTGAACTTCAGGTTAGTTATTTGAAAAATATCAATCCCTGAACTGCAATGATTGAAGTTTTTAGCAAATAACATTTCCATTGTAACAGTGGAAACGCTCTTTTATATGAGGAACGACTTTTCAAAAGCCTGTGTTTCATGGTGGCTGTCAAGTAGCCCTGATAAAGAGAAACCAGTCACGACACACAACCAAGCCCCCATAGCACATTTTCAACTATACCCTCATGATATAGCTTTAAAGTAAGTGTTAAGCAATACAAATACAAATCCCTTGATTTCCTTCATGATTTATCACTGGTGTATACATACAAAGATAACCGTACAAGATGTGGAGTGCATGGTACAGAAAGAGTAGGCAGATGGTTTCTTGACACTCAAAAAGTGAACAAGGGAAGGAAAAATCTCAGGGTGCTTGCCGTTTCGACAAGACAACTTGTTTTCGTCTGGGGTCAACATATACAGAGGAAACTTAGAATCAAGTACAGGGTTGTCCACTCTTAGTGCGAACAAGCGAGCACATGGCTGTGCTCTTTGGGCCACTGTGTCTGACATTGCCACACATCGAAGTGTAACATGACACGAAGCACCACATCCAGGTGCATCTCCTCTTGCGCCATTTTGCAGCGATGAGTGGCTGCGCCGCACACAGTGGACCTCTAAAGAGTGCGGCCATGCGCTCACATGTTTGCACTAAATGTGGCCAGCTCTGTACATTCCGGAATTGGCATAATTATTTGAAAAGGCCTTGCACATGGTCAGAGGTTTCCCAACCCACATTTTCCCCCTCCTTTCCTGCTTTCTTTAATTTATCGTTATACTTTAACCTTACGCCCTGCACCTCCTGACATCACTTCTCGGAACCTTGGCTGCCATACTCCTCCCCCTCCCCCTTCTTTTTGCCTTTTCTCCGAACCTGCCCTCATTTTCTCTTTTTACTTCAAATTATTTTGCCCCCCACCCCCCCTGGAATTTTATTCTGCCATGCTCCTTAATTCCTTTATCCTAGTTTTTCAGGAAAAGGCAGCCAGCCATACCAAGCCACCTGTTGTGGCTGGACATAAAGCCATTCAAGCCCACTATCCACACTCCATACCCCGAGATTCGTTTCTACTGAATTGGGCTTTTTTGTTTTCACAGTTTTGCAGGTCAACCGGTTAATCTTCTTTAGCAGCTATCATGCCTGGTCAAGGTTCATGCTCCCCATCGTAACGCCCTTCCCATATCGCACCCTCGTCCCACACAACAGGCCTTTCGCCTCGAAGTGAAAACCTTATTTAAACCCCACCAATGATGAACACTTTGCCAGACAAAGACAAGTCCTCTTGTCAAAACGTCGGCAAGCACCCTGAGGCTTTTCCCTTCCTTATTCAGTTTGTGAGATACCAGGGACAGGTGTTCAAGCAGCCATACCACACTAATACCCCTGTCACACGGGCACCGCAAAGGCCTTTGAGAATCATATCCAAAGGCGTAAGGAGTGCAGCTACCCGGTACAAATGTTGCGCCTTTGTCGCTAAGGGCCTTGGAGGCGAAGGTGCTCAACCGAGACCTTCGGAGCCCGAAGACGCGGCATTCGAGCAGCTGTGATCGCAGTACCATCCAAAGTCAAAAAGTAAAAGCAATAAAAAAATACATAAGCTAATAATGTTTGAAAACATTTTTTTCAAATACGAAAGGTGTGTCTGGCTTTGGTTTTTGTACGGGTGTTTATGTTTTATGTTCAAATTTCAAGACAGTGAAAGTGTTGCGGCAACACCGAGCGCCCATGGAGGCCAAGGCAATACACGTACAAAACCTGCTCCTGCTGATGAGAGTAGCTGTTGCAGTACTTTTAAGGAAGCAATCAGAATAAAAAATTGTCAAAGCTCAACGAATGAACAGAATACACCACTTTAATTTTAGAACACTCACTTCAGCCACCTCGAGTATAGCAGCGGGTGCTAAGCCTGAACGACTTTCACCTTTGGGCTGCACCGTGTAGCTGCATCGCTGCTCCTTTAAGCTTTCGCTCCTTTGGTGAAAAATGGTGCCTTTGCTGGAAAGGCCTTCGAGGAATGCCATGTGACAGGGGTATAAAGCACATTTTTTACTGACACGAAAGACTCAGTGCCTTTAGTTCTGACAACATTCTGAATCATGCTTTGGTGGCTTAGCATATCAGAATACTGGACATGACAAAATCAGCTAATTAGTGAGGGCTATTATTTGCTATAGGTAAAATTATAACATTCTCCTAAAATAATGAAAAGAAACCACCAGCACTGACATCAATGTACAATTTGGCTGTAACAGACTGACATGACAATCTAGTTAAACGTAAATTCTCTTTTCGCAGTTCAAAACTGCATGCATTATTTCTAGAAAGCGCGAAAAGAGAAGCTCATACATAGTGCCAAAGAAAAGAGTGCATAATAATACCACTTATGAGGTGTTTATCGGCAACTGCAATGAGCAAGGCTATGTTAATGGCAATCCAGAGTTATTATGTGTTTTACGAGCGCATGCACTTGGGAGGTGATAGCAGCTGTGGACGCAGCTGTCCATCGCAGTTTTCAGTCTGTCGAGATAACACATGGGGTAAGGTATTCCCTGTTTTGCTGCCGAAGGCAAAACCGTCAGTGAGTGGAGTTGCCTTGCTATTCACTGTCAATATCTACTGCTCAATGTAAAGGAAACTAGGGCATAAAACATACAGCATTTCATATTATGCTTTGGCCAAATGCAGTGAGAATGAAACAGACTAGAGACTTGTCTTATGACGTTTGCACTCTTTACTTTGCACCAGAGGAAAATAAATTTATGTACAGTTGACCTACTGCTTGCCACAGTCCTAGAAGAAATGAATCCAGGTCTCAGAAATTCTACCGAGAGAATACTGATGCTGCATGTGCATTTCTCTGAACTGTTCTGAAATATGCAGAAGTTACCAATTTTTTTACTACCTGATTACATACTGTAATCTTTGCAAGGAATATGAGGTTAACGGACTGGGAAAAAAATGTCAGGAATGGTACCTTTGGTACTGGGCACTTGGACAAACAAATGACCCACTGGGCGTCCCCAGGAGCTCTGCTACCAGGCACCCCTGGCAACAGTAGTCAATTTTCCAGATCCAAAGGAGCCATGCAAATGATTGCCGAAAAGTCAAGTTTAAGGACAGCAGATGCATGAACACAAAACAGTTTTCCAACTTTGTTTCAGTGTGATAAATGGTTTCAAATGTCTAGACTATATCTGGTAGTACACAAATTATCAGAACACCATCTCCCGCTCAGAATCATCTCAAAACACATACGACACGCAGTACCAACATGGACAGTTCGTGCTTAATTGAATCCAAAAGTTTACGCTGATCGACCAATATTACTCTAAATAGAGACAGAAAGCGCATGCACGTTGTACTGATGTTATCGTGAACATAACATGCGACGAGACGCAGGGTTACAATACAAACAAAAAACCGCTTTCAAAATTTGAGAACAAAAGGCTCACCTTCTCACAAGTTCGCCAAACCGGAGACGTTGCCAAGTGGCTGCCGCCAAAGTCACTCGCAATGCACAGAAACAATAAAAATGCAGTGCCGCTGACTTTCCTTGAGCAATTCCAGTCGACTGAACTTCCAACTGTTCGCACCGACTACCTCTGCAAGCATGTTAGCGGCGCAGCCGCGCCATTTGCAATTTACGGAGCAACACGGGAAATTCATAGCGCCATTCGCGTATTCGCGCTCAAGCTCACGTCGCTGATGTCGCAAAGGCGCACAACGGCAAAAACATATAAGATGTATTTAATTTTACGGTAGCTTTTTTAGCTGACAACTTGAATCGTTTGATATATTCTTTTTTCTTTTCGTTGCATGAACGTTATTACCACCAGCGGCAGCGCAGCTTGGCCATGGCTAGCCATGGCGAAGTCGAAGCGCTAGCCGAGCCCGCAGTCGGAAACATGTGCGCAGTTAGCGCAGTGTGGAGTTTAATGAACAGGCGCTATGGAATGGGTTTTTGTTCTTCCGTGTTCGCTGCGTGCGTCCTGCGCGTTGCGTGTCTTTAGTATGTGTGTGTGTGTATGTGTGTGGCCGGAACGCTGCATTGGAGTGTACATACAACAGCTCGCTGTCCCGTGCGGCATCGGTGCGTAGTAAAACGATCATGCAGAATGTGCGTTACAATGCCAGTGGCCCTGCACGAAAGAGGAGACTTGAAGCCGACGGAAAAGCTGCTCTCCCTCGCGGGACTGCAAGAATCTGGCGAGTAACAGTCGACGCGCGTTTCGGTGGATGATTCCGTTTACCACGCCGAAAAATTCAGCACTGGCCAACAGCAATGATGAACTGCTGCTGCATCATCACCTGTGTGATGTTTGTGACAAGCTTGTTGGATGTGAACGTGGCCATGAATGGTATTCGCCGAGCAGTGGCCCTCAGGGCGTGGCACCAGTGGATACCTGAAGACGATTACTGTTTGCCCGCGCCCTGGCGCCTCGCATTCAACCGAATGCTATGGCGTTAATTATCTATATCTGAATTTCACACGTAGTTGGACTCGCAAATATTACAGCGTACAAACGTACCGTCGGAAGAGCACCATTTTTCATTTTTTTAGGGAGGGGGTAGGGGAATTACCGTCTGCTCAAATTTAATGTCACTAATATTTTGAGCTTATTTTCTAAACAGGTGCCGTGGTGGCATGTAAGCAATGCATTTACTGGGCAGAAGTTTATTTTATGTTGTGTTGGCACAAGGTTAATGATTGTCATTGTACTGTGGTGCCACGTTCAAACAAAACACATAATTGTACACTCTCTTTGAAGAATGTCTAATGAGGTAATAAATTACTGAGCAGCGAGTATGCACTGTGGTAAATGCGACGAACGTTACTGAATTACTTCACACTTGTCATGTTCTGTTGTCGTTAGTGATTACGTATGCCTTGGTGTCTGCTGCTTTCCAGTGTAGGGGTCGAGAGGCATGTCGAGCTCCACTTAGCAGCTTTTTTTCCTTCCACTCTCTACTGGCCAACGTGGTAAAATAAACTCAACATAATGCGTGATTGCTCAGACCTAGATCAGACTACCATTTCACTTATTTACTCTCAGGGCCAATTGGCATCGAAGAGAGGAGAGCAACTAACATAAATACATGTGTAGGCAGATTAATTAAAATGATTATACACAGCAGACTTGAAGGCATTGGATGCAGTGGTGGACATGACGAAGGCAGAGAAGATGTGACAGCTGGAAACGTATAAGAGTGGAGATCTGCGTGAGTTTGTACGCGACTTAAGGTGAACGCTAGCAAAAAATTAAGAAGGCGCAGAAGACTGAGGCCAGAGTTAAAACTGTAGCTTAACAGAGGAAAGCACCTCCCAGCAAGCCAAAATGTGCACATGCAAGCAGTTGTGTGTACACAGAACATAGAAAATGAAACTCCTTTTTGGACAGAAGGAAAGCTAAGGCACATTGCTTATTGTGATGTTGCTTAAAAAGTTGGTGTCTAGTTGTTGCCCTTCATATTTGGTCCTTCCACACCCAGCAACTGAAATGCCATCAAAAAGGAGCATCTCCAATCACTCTAATTACATGGGAGGTACACATCGCCAGATGTCAGAGGCTTGGCGTCTCATCTTGCAGACTAGCTAGTGGCAGATTTAAACTTTACCGCATATAAGAGGCATGCGGTAGCCTTGAAGGGGAGTATTTCATAAGTGTTACAGCATATTGTACAGTGCTGGCATGCTTCATTATTTACATCACAGTAATATGCTAGCACAGGCTGGAAAGTTTCTAAGTGAACAGAAAAAAACAATGTTCATGCCATATCTTAGCCACATTCTTAGTATTGTATAAAAAGTGCAAATAAGGAATTCCTCATTTTTTTGTCAGCTTTTTCTTTCTGTGCATTGATCTTTTGCAAGTTAGCAAGGTTCTACAGTCTTGTGTGCCTATCGGCTGGCCCCTTGTTTGTCAAAGGTACCGAGTACACAATGGGTCGTGTCAGTGCAAGCTAAGTAAACGATGGATAGAAAATTCGTGCTTTCAGAGTATTTCCAGAAAAAACTGCTATTATTTCCTACTCAGGATGGGGGAACAGCATCGATGGTGCACATCCTCCTTGTCACTGCAGCAATTATGGCTGCTCGCTGCTTTTTGGTGGCGTTTCATTTATCTGCAGGAAGAGCAGGCATGAATGGCCGGCAATAGGTACCTACTAAATTAAACATTGCATTGAGCAATATGTTGTTGTGTCGGTGCTTTTGTTATCCATGAAGGAGTTGGTGTTTTTGATTAATGGTTGTGTAGCAAAGATGTAACTGCTACATTGCACTGCATTCACAGATTTGTTTGCCCATGCTTTTGGTTTACTCAGTTGTTTATTTACTTACCAAATGGCAGATGGAAATTCGGCTTTCAAATTGTGCACTTTCATCATGTTTGCAATGTACTTTCAGCTGGTGTTCAGATTCACTTTCGAGAAGTTGTCCAACCATTGTCTGTGTCTAAATGTTTTCTAACAGTTGACCTCATTACGCAGCATTTCTCACAGGAAGCAAATGTTGCAGTAACATTTTTATTAAATGTTACTCTATCATGTGGCTAGCAATGTAGCGAAAAATATTTTCATCAAGTCAGCTTTTAACATTATAGCAAATTAAGGCCTTTGTTATTTAACGGTGCTCACAATTTGTACCAATCACTCAACCTTGAAGCAACGTATTGCGTTATCACCCTTCCTCGGCTCTTCATTGTGTTAATCACATTAGACATGCTCACGGTCGTTCGCCATGCTAGTTTGCGGACATTGTTGGCTAAGAGTAAACCAGACAAATAAAAAATCGGATGTCATGTGATGCCTATAGTCCGCGGGCCAGCAGTTCATCGTGTAAAAGTGGCGTCACATCATAAGCATCTTCTGTTTTTGCTGCCTTTAAGCAAGTTATTAGTGCATTTGGTGCAACACATAGTCGATGGGGTCAACCGTCCTGTCGTGTTAAGTTTTGATCCCTTAAATTGAATGTTTAGTATTTTTCCCTGCAACGACTACAGAGGAACACGGACGTTTCCTTCAATACTGGACTGAATATACGGTCATTCCCTACGTTTCATTGAAAGCAGAAGTGGTTCTGTATTTAAAACGTACATAGTCTATGTTATAGGTTTCGGAATTTTTTTACAGTGTATGCCGTGCATGACTGCGCCTTGTCCACGTGCGTTCGCGGCCATGTGTTGCAATTCACTATACACGTACCTCGTTTCTTGCCACACAGACATTTCTTGGGTGACATAAAGACAACCAGTTGTCTCTTTATTTTCTCTCCACCAGTTTCACACCAATGGTAGAACGAGACTTTCACACAGAAGATAAAAAAACAGTACCAAGTGAACCTTTCGCACAAATCCACACAACAGCTTTGCAGTCCTGTGGCCCCTGTAGACATGCGGCGTGGTCAGGCCTGGATGGCTCTCCTGTCCGTGAGCTTGAGCATGGTGTTTGCGCGACGCCGGCGTTGGTAGGTCATGTAGAGAAGGCGGAAGTGGATGCAGCCGAAGGTGACCCAAAACACAGAGAGGATGAAAAGAGCCGAAGCCAGCGACGCCGCAGGCAGCCATGAGCTTGAGTGGTACTGGAACAGGACGTACATCCACGCCATGCTCAGCAGTCCCACGTTGCCCACGCTGAAAGCCAAGTTAGCCAGGAACACAGTGGCGTCGTCCCGAGACTCCTGCTCCCAGAACCAGCGACACATGGGCTTAGTACGCCGCTGCATCGGATAGCGCGCGCCGCACAGCGGGCACACGGCGTCCTCCGCTTCCCTGTACAGGACCTCCTACAGGCAGGACCAGTGCTTGAATGCATTCAGGCAGCGGCAGGGACTGCGGTAGAGCTGTTCCAGATCCTCGACACCTTCGTCCGGGCAGATGCAGAACAATAAGCTGCGGCGGGCCGGCGCCTGGCTCGGCGATGAAGCACTGGTTCCGGTGCTACTAGTGCTTCTGTTGCTGCCAGCACTTGTACTGGCAGCGTCGTCTGTGCCTTCGCTACCACGATCAGGGTCCACGGAACCATCTGCGCCATCTCCAGCGAGGTCGTCCTGTGGCGTTCGCTCGGCCAGGTTGGCGTGCCCGCTGTCCGTATCGGCTGCCTCAGGGCTGACTGGCTGAGAGTGGGCGTCCGCCAGATCGTCCGCGCTGCTACTCGACGCCGAGCTGACGAAGAGGGACATAGACTCCGAGGGCGACCTGAGCATCGCGAAGAAGCTGCGCAAAACGTTCGCCAGGCAATGGGCACCGAATGGAATACGTGGGCCGCGTGCGATTTTTCTTCACTTCATTTATCCTCGCGCCTCCGCGAGTGGGGCGCCCTCAGGATGGTGCATGTGCGTGGAACGAGCCGGCAGGAAGACGAAGAAAAAAGAAACTGCAAATATCCCGATTTTTGAGTAGCTAAGAAATAACGAATAAATTTGTGAGAGCGTTGCGCCAACCGCACTCAGTTCGCTCCAAATGGCGGGTTTTTTACGGAAGACAAGTTCACTAAAACTTTCACTAAGCCACCGCTGTCGTGGAGGATGCCGATGGGCCTTCCATGGTAAACTATACTCGGAGGAGGCGAAGGAGGATAAAACATTTATTTAGTCATATTGGTTGAAGTGTTGTGGGTGAACCTGGGGCACTAGATGGTCTGGAGCTGACGGCGCCCGGAGACCTCAAGGGCTCTCGTCACGACGCGGAGTTGCATATCCGGCTCGGAGCTGAGCAGTGCCGACTGCCACTCTTCGGAATCAAGAGAGCAACAGCGCAATATGGGGGCTTCCGAGGGATACGAATGATGAATGTGGGATAGTGTGGCCGATGGGTAGTGGCATAGCGGCATGAGGGAAGGTAACGAGTGTGGTAAATGCGAAAGAGGAGGCAGGGGTGTGGGAAACTCTGAGTTCGGAGTTGTCGCCAGGCAACTTGCAGTGGTTTGGCGAGGGAATTATGAGGCGCGGAGTGTATGAGGCGGGTGTTACTATAGTGTAGAGGTTATGAAGAAAACAAAGATGCGCTAACTAAGGCTCTAGAAGTGGGAAATTGATCAAGGTGGTGAAAAGAGTCCAGAAAAAGTGCGGAAACGTGTGACGCACGAAAAGTTATGTCCAAATACCGACGCACGCAAGTAACAGATTTGTAAAATTGCATTTTTTCCCGAGCAAAGTTGGTTTAGTTAGAAGTATCAACACATTTCTAATTAAACTTAAAATTGCAACTATATATCACGAGACGATTGCGAATATGTAACGCGAATGTTTGAGGATTAGGTGTACTTGACCGCAAATAGTTCACAGACACGTTTTTTTTCCCTCGCAAAGTAAGACATCCGTAGGTGAATCCAGACTTTACAAGGACTGCAGTGATACTCTGAAATGAACATGTTTCGAAAGATCACTTACAGCAGAGACATTTAACCCGTAAATCCGTTTAGACGTGCCGGTTAGAGCATACGAACTTGAATCCCGTGTGAACACGGTAGCAGGTTCCATATTTGTAGGTTGAGCAGTTTTGCAATCAAGTTTGCCCCCGAAAATGCGTAGTTGGGTTTTCAGAGTCTCTTCCAAGTGCAAACACGTAAGAAAGTTGGGCGCCCAATTCTTGCGGAATTGTTCCGTCGCTTAAAGTGCAGGGTTACGGCCATGCCGGTTTTCTGACATACTGCTAAAAACTACTGCTCAATATTTTGTATGTTTCAATTCCATCTCGGTGAAATGTTTTACTACAATGCGTTATTTTTGCGCTGCGTTTGGACAGTAGGAGCCTCGGTGGGAAGGGTCTGGGAACCTTGCGCTCGCCTATGCAAGCACGGACGGGTTTTTCCTGCGCCCTCTCTCGCTTTTTCGTTACCTACCCTTCGATATACAAGCTAAGAATCTACACAGAACATCCCGCAGCGTGAGTCCAACAACGAAAATAAGCGGTAGATTTACCGGCGCGTGCTTTATCCATTGGCACGCGAGAGATCACCAGCTTGCGTCGCCTATTTCAATTTTCATACTTTTAAAATAATTTTTTATTCGTGCGCAAGCATATTTTTAAACACATGTACGGGCAGCTCACGCTTCATTTCACACAATTTTATTTCAACTGAAAGGCTTCGCAGAATTGCACACGGCAATCCGAAACTACCGAGTGACGTCCCATGGCTACCCGAAATGCCTTGCGCTTCCCGGGCTTCCGCATCGATCAGTTTTTCTACCCAAAGATACACGCTGAAAAAATGGAAACTTTTTTCTGCTGGCCGGGGTTAGAGTGAGATGTAACCAGCATTCTCGACGATGCACCATTTATTCCCCTATTTTACTTGTTTTTAGTTTCAATTCTGGCCACGTTACATCACCGCGGTGCAATCCAAAACAGAAAAACTGACCTTTTTTGTTCCAAATATGCCAACGTGATGCTGCTTAGAGGTGCAGGCAAAGCCGCGGAGGACGAGAGAAGAGCACGTGCCGCCGGAAAAAAAAAAGCGCGGGGGAAAGCATAAGCATGCACAGGCCGCACCACTGACCCATACCAACTTATTCTCTCATCAAACAAACAGGTTCGGATTGGATTCTATAGGTTGCCATTTCAGCATATATTGAATGCCAGACTTATCCGCATTGGACAGAAACTCCCGCCACCTGGCGTTATAGTGACAGCTCGTCTTGGCGCAGCTTGGGCGCCAATTTTTGAACAAAAAAAGGCCTCTGGTTTTTGCAGTATGCAGCAGCTTCATTGAAATGGCGCAGTCTTGCTCTATTGGGAAAGGCTGCCCATTACAGCAAACTGTAAATTACACACCAAACAGCATAAATACACAAAATGCGCAAATCAACTGCGATTCCGTTCAAGCGCTCCAAAAGCACTTAAAAGCGAACCACTGCTGGAAACCTACTTTGTGTTTTCAAGTAGCGTTATGTGATGAGTGGACGAGAGAGGTGGCGCAGTGATATGGCGGAGTCCGGAGAGGAAGAGGACGGAGCAGTTCTGACGTGTATCGTTGGGCTCCCGCCTCGCAGCCACTTTTCGGTGGAAGGAGTCAGCCTTCGGGCTCGAATCTTCTGGAGGACATCGGGACCATCGTCCTGTGCCTACTGGAACCGGATTTTGCCCACCTACGGACACCTAGGCATATTGCGGGCCGACTGCCGGCCTAGCCATAGAGCTAGGCCTATAGCTCATCACCTCTCCGCCGGTAAGTGAGCGCACAGGGACGGGGAATGATGTAATACACAGTGGAAGACGAGAAAATATCGCCCTTGGAGCTCGCGGACGGAAAATGGGAAACCGTTCTTCGGTACTAAGACCGACAACGAGGCTTGAAGAATAAAGGGCTCGCATCGACCGATGACGAGCCTGCGCACTGGTGCGGCCAAGGCAAGTAGAACTCGAATTTTCCATCGCGAAAGAACAGGAAAAAGCTACTTGCACTCAGCAAGAAAGCCGTTCTCCCGCGCTTACCGACCGATGATTATAAAATCGTCTGCCGCCCGATAGGTTGGAATCTGAGGGACTTTACGCCAGAACTACTACTCTTATGCGCCTGCAAAGTGGCCAGGCTGCCGTATGAGACGGTGTAGAATGAAGAAATTATCAGAGTCAATTCGTCCAGCAACACCCTCACGCTATGCACGCCCGACCGTCAACGGGCGACTGCATACGCCAAGATCGAAAAACTGCATCTCCAAGGTCAAACCTACCACGTGGCGGCGCCCGAAGACTCAAAGTTGTCATTTACAACGCCTGCGCGGGAGACTCGCCCGAAGCGGTCCGCGCAGGGTTCGGAAACAGAAATCAAGGAATAGAAGTTGTGGATGCCCGAAGGATCGGACAATACAGAACGATACAAATCACCGTTTTCGGAAAGAAGCTGCCCAGCCAAGTGATCTATCAATGCGGCATCTCTCGGGTCCACCCCTTCAGGGAGCAACATCAAGTTTGTTTCAACTGCAGGAGAGTAGGACGAAAATTATTGTGGTATGATAAAAAGAACGAAAAAGAAAATGCCCCTGCCCGTGCATGACAGAGGGCCGATGTCTGCTGCAAACCTACAAAACGCAAAAAAACGCACAAAACAAATCACAAAACGCAGCTCTGCCGCCGCTGCAGAGAAAATCATTCACACCCGCCTGAGGGCGCATTCACACTTGTCCAAAAGTCTGGCGAGCGAATCGGATTCACTCGCCGGGAAAACCATGAGAATACTGGAGTTGTATTTGCAAACAAATGGAAAGAATAATGACACACTCACTAAGCTAAAACGCACGGTAGAAGCGACGGCGCGATTAATCCGCCGCATCGCTAATCGAAGAGAAGGGGTAAAGGGAAAAAGATTTATGCAGACTAGTGCAGGCCTTTGCGCTAAGGAGGATACTCTATGCCCCCCCCCCTCCCCCCAGCTCAAATTTACGAAAGCAGAAAAGGACAAATTGGTTAACTTGCTACGGCAGGCATACAAAGCTGCCTCAGGACTCCCACTAAATGCCTCCACCGAAAGGCTTATGAGGTTAGGAATACACAACATCTACAATGAAATGAAAGAAACCCACTTAATGGCTCAAACAGCGAGATTAGCCAATTCAAGAACTGGCAGGAGTATTCTTACGAGGCTTGGAATTAACTTTCAGCCTGCGAATAAAGACGCTAAAGTAGACTTGTCCCGATAGTATAAGACGACCCTACTAATCAAAACACTTCCCAAAAACATGCACCCCATACAACAAGAGGGTAGAATACTAGCACGAGCCAAAGACTTACCGAATAAATACGGACAGTGCGCTGGAACAATTTATGTGGGTGTGGCAGAATACAAATATACGAATGCCTTTGCAATTTTGGCATTGAACGAGAATGTTGACCACATTGTCTCGGCAACAATCAAAAGGAAATCCTCTGAAACGGCAGAAGAGGAGGCTATAGCCCTCGCCCTAGCGCATACTCAAGAGAGCATTATTCCACACACACGTACGCACACACACGCACACGCACACACAAGCAAACACACACGCACGCACACGCGCACAAACACACGCACACACACGCACACACAAGCACACACACGTACACACATGCAGACACACGCGCGCGCGCGCACACGCACACGAAAGCGCACAAAAACACACACACGCACACACACACGCGCACACACGCGCGCACGCACAACACGCACACACGCGCACACACTCAAATTCAAAGTGCCCCGCTCCATAGGTTGGGCGCTCCTCTTCAACACGACGCTGCTCTGTGGCAAGTCTCATTCTCTCTTTCTGTCTTTCTTTCCTTTCTTTCTTTCTTTCTTTTTTTCTTTATTTCTTTAGCTTTAGAGCTGTCCATCCAACTTGCCTTCACTCCTGAAATACTTTGATGGGTTCCTTGCTGGACGTGCTTCATCGTGTGGACTACATGTTCTAGTTCCAGCTTGTCAAACGCTCTCTTGATGCCACGTGTGCCCTCATTAAAATCTAGTACAGCCAAGGCTGCCGCAGTCTCCACGGTTCTTAGTGATGCAGGTTCGTTCTTCGGGTGATGAACCATCATTGCAGCTCGAAGGATTCGCATTGGTTTTCGGCGGCAGCCTTGGGCCTGGCGAACGCACAAGCAGACGCTCACTTGCTGGCGATCGCCCGTGCTGTGTATGCCTCTCACTTTCGTGGCGCGTTTTCGCTTCTCGAAGCTTCTCCGAGTCGAAGCCTTTGCTGCCTGCGTCTTCCGGTCACACCACCAGCCACTCGCTGATCGCAATAAAGAAGGAAGAAAAGGTAACAGATAGCAAGCGTCGAACACAACCAAAGCGGGAGCAACTCCTAATGGCGCGAAAATAGTGTTGGGTGGTCACTTGGCATATTTCCGCCAATCAGAGCTACTATTTCGGTATGCCATCCACTCCGCAGTTGGGGCAGCCGGAAATATGCCCTTCGGTTTTAGTTTTTTCCTTAGTAGCCTTTAGTATTCTCAGTAAAGGTCTTACGTCACCAAAAAGCGCGAAAAGAAGCTTTTTAACGTGGGCATTCACTTCGCGTTCAGTGATTTGCCCGCACTGCGGCTGCGTCTTGAGAAGCGCATTCATAGACGCCTTCGACGGCAAATGCGTGCCACCACCTCTACAAAAGAATTAATTTTCTTCTTTTCTGCTGCTGAGATAGCAACCAAACATGGTGAGAATATTCTTCTTTAAACCTGCAATCCAAAACATCGGAAACTGAAAACACACTTTTTCCTGGAAATCGGTATTTTAGCCCCGCATCTCCGCTTAAATCGGCCCTGGGAAGTTCGACGACCATCCTCTTTCGCCTTGCCACCTGTCTCAATTGCTGGATTCGTTAACTGTCAGGTAAAGAACATTTACTCATGCCCATATATTCTTGGAGAGGAAATTTCAATATTGTAAAATTGTGAGGTACTGTTACGGAAATACTGAACGTAATGCCGCATTCTTCCGATGTGTAGCAAAATCTAGCTTTCAAAATTTTTCCATCGCTCGCATCGAGCAGTTAAGAATGTCATAGAAAACCGACGGGGAACGCTTTTGACAACAGCAAAAATTTTAATAGCAAAAAAACGCAAGCCTGTCGACGGGACATCTGCGTATTTATAGATTTTTATAGTTAAATCTTACAATATATGAAAAAATCTTCATAAGCTCTTTCCGTTCTTAAAATGCTTTTTTTTTTGAAGCGATCTTTATTGCCTCAGGGCATAAAAACTATGAAGTGTAAGATGAGTAAGTTGCTTAAATAAATGAAAAACGTTGGGCTGATTTGATGAAATCAAGAATTTAACGATGATGTGGACCCTGTGTCCAGGCAATATAGGAATCCGGATTGTCCGGTGAGAGTCCCACTGCCACCAGGTGCCGAATTCTCGTCGGCTTCAGCGCCGGGCAGTCCCACAACAGGTGATGGATATCCGCCTCACAGTCTCTGTTCTTGTAGGCTGGACACCCGGGGCGGCGATACAAATCTTTGAAATGCGACCACTTGCGTTTCACAGCTGGAGTTTGGGCAACCTCGACACGTATCCTCCGAAGCACAACCTCCTCTGCACGGGTAAGACCACGGGGGAGGGTTACCGCACACGGAGGGATTAGAGCACGTTTGCGGCGCCGGAGGTGTTCCTTTCTTGTTGAAAGTCGGGTGGTGTCATCCAGAGTGAGGACTCGAGGCAAAGACGAGGTAAAATGCTTATGTCCAGAAGAGTTGGGTATGTTGTGCAGGCAGGCAGAGAGCGCTGCCATACGTTGAGTGAGCGCTCGTCAGTTTGTATATCAATAACGCACTGCCAGCAAGTACTCCCACTTCTACATTACAGCCGTGTGAGTAAGTTATAAATATCCCGTTCATCGTTTTTTATAGGGCGCAAGCGTGATTGGCAGGTTCACTATACCTATCGTAAAATTACATATTCTTCAAGAAGAAAAAAGAAGTGAAGAAACAATGAATGACTTTGGTGAAGTGAAGAGTACATGTACTTTGAAGCTCGGACTTCCCGGCATTGCCACAACAAAGAAGTTCCTATTGCGACCCTCATCACGGTGCGCATAGGGCAACGTGAAATGTACTGAAGCAGCAATGACGTTTCTCTTTACCTGCGAACTACGTGACAGGAAACCAGTACTTCCAGTTCACAAACCAGCAGACCCTTAATTGACGTGTTGAATGAATCTCCGCTTCATTTCCGTTCCCTGCGGTTCAAAGAGGACACTTAAAATTTGTTCTAACTACGACGAGCTGTGAAAACTTTAATGCGGCGGTTATCTTTTAAAAGTCTGCGTAAATCTCCAAATGTAGCCAAAACGGGCTATAGCCCAGGATGGAAGTACACACACACACACACACACACACACACACACACACACACACACACACACATATATATATATATATATATATATATATATATATATATATATATATATATATATATATATATATATATATATATATATATATATATATATACCTCCTTCTTAGAGCCGTTCCAGTCGTGGTATACACGTCCACACTCCCACCCCCTGGGGTTCTTCAGAATGCGCTGACAGTGCTCATCTCACTGGCGTTTTGCAGGGACACGTAATTACGCTACCATTTCGAGCCTTCAGCGTGGCGCCTCCAGGTGGTCACGTGGTGCGGAGCAGCTGCCGGCTACGCGGCGCGCCGGTGAAACCGAGTGGTGGTGGGGGGGAGTGGAGAGGAGGGGATTGAATCCACGTCCAGGGACGAAGATGAAGAAGGAACGCCCAGCGAAATGCAGCGGCGAAAAACTGCCTTTGCAGTTTGAGCGAGTTCCACTCGCCCAGCTGTAGCTATCTCGTCACTCCAGGTTTCACCAGAGCTAAAACACACCCATTTTATTGTATTTCGATGTAGGCTAAATGCAAAAAGATCTGTGTGCGGTGCGATGTCAGTGCACATTAAAGAGCCCCAGGTGGACTAAAATCCGAAGCCTTTCACTACGGCACCTCTCTTGGCCGGTGTGCAGCTATATGGCGTTAAATTCTGCATACCAAGCTTTACCTTCTTTAACTTTATACTCGCGGCTCACTGGTCACAAAAAAAAGAGAAAAAAGTCGTGCTCGAGCGTTTTAAGCTATTGGCAAAGAATTCTAATGAGAGCACTGCTAACGCCCGACGGGGGATGATTTCCTTTCACGCTAAATGCCACGCTTACTGCGTTCGTTCTCCCACCAAGGAAGAACGCGTCATCGATGAAAACAGGGATCTGCAACAAGCTCTTCCTGTCCCGGAACTTGCTATAACTGCTATATATACTCCTAGAACTCCCTCGCAGTTTTTAGTGTGTATTGCGTAGCCAGGCACAACTAAGTCTCCGCTGAAATGATAAAACAGGATACACTCCCCTTGCGATAGAACGATACCAGGGTCGGGACAACGTTACGATACGAGTCTAACTCCATGATATCGCACGCGCGGAGGAATTCGCTAAATGGAAAGTATTTTCTGGGCCAGGCCGCTGATCGCCTGTACTGCCACCTGTTTTGTTTCCCTTGTGCAGCATCATACGTGTGAACAAAGACTTAAAACGAACGGCCACGGGAAACGACCTGGGAGCAGCGCATGAAATGTATTTTGACATAACACACGTTTTGCATCTAAATACATTTAGATGTAAAATGTATTCAGATTTAAGGGAAAAAATCTCGCCGCTGCATCCCGTTCTCAGTCATGCTTCCTCAGACCCAGCAGAGTTCTCTCCGCACTCGTGAAGCCCGTCTTCCAAGTATGAACTGATCGAACCTGTGCAAGTTGATGAGGGCGTATGGGCCAGAACATCGATGGCAAAACTCCCCGCTTGAGACAAGCTCTGGTAGCAGACTGCCTGCCTTCCATCGCAGACGTACGTGTGGTACTTCTGCAGAGAGGTCTTCCAAGAAGCGTTCCAAAGGTGGCACAGACTAGTGGCTGTCAGGAAGGTAGAAGCCACTTCCCGAGCTACACTCTGCTATTTCAATCGATCGCAGCGCTCACACAGTCTCAGAGATGCGGCCGCCGGCGGCGCGAGAAGGTAAGAAGCAAAACTGTCGCTTTTCTAGTTTGTCTCGTTCACCGTGGTCCCGTTCGAGGAGCGACCGAGGGCTTCATGCGGAAGTGGCCACCTGATGGTGGCCGCAGCCTTCCCGAACACCATAAATCTGGGTAGAACAGCACGCTGTGTTGGCCGTTCAGGATTTTCTTCAGCTGAGTTGTGAAGCGATCGGGTTCCGAGAGACCCTTAGGCAGGAAGAAGGCGAAGCTGTAGTTTTTCTCCTGAAGCCGTGCGGTCACATCTGCAGCCAGGCCTACGACAAAGTCGTAGAAGCCGCGTGCAGAGCGTTCACGCCATGGTGCCAACAGACAAACGCCGTCGAACTTGATTGCTTGCACTGCGCGGATCACAGCTCAAGTGAACTTGGCTCTGTCCCTGCGCGTGGCAAGGCGCCGCCAGGCCGCGTCGTCCGCCAGCACCCCAAGGAGTTGCCTCGCCGCGCGGCGGCCTTCCGACGTGGGGCGCGCTTGTGTGGCGTCCACAGCAACTCGGTTGCCATTTTGCAGTTTCAGATATTTACCAAGTGAGTAGCAGCAGTGAACGACGCCGTCACAGTGACGGCAGAGTGGCCATTCTCGGAGGCTGCTGTTCTCGATGCAGTCCACTTCTTCCAGCTGTGGTGGGTCACCCGATACGGGACAGATGTGGTTCAAAATTTCCGTGTCACGCTAGACGCTGCACTCGGAGGCAGCGTGCAGGTACAGACTCCCGGCTGTGGTGACAGGATCGTCGACAGCATCGCCCATGAAGCGGCCTTCAGCTCGGGCTGTGTTTAGAGAGACAGCGGGAGACAACTGCGTGGGTCTTCGGAAGAATGGTTGGAACATCGGGCCCGGCTAGTTATCGTACCACCCCTCGAATGTCGAGTTCGCAGTGGTACGGCGTGCAGTTTCGTCAGTGAAGCCCTCTAGCCAGAAGAGGGCAGTGGCCGACACCACCACCAGAAGGGACACAGTGGCGCACAGGACGCGGCGCAAACAGCTGAAGACCAGCCGCTTCCTCCTGGTTTGGTCTCTCACTTCGGCAGATCCGGCCTTGGCGTCCAAATCCGGCACTTCCAGGGCGCCCCAGGAAACCCGGCGTCCCTTGCTAGGTCGCTTGCGCTCGCCCTGCATCCATGTTCGCACGCACTGGCTAGAGATCCAAATGGAGCATCAACGTCTTCTCTCTTGAAGAAAAGTGCGTCATAGCGAGCGAACTGAAGGCGCCAAGAAGCTTTATGAAAATTGAAAAGCGCATAACACAGGTTACTGGTATCTTTGGGCAGTTTGTGAGTGTCAATAAAAACGGAAGAATAAGCGTAGCAAACCACCTTCATCCAACTTTCGTACGGTTAAATTTAAAGTGTGAACCGATAAAAATAAATCCACAATCGCTACATATCACATGCACGGGTCATTTTATGAACATAACTGAATACCACCCTTCATGTCATATAAGAACCTAATTTATGTGCTGTCTTCTTGAAACATCACACATCGGATCTCTGTTTTGAAGTACTAATAATGGGACAGTATAAAGCGATATAAAAAAGTGCAACACTGGCTTACATAAGTATACCACCTCTGGCGGTCACATCACCTTCTAAGGTGCCTGCTCACAGTCCTCCCTAGCCGCTGTAATTTCATGATGTATACGCGCCATCTTTCGATTGGCGTAGACACAAAGCAAGTTACTCTGGCCCATTATTAGTACTGCAGAACATAGATCCGATGTACGATGTTTCAATAACAGAGTGAGTAAACGTTCCATAAACAATTACTCCCTCTTCTTGAAACATCGTACATCGGATCTGCGGTTTGCAGTACTAATAATAGGCCAGAGTAATACTAGGCCAGAGTAATTTGCGTCTACGCCCATCGAAAGATGGCATGCATCTGATTGTCATATATCAGGAAATTACAGCGCCCAGAGAGGACTGTGAACAGGCGCCTCACAAAGATATGTGACCTTCAGCAGTTTAACACAAATGTAAGCTATGTTGCAGTTTTGTATACCGCTTCGTGTTTCTTCCGATATTGTCACTGCTCTCGCAACTGGCTGATTGTGTGTTCAGCCCACATGATGCGGCGCATATGTCTGTCGGAATCAGTGCATGGTGTGCAATGAATTTTGCGGCTGCGCAAATAATCGTGGACAGAGTCGAGAAGAAAGATCGAGCCAAGGCGCGAACTTGAACTGCGAACCATCTGCCCCACTAATCACTTGTGCGCTTCGGTGGGGAGCGTGATGGCTACGTCTCTTGCCCCGCCCGTTTCTTCCCGCCCTTGTGGAAGTTTTTTTTTCTTTTGCGCCGTCAGCCACCAACTAGCCCACATGTCCTTGCCAACCACATGCAGCATGTACTCCCGGATCCTCGCGGCGGCGGCGCACAGCACCCCACCCGTCCTGCCGCAAGGACGCTTTTCGACGACGACAAACACGCTTTGCCCGGGATCCTGTTAGCGGCTCCGAGTTGAGCATCGGTGGCAGTGATGATGCAACCGTGAGAGAACGAGGGCGAAGGCGAGACATCACCGCCTCTTCTCCGCCAAACAGGCCATTAACAGCCGCGCTGTGAAAATTAAAGCGCAGCCCCGTACATACGTGTTCGTCTCGCTCGATGATGATGGACCGCGATGAAGCCGCGGAGGACGTCGCTGTGCCCTCTGCTTGCTCCAGCTGCACAACGGACCACGTATGGGTGTCAGAGGGGCGGGTGATGGGGGTGCCTTTGATGTCGTACAGCTGTCCTGTTGGAGGCGTCATGACTCCCGCGTAGAAGTAGCGGTGGTACCGAGGGTCCCAGTAAAGAGCCAGTTCCTCCTCCGAAGGCACAGAGGGCGTCGTTGGCTTAGTCGGGGTAGCCGCCATCAAGATGCCCAACCTCAGGAGTGAAGAAAGACCAAGCTACAGCAAGGAAGGCGTACAAAATGGGCTTGGCGGCCTTTTAGGTACGGCGCGTGTACGTGCCTCGTGTCGCGCTCGTCTTCATCTTCCTTTCGGCACTGCCTGGTGCAGCTGTCGCTTTGCAATAACGAAGGTGGGACGTTTTCACCAATCCAAATAGAATATCCTCCCTGGAGCGTACCGCGTTTGCCACGTTCGCATTCCACCGTCTTGCATGCTATTAGTGGGGTACTCGTACGTAGTTTCTTGTATTTCACTGCCCAAATAATGCAGAGTGAACATTTTCTGCAATTCAGCACCCACGTGTGATCTTTCTTATGCGACATTCCAACGCTTATTGTTTTCGTCCTGTCAAAATACCAAGAAGGCTATTTCAAAACTGATTTTTGCAATTTCGTTTGCCGTTGTCCTTGTGGATGTGGTGGGCATGCGTTGCAAGCGTAGTTCCATAGCAATCCACAATGTGCTGTAGCGTTAATGTGAATATTTCATTTTTTGCTCAAAGCGCACTAAAGACGGGACGAACAACGAACGTATGATACGAACAAGCGCTGACTATCAACTTGGTTTATTAAAGGACGAAACACATATATAGGATTTGAAGAAATTATCACAACCTGGAGGTTATCCTAAATACACTTGGGAGGTGTCATATTTTCGTGTTTCGCCCCGTCTTTAGTGCGCTTTGAACAAAAATGAACGCGTACCAACTCGACCAATTTTCTGCCTCGGTAATGTGAATCTCCCAGTTTCAGAAATAAGAAAGCGAAGAATTAACACTGGACGGTAACGGGCTGTGAAACGGGGTCTCAACAGAGATGCGATGTGCCTAGGATGCTAAAGGGCGCCGCTTCACAAATATCATCCAGGAAGAATTTTTTTTAGATGCGCTTTGTAGAAGCTGAGTCATCTGTAGTTAAAATTTGAATTTACGCGTATTCGCGCCTTTCCCTCTTCTCTCGAAACTTTTTGCACGCTAAAATGTCGGCGCTCCTCCGCCAGCCCCTCGCACTCGCTCCCTCCGCCGGCTGCCGATGCGCGCGAACCGATGCTACCAGTCCGCTTCTGACGTAACGAGCACTACATGACGTAACGAGCGCGGATTCGGGCGAAAGCGCAGCACTGCTGGTCGCCGCTGGGAGTGGAAGCGGGAGTTTTTAAAATTGTGCTGTAATTTATCGACTCGCTTTTGAGGTCTTGTTCGTGGCATGAACGCTCATTGGCCTGTACTCCACATAATGCGAGCATTATAGCCAACCTCAAACATTCTTTTCAGGGACCCTTTAAGTGAGTCACCAAGGGGCAAAGCCACATTAACAGCTCTGTGGGTTTATCGGCGGGGCGGTAAACAACCTGAAGGCCAAACAAGAAATGGGAAGAAAGATCGGAAAATAAAAATCCTAGCAGAATAAAATCGCGCACAATGATCTTCGTTCAGGTATCCTGCATCACTCTCCCGACGCGGGAAAAAACGCCGTCGCTCGTCGGCATTTTTTAGAGACCACACTCCAGTCGAAAATTCTTATTTCTCCGGCGGTTATCAGGCACCATCCGAGGAATGCTGGACAGTAAACTTTGTTGTTTAAAGGCTCATTAACAGCGGAGTTACAGCCATCAAAATCAAGCATTTTCGCCACGCTTCTCCCTGCCATCTCCATCTCCGAGTCTGTTTTTCTCAGTCGTCCAGATGACAAGCCTTCGTAGGCGAAATTGGCCGTTCTGCGTCACATCCCCGTTTTGCCTGGTTCTTGCGTGAGGTTTGTGGCGTTTCCGGCAAACACCTGTCTCCTCTAAATAGTGCATTGTGGTGCATCGCGTAATATCTGTGAAACTCGAATATGAAAACTGTAAGGGAAGGATACGAAAATTTACGACCAGTTTTCTGCAAAGACGGTGCTCCCTCGAGCACGGTAAAAAAGCAGAAAAGGAATGAGGTGAACAATAAACTAACAGCAGAGTACTCACACCACGCACAGACATGAATGGATCAGGACTAAAGTGCAAGTATCTTATTTTTTTGCCCGAAAACAAACGGCGTAACGAGAACAAAGAACTGGAGTTAAGATCCACCTTTAAGTATGACGCGATATATTTAAAGGTTTATTGTCCATATGTGCGGTATTGGTCATTTTCTACTTTACATTCATAGATCGAGGTATAATCTTCATACCACTCCTGGCGCACTGGAGCAGAGTTAAAAGGGACACTGAAATGATTTCGATGGACGCATTGTAGTGCATCAGATATGTATAGGTGGTATTTGTGGTTATTCGAGTCAAATTCGAAAGATCTGTGTGGACCTCATAATTTAAATATAATCTTTCAAAATTGCTGCTTGCAGCCGCTCGCAACCGATTAGGGCGACACATCTCACCGCGCGTACCATAGCCCGATGACGTTAGTGGGAAGATAGGGCGAGCTTGAAAGCTTACCCTTCTGGATAGTACACCGTACTTCTGCCGATCAACGTGATTTGCAATGTGCAACCAACTTTGACGAACAGGAGATTCCCAAAAAATTAGCGTGTTCCAACAGGCGTTCATTGAGGCACCTGCCTGTTTGGCCCATGCAGAAATGGCCACACGAGAACGGAATCCTGTACCCCACTACAACTCTGCACTGCACAAACTGACTGCCGTGACCAACTCTACAACTTCCGCTTCACTGACGCTGGAACCTTGCTCAATTTATTTGGCGCAGAAAACAGAACCTTAATTGCCACCAAACTTCTCCGCTATCTTCCTCCATCTGGGGGATATCCGATGGACATATGGGACCACCGCCCCTTTGTTCTTACTGGCAGTGCCATCTTCCGCTCCTATTGTTTTCTTTTTTGGTTTTCATTTTCAGGAGTAGCCTGTTTCACGTAGACACTAGTACATTTTCCGGAAAAACCTGCCGCTCTGCAACGAGAGCATTTTGCGTCAAATCTTGAACCAACTTCATGCAAGCATGACTTCCTAATAGCCGCTCCCAGGCACCCCATGGCGATCCCTTTCTTGACCAGCTTGGAATGATTGGAGTCAGAATCAAGAAGTGACTTTTGCGTCCTTGGTGCGCAGAGCCAACATACATGGTTCCTTTGAAACTTGAAGCTCAAATCCGACAACTACAAGCGGTCTTCAGAAGGCATCTTATAAGTGAACCTTAGTTCACGAGCCTTGCTTGTAAATGCTTTCATAATATCATTCACCATTTCAGAGCTGCCTTCCGTCGGTAGTGCCACAAGATAGTTATCCACATATCTATGGATGCTTGAAGTACAATCCTTGAGACCTTTTTCCTGTGCCCTCTCTACGGCGCTTAAATATACACCGCTTAGAACAGGTGCTACACTTGAGCCGATGCATATGCCGGACCGCTGGACGTATGTGCCACCTCCCTACGCCACCAACGTACTCTGCAGATACACGCTTAATAGCTCCAGGAATGATTCTACTGAAATTCCGCATTCCATCACAAAACGACTCTCGTCGTTGTCTCCTGTCGCACATTCCTTGACATATTTCATGAGTGTCGGATGTGCTAGCGAGTAATATAGGTCTTCCATGTCGATGCTGAACGTGTATACAACGGCCAGTTCTGTATTCGATAACGTCTTGACAAACTGGAAAGAATTTTCTACCAGGAGCGGTTCCTTTATGTTCAAAGAAGACAGGCGCCTTTTCAGGAATCCTGACACCAAGTACAGCCATGTTCCGTGGTCATTCCCTATTGCTCTGAATAGACACCTACTTTGTGGATTGGGGCGGAGAAAAAGATATCGAGCTGTAGGCCTCTTGTACACTGTCAGTTTTTTGAAGACCCTCTAAGTTTAGCTTTTCGAGCAGGTCGACTGCCTGTCTTTTGCTCTTCTTCGGGCTAACTTGCACTCGCTTGAAGTGTTTGCTTACTGCTACCTCTGTTTTTCACCAAATAATCTATCAGGTAAAACTATAAACTAGCTTTCTTTGTCAGCCAGTCTTGCTCGAAGGTTGTTGGCTAGCAGGTGTTCCACGACCTTTGAAATAGGTCGATGCCTCCTATGGTTCTTTGAAGTGTCCATTACATCAGAGAGGTCGGAGCCCACCGGAACCGATCTTCTTCATTCGCTTGCCGGGAGATAGCTCTCGTAGGAGCTATTTTTTCTGGTACGCTCAGTCCTGGATCAACTGAGAAATTCGGTCCAAGGCTAAGCAACTTTTCATATTTTTTGCCCAATCTTGCACCTCCCAGCAGCATTACGTCGCTTTTTTTCGTCCTCTTCTCTTCCTTCGACAGTTTCCGCAGTGTGACTTTCCAAATGCTTTCAGTAAGCTGTTCAGCCATCGCAGTCCAACCTCGGTACACAAGCAGTTGCCTGCTCTTGCCTTACTGGATGCTGCAATGTACCCAGAGACAGTCCTTGAGAAATCTTGCTTGTCTCCAACGTTCAGCAGCAATAATTTTGCACACCCTCCTGAGTTTTCATGCGAGCTACATGTTTAGAGCCCGGAATATGTCTTGATATGCTCGAAGTTCACTTTGCCCTACAGACATCCAGACTATCTGCGGATTTCCTAAATCTTAATCATGACAGCTCAGGCTTATGTGCAAAATTATTTCTGCTGAATGCTGGACACAAGCAAGATTCTCAAGGAATGCATTAGAGGGGCTTCAAAAAGCTGTACAGAATACAAAAGGCCTACAGCTTGAAGTGTTTTTCTCCGCCAAAAGCCACAAAGTGAATGAACACGGAACATGGAATAGTGAATAGTGAATCAACACGGAACATGGCAGTACTTGGTGTCAGGATTCCTGAAAAGGCGCCTGTCTTCTTTGAACATAAAGGACCCGATCCTGGTGGAAAATTCTGTCAAGGTTGTCAAGACGTTCTCGAATACAGAACTGGCCGTTGCATACACGTTCAGCATCGGCATGGAAGACCTATATTACTCGCTAGCATATCCGACTCTCATGAAACATGTCAAGGAATGTGCCACAGGAGACAACGACGAGAGTCGTTTTGTGATGGGATGCGCAATTTCAGTAGAATCATTCCTGGAGCTATTAAGCGTGAATCTGCAGAGTACGTTGGTGGCGTAGGGAGGTGGCACATACGTCCAGCGGTCCGGCATATGCTTCGGCTCAAGCGTAGCACCTGTTATGAGCAGTATATATTTAAGCGCAGTAGACAGGGAACTGGGAAAAGGACACAAGGATTGTACTTCAAGCATCCTTAGATATGGGAATGAATATCTTGTGGCACTACCGACGGATGCCACCCCTCAAGCGGTGAATGACATCATGAAAGCATTTTGAAGCACCTCGCCTGAACTAAGGTTCACTTATGAGATGCCTTCTGAAGACCGCTTGCAGTTGTTGGATTTGAACTTCAAGGTTCAAAGGAACCATGTATGTAGGCTACTCCTGAAAATGAAAACAAAAGAGAAAAAATAGGAGCGGATGATGGCACTGGCAGTAATAACAATAGGGCGGTGGCCCCATATGTTCATCGGCTATCCCACAGATGGACTAAGAGAGCGGAGAAGTTTTGTGGCAGGGTTCTGATTTCTGCACCAAATGAATTGACCTAAATTCCGGCGTCAGTGAGACGCAAGAAAGAAAATGGTAACGCCACAGATGGGTGTGGCGTTCGTCACGGCACTCAATTTTTGCAGTGCAGAGTTGGAGTGGCCAGGGTACAGGATTTCGTTCTCGTGTGGCCATTTCTACATGGGCCAAACAGGAAGGTGCCTCAATGAACACCTGTTGGAGCACGCTAATTCTTTGGGAGGTTCCTGTTCGTCAAAGTTGGTTGCACATTGCAAATATTTCCTATGCACTCCTCACTTTGACAACACTGTTGTGCTGTATCGTAATAAAGAGCAACTAGTACGGGAAGTAGTAGAGGCTTATCATATCTTCACAGAAGGTGACTCGTGTGTGAGCAGCACGAGCGGCACTTCGAGGCCTTGTCTAAGCGTGAGATCTGGCTTTGTCAACAACGTGGGAGCCTGTAGGTGCTTAAGATTCGGCAATTGTTATTTTTCTTTCTTTAAAGGTTTGTAAGTTTCTGATGATGACGTGAGGATGTGACGCATAGATTAGAGATTATTTATATGTGGTTTTCCTATTAAAACAGTCAGTTGTAAGTCAGCGCGTGTCCGTGTATCTCACTTTCCGGTGCTTCATTTTAGTGGCGCTGTTTCGTTCCTTAAGATGCAATACCAACTCGCCCACTATGCTATGTTGCTTTTTAAAATAGTGATAATTTCGGAAATGCCTACACCGCCGGAGCTGTGCCCAACATATATGCTCGCTACATGTCGCCAAAATACATGCGCTTTCGAGCAGCCTGCAGGCAAAGCAACCCCTCCAGTGCACGTGACTCGTCGAATTAGCCATAATTGGCCACTGCGCCGAGGGTAACCGCATTTTTGAAATTCTATAAACAGATATAGACATTACTTACGTTGGGCTATATGCACCTCTCAATAATTGAGGAACCTGACAGTAATGGTTAAAAAGTTAAATATTCAATATTAGTTAACCAGCCTGCTAGTTAGCACGTACGTCTTAGCTCTATTTCGATGTACTATATCGATGACAATGCTATGCCGAAACAAGCGTTCTTCTAACTCATAAAGACAACTTTTAAAAATTGTGTAAAATCTTAGGTGAAACACCCTGCATATAGCTTGCTCTTCCCGAGCAACCTCTCGCAGCCACTGTTAATTTCAATGTGATCTGCTATGGCGAGCACTCTGCTCACAATCCGGTGGGCAGGCTGCCTGCCAGCTGCCACAGTGAACATGTTTTGATGACGTCACAGGGTCGCGTCACCTAGGTTGCAGGTGGGCCACCCGCTTCTCTAGGGAGTTTTCGCTCATGCCGCCGACGACGACGCCGGGTTTCCTGCGGAACGGGACCATTGGCGCTATCGCGGTAATAGCGGCAGCCGTTAGCAGATGATCGCACGTCTTCCGCCATACGCCCGTGAATCTGAACGCTAGACCAGTGAACTGTTTGTGGTTGTGCAGTCGCAGACGCGCCTTGGATGCCAGCGGTGTTTACGAGTAGATCGGCTGTATCGAAGAGCGCGAACGCGCTTTGTGAGGGTACGTTGTAAACTGCGGAGTTTAATGGGCTATACAAGGGATGCCGCATAGTGGAGGGCTTCGGATTAATTTATGCCACTTGGGACTGTTCAACGGGCGCTGGCACGGGCACTTTTGTATTTCGCCTCCGTCGAAATGCGGCTGCCGCTGCCGGAGTTCGATCCGCCGACACAATGCCAGCAGCCGAACGCCAAGCCTCTGAGCCAACACGGCGGGTCGAAGGGACTTTGATCCGAATTTTCACCTCCTTTCGGATGACGCATATGGCTCTTAATACTTTGCAGAGACGATCATAACAGCCCTCTTTACGCATTGGGCTTGATTATTTGAAGCGTTCAAACGTTGTCGGGGCGCTCTAAGATTGGAAAGAATAGGTTTTGAAAGAGAAAATAAATAGCAAAGCAATCTGAAACTAGTGTTGGCTGCCGTCGCCCAGTTACAAATTGGTAGGTCCGTCCGTTCATCGTAAGGCCGCTTTCATATCCCTCCCGCTAACACTGCCCAGTGCCAGCAATGGCCACCTTATCCCCACAAATTTCCTAATCTCATCTGCCAACCTGATTATCTGCGGCCCTCTGCTACGTTTACCTTTCAATTGTAATCCATACCGGTACTGTAAGGGACCACCGCATATGTTTCCTTCGCATTACATGTTCCGCCCATTTCTTCCTCTTGATTTCGACTATGATATTATCAACTCACATTCCTTATGATTCAGTATCATCTCTGAAATCCTGGCTTTGAAAGCACTTCTCAACAGCCCATCTCAAGCACCTCTTTTAACAGCATCTGTCCAAACCTTGCGTCAGGATACAGCTGCTTTCTGCTGCTATCCACCCAAGCACAATTGCGGGTGCATTTTAATGCGATTGCGTTAGGCTTTCGCCTCGCAAGAACTTTTCTGCTTCTCCATAACGAAATTACCTGGTTTGTCAATTCCTTGATGATGTCATCAGGATCACGTGATCTCAAATGACCAATCAGAGAGCCCCACAATATTTGATATCACAGCTTAGTCGATACACTTCACGTGAGCTTGTGACGGCATCGCCACCTGCCTACCAAATTACGAAGGACCCCGATAATTTGCAAGTTGGCCCACCACCCAAAATTCAAAGTCGGCCCACCCCGAAAATGGAGGTGGGCTAGTGGGTTCGACTAGTATAATCCTGCATGATAAATCCTTGGAAGGTTCTCGAACATCTAGAAGGTGTTGACTCGGACCTACCGTGCTTACCAAGCGAACTATAGTGCCGAGCGCCATGGCCGACCCAAGAAGTAAGTCAAGGCAAGGAGGAGAAAGTTGGAGCGTGAGCGACTCGTCGCGAAAGCGGGCTAACTCAGTGCGGAGAGAGACGCCTACTGGAATGGGCAGCAATCCAACTGGGCTTACTGGAATCTCTACTGGGCAAAAACAACATACTGCACCGCCAGCCAAGCGCCGTGGCCGATCCAAGAAGCATCAAGCCGTCGAAGGAGTCGCCGCCGGTGGTAGGTACACCGTGAGGCAGCGTGCCCAATGAGGCCCGCGATGCGGCTCCGAATGCATCGATTCACAGGAGACACTACGTGAAAGACTCGGAACACCGAGAAGACAAAATTGGCGCCGATCGTGAACATCGCAACGACAACGACGAAGTCAAGGCAAACAGGAGGAAGTTGAGCGTCAGCGTTTATCTAGCTCCTGCTTCCAGTAATTCACCGCCTGTGCCTTGGCTACTTCCCTGCAGTGGGTATGTGCCATCTTTATCTGAGGCCAACCATCTCGGAAGCGGAGCAACGCAGGGCGTCGAGAGAGGCCTGCTTGAATTACATCAAACCAAATGGGCAAGTGCGGACGAAGATGAACAAGAGCAATACTCTAATGTAGGTTATGAAACAAATACTTGCATAAGAACTACTGAACGACATGCGCACTGTGAACATTGAAAGAATTTATCAGTTTAAAAAAATGTGGTTTGTGTTACATCATAACACTCATTACACCAGCTAGAAGGAACGAGAAATGGTCGGGAGTGTAGCTGAAGTATCGTGCGAACACGCACAGATGCAACCTGAAAGGAACATACGTCATGAACTCGCCAAAAAGACATTGGAATCACAACATAGACACCAGAAGCTACAAACTAAATGTTATCGAATTTCCTTCATTAAGATTTCGTTAAGCAGACCAAGTCTTTTTCTTTTTTTAAAATATTACTGGAGGAGTTAGTTCAAATGCCCTTTATACCACGCATTTATCCACTTTTGTCCACGCTTAGTTGAAACTCTTTCAGCCTGAAATCGGTCGTTAGGCGCGCCCGAAAGGTCCGAAGGCGTTCCTCATGATCACATCGCATTGCGCGGACGGTGTGCGACATCGGCAAGAAGCCGACATCGAAAGAGCGTCTTGCGTGTGCCAAAGCAGTTTTACGTCAATACTACGCATTGAAATATAAAGGTTCAGAGCATTCGACTGATGAATCAGGAAGCAGTCCCATTGCGGTATTGAGGAGTTCGCACTGGGTCGAAGCGCCACATTACGCGCAGATCAGAAGGCGTTCAAAACGCAGAGGTGAGACTGAATGAAAAGGAACGAAAGAGCAGCGAATTCGGGGCTGTGAATAATAAGTCATCGAGGCAAATTAACTCAGTAAATCTGCGCTCCCCATCGTAGCTGGATTTTTCACTCTAGTCTGTGAGGTGCACCTGGCGCCCACATGAACTGGGTTCTCCCCGATAGCTGCACCGAGATGAACGGACTCGCTGTCCCTAAGGGCGCGCGTTTTCTACTGCACGCCACAGCTAAAGAATCAAACGAAACCGATAAGAAAAAAAAATAGTCAGCGCCGCTCACGCGACTATCCTCATAATCGTGCTGATAGCAGACGAGAACTGCAGCCACTGCCCTCCTGGGCGTATTTGCGAACACGACCGCTGGGCGGCTTTCAGAGGCGTACTGGGCGTATAATATGAGGCGCGGGCCGCGTGTACAGGGTTCCGGGTAGCCAAGTGATAGCGGGCGACTGCTCGAGACTCTCCTTTCAGCCTCGTCCGCGGACGCTGTGATGCTAATGTTGAATAAACAATTGATGCATCGGCGCGTTGGCAAATAGTCCGATAGTACCTACCACCTATGCACGTACTATACTATACACTATACACTATATACTATACACGTACCTCGTTTCTTGCCACACAGACATTTCTTGGGTGACATAAAGACAACCAGTTGTCTCTTTATTTTCTCTCCACCAGTTTCACACCAATGGTAGAACGAGACTTTCACACAGAAGATAAAAAAACAGTACCAAGTGAACCTTTCGCACAAATCCACACAACAGCTTTGCAGTCCTGTGGCCCCTGTAGACATGCGGCGTGGTCAGGCCTGGATGGCTCTCCTGTCCGTGAGCTTGAGCATGGTGTTTGCGCGACGCCGGCGTTGGTAGGTCATGTAGAGAAGGCGGAAGTGGATGCAGCCGAAGGTGACCCAAAACACAGAGAGGATGAAAAGAGCCGAAGCCAGCGACGCCGCAGGCAGCCATGAGCTTGAGTGGTACTGGAACAGGACGTACATCCACGCTATGCTCAGCACTCCCACGTTGCCCACGCTGAAAGCCAAGTTAGCCAGGAACACAGTGGCGTCGTCCCGAGACTCCTGCTCCCAGAACCAGCGCCACATGGGCTTAGTACGCCGCTGCATCGGATAGCGCGCGCCGCACAGCGGGCACACGGCGTCCTCCGCTTCCCTGTAGAGGACCTCCTACAGGCCGGACCAGTGCTTGAATGCATTCGGGCAGCGGCAGGGACTGCGGTAGAGCTGTTCCAGATCCTCGTCACCTTCGTCCGGGCAGATGCAGAACAATAAGCTGCGGCGGGCCGGTGCCTGGCTCGGCGATGAAGCACTGGTTCCGGTGCTACTAGTGCTTCTGTTGCTGCCAGCACTTGTACTGGCAGCGTCGTCTGTGCCTTCGCTACCACGATCAGGGTCCACGGAACCATCTGGGCCATCTCCAACGAGGTCGTCCTGTGGCGTTCGCTCGGCCAGGTTGGCGTGCCCGCTGTCCGTACCGGCTGCCTCAGGGCTGACTGGCTGAGAGTGGGCGTCCGCCAGATCGTCCGCGCTGCTACTCGACGCCGAGCTGACGAAGAGGGACATAGACTCCGAGGGCGACCTGAGCATCGCGAAGAAGATGCGCAGATGCAGAGAGGCCAGGACCGAACGTTCGCAAGGCAATGGGCACCGAATGGAATACGTGGGCCGCGTGCGCTTTTTCTTCACTTCATTTATCCTCGCGCCTCCGCGAGTGGGGCGACCTCAGGATGGTGCATGTGCGTGGAACGAGCCGGCAGGAAGACGAAGAAAAAACGAACTGCAAATATCACGATTTTTGAGTAGCTAAGAAATAACGAATAAATTTGTGAAAGCGTTGCGCCAACCGCGCTCAGTTCGCTCCAAATGGCGGCTTTTTTACGGAAGACAATTTCACTAAAACTTTCACTAAGCCACCGCTGTCGTGGAGGATGCCGATGGGCGTTCCATGGTAAACTATACTCGGAGGAGGCGAAGGAGGATAAAACATTTATTTAGTCATATTGGTTGAAGTGTTGTGGGTGAACCTGGGGCACTAGATGGTCTGGAGCTGACGGCGCCCGGCGACCTCAAGGGCTCTCGTCACGACGCGGAGTTGCATATCCGGCTCGGAGCTGAGCAGTGCCGACTGCCACTCTTCGGAATCAAGAGAGCAACAGCGCAATATGGGGGCTTCCGAGGGATACGAATGATGAATGTGGGATAGTGTGGCCGATGGGTAGTGGCATAGCGGCATGAGGGAAGGTAACGAGTGTGGTAAATGCGGGAGAGGAGGCAGGGGTGTGGGAAACTCTGAGTTCGGAGTTGTCGCCAGGCAACTTGCAGTGGTTTGGCGAGGGAATTATGAGGCGCGGAGTGTATGAGGCGGGTGTTACTATAGTGTAGAGGTTATGAAGAAAACAAAGATGCGCTAACTAAGGCTCTAGAAGTGGGAAATCGATCAAGGTGGTGAAAAGAGTTCAGAAAAAGTGCGGGAACGTGTGACGCACGAAAAGTTATGTCCAAATACCGACGCACGCAAGTAACAGATTGTAAAATGACATTTTTTCCCGAGCAGAGTTGGTTTAGTTAGAAGTATCAACACATTTCTAATTAAACTTAAAATTGCAAATATATATCACGAGACTATTGTGAATATGTAACGCGAATGTTTGAGGATTAGGTGTACTTGACAGCAAATAGTTGTTCACAGACACGTTTTTTTTCCCTCGCAAAGTAAGACAGCCGTAGGTGAATCCAGACTTTACAAGGACTGCAGTGATACTCTGAAATGAACATGTTTCGAAAGATCACTTACAGCAGAGACATTTAACCCGTAAATCCGTTTAGACGTGCCGGTTAGAGCATACGAACTTGAATCCTGTGTGAACACGGTAGCAGGTTCCATATTTGTAGGTTGAGCAGTTTTGCAATCAAGTTTGCCCCCGAAAATGCGTAGTAGGGTTTTCAGAGTCTCTTCAAGTGCAAACACGTAAGAAAGTTGGGCGCCCTATTCTTACGGAATTGTTCCGTCGCTTAAAGTGCAGGGTTACGGCCATGCCGGGTTTCTGACCATACTGCTAAAAACTACTGCTCAATATTTTGTATGTTTCAATTCCATCTCGGTGAAATGTTTTACTACAATGCGTTATTTTTGCGCTGCGTTTGGACAGTAGGGGCCTCGGTGGGAAGGGTCTGGGAACCTTGTGCTCGCCTATGCAAGCACGGACGGGTTTTTTCTGCGCCCTCTCTCGCTTTTTCGTTACCTACCCTTCGATATACAAGCTAAGAATCTACACAGAAACATCGCGCAGCGTGAGTCCAACAACGAAAATAAGCGGTAGATTTACCTGCGCGTGCTTTATCCATTGGCACGCGAGAGATCACCAGCTTGCGTCGCCTATTTCAATTTTCATACTTTTAAAATAATTTTTTAATCGTGCGCAAGCATATTTTTAAACACATGTACGGGCAGCTCACGCTTCATTTCACACAATTTTATTTCAACTGAAAGGCTTCGCAGAATTGCACACGGCAATCCGAAACTACCGAGTGACATCCCATGGCTACCCGAAACGCCTTGCGCTTCCCGGGCTTCCGCATCGATCAGTTTTTCTACCCAAAGATACACGCTGAAAAAATGGAAACTTTTTTCTGCTGGCCGGGGTTAGAGTGAGATGTAACCAGCATTCTCGACGATGCACCATTTATTCCCCTATTTTACTTGTTTTTAGTTTCAATTCTGGCCACGTTACATCACCGCGGTGCAATCCAAAACAGAAAAACTGACCTTTTTTGTTCCAAATGTGCCAACGTGATGCTGCTTAGAGGTGCAGGCAAAGCCGCGGAGGACGCGAGAAGAGCACGTGCCAGCCGGAAAAAAAAAAAAAGCGTGGGGGAAAGCATAAGCATGCACAGGCCGCACCACTGACCCATACCAACTTATTCTCTCATCAAACAAACAGGTTCGGATTGGATTCTATAGGTTGCCATTTCAGCATATATTGAACGCCAGACTTATCCGCATTGGACAGAAACTCCCGCCACCTGGCGTTATAGTGACAGCTCGTCTTGGCGCAGCTTGGGCGCCAATTTTTGAACAAAAAAAGGCCTCTGGTTTTTGCAGTATGCAACGCTGGAAGCAGCAAAAACACAACAAGCGACTACGCAAAAAGATCGCTGAAATCGAGAGGCGAATCGAGGAACATACACTTACTCTCCAAACACAACAATGGAACCAAATATGTGAAAGCGTCAATGGACAGCTCGGAAATAAGAAGACATGGCATCTTCTAAGACACCTGCTCGATCCAGAACAAACACGTCCCGTGCAACAAAGTCAAACTGTACAGACTCATACATAAATAAGAGGGTACAACTGAAGACCTAATCAAAGAGCTAGCAGAACGTTATCTAAACACGGATGATAGTACCACACAAACCAGACTACCGGGGACTCCTAATCCAAATTTAGACGCAGACATCACAGACGCAGAGGTCTGGTACGCAATTGGAAAACTGCGGACAACATCTGCGGCAGGACCAGACAAAGTAACAAATAAGACTCTCAGGAACTTAGACGCAACGTCGATCGCGGCGGTTACAGACCTTATGAACAAATACTGGCATGCAGGCAACATACCACCAGAGTGGAAACACGCGAAAATCACTTTTATTCCTAAAGCGGGTAAGAAACTCAGCACTGAGAATCTACGCCCAATTTTATTAACATCATGCCTAGGCAAACTCATGGAGCATGTCATCCTCAATAGGCTCCAAAACTATGCGGAGGACATGAACCTCCTACCTGATCAATGTTAGGATTCAGGGCCCAACTATCTACCCAGGACATTCTCTTGCAGCTTAACAAGGACATAATTGAAGCTGACGAGGGAACAGGAACGAAAGCAATATTGGGTTTAGACCTTGTTAAAGCTTTCGACAACGTCACCCACAAAGCCATCTTGACAAACTTGTCAGAAATCAACCCCGGAGAAAGGACGTACAACTACATCCGATCCTTCCTCACTAACAGAACAGCAGTGATAACGGTCGGAACAATAGAGTCTGCCCCAATCAAACTAGGAAGTAAAGGAACGCCACAGGGCTCCGTCCTGTCCCCTTTCCTTTTTAACCTCTCCCTCATCAAAATTCTCCCCAAACTGGCACAAATACCAGACCTACATCACACGTTCTATGCAGATGACATCACACTTTGGGTAACCAAAGGATGCGAAAGCTACATAGAAGACACACTCCAAGCAGCAGTGGACATCATCGAGGCATGTGCATGGGATTCCGGCCTCACTTGTTCTGAGCAAAAATCTGAACTCTTCGTGATCCGTCGTAAACAAAGAGGTAGGCGTACCACGACATCCCCCCCGCAAATAAACGTCTATGTTAATGGACGATCTGTCAAAGAGGTACAGACCATGAGAATACTGTGGTTGTATTTACAAACAAATGGAAAAAATACTGACACACTCACTAAGCTAAAACGCACGGTAGAAGCGACGGCGCGATTACTCCGCCGCATAGCTAACCGCAGACAAGGGGTGAGGGAAAGAGATTTATGCCGCCTAGTGCAGGCCTTTGCGCTGAGCAGGATACTCTATGCCACCCCTTATCTGAAATTTTCGAAATCAGAAAAGGACAAATTGGATAGCATGATACGGCAGGCCTATAAGGCTGCGTTAGGACTCCCACTAAATGCCTCAACCGAAAGGCTTATGAGGTTAGGAATACATAACACCTACAATGAACTGAAAGAAGCCCATTTAATGGCTCAAACAGCGCGATTAGCCAATTCCAGAACTGGCAGGAGTATTCTTACCAGGCTCGGAATTAACTTTCAACCTACGAATAACGATGCTAAAGTAGACTTACCCCGCGCCTATAGGACGGCCCTACTAATCAAACCACTCCCCAAAAACATGCACCCCTTACACCATGAGGGTAGAAGACAAGCACGAGCCAAAGCCTTACATAAGAAATACAGACAGTGCGCTGCAACACTTTATGTAGATGCAGCAGAATACAAAAATACCAATGCCTTTGCAGTTGTGGTTGTGAACGAGAATGGTGACCACATCGTCTCGGCGACAATCAAAACGAAATCCTCTGAAACGGCAGAAGAGGCGGCTATAGCCCTCGCCCTAGCACATACCCAAGGGAGCATCATCCTCAGCGATTCCAAAATGGGTATCAATAATTTCGCTAAACGGCGAATTACAAACACCTCCCTTAGAATCCTTAACGCAACCAAATTCTCACCAAATTATTCCGAATTGATATGGGTCCCAGCCCATTCGGGGAATCCGGGGAACGAGGCAGCCCACAGTAAAGCCCGAGGTTTCGTCGACCGGGCAGTGGATGAGTCTGGCTCCCTGAATTTCACGAAGGACTCAATGATCACATATCATGATCTCACCAATCATTTTAAACTAGAGAGGAGAATTTTCCCCCTCCAGACAAAAGACTTACTAAAGAACAAGAGGTTACGTGGCGTCGTCTACAGACGAGATCGATACGCACCCCATCACTCCTCGCGCACATTTATCCAGATCTTTACAACCCAAACTGCAAACACTGTGGCCAACATGCTACCTACGATCACATCCTGTGGGACTGCAAAATAGAGCCACCTCCGGGTGATCTAGTTACAGCTCCTTCTCTCGAGCGGTGGGAGACCGTGCTGGCTAGCTCTGACCCCAGAACGCAAGTTTTGGCGGTGGAGTGGGCTGACAAAGTCGTCGAGGGCTATGTACTCTCGACCACTTAACGCGACCTCTTGCCAAGCTCTTCCCGGCGAATAAAATGTTTTACAATCAAATTGCAGTATGCAGCAGCTTCATTGAAATGGCGCAGTCTTGCTCTATTGGTACAGGCTGCCCATTACTGCAAACTGTAAATTACACACCAAACAGCATAAATACACAAAATGCGCAAATCAACTGCGATTCCGTTCAAGCGCTCCAAAAGCACTTAAAAGCGAACCACTGCTGGAAACCTACTTTGTGTTTTCAAGTAGCGTTATGTGATGAGTGGACGAGAGAGGTGGCGCAGTGATATGGCGGAGTCCAGAGAGGAAGAGGACGGAGCTGTTCTGACGTGTGTTGATGGGGTCCCGCCTCGCAGCCACTTTTCGGCGGAAGGAGTCAGCCTTCGGGCTCGAATCTTCGGGAGCACATCGGGACCATCGTCCTGTGCCTACTAGAACCGGATTTTGCCAACCTACGCACACCTAGACATATTGCGGGCCGACTGCCGGCCTAGCCGTTGAGCTAGGCCTATAGCTCATCACCTCTCCGCCGCTAAGTGAGCGCACAGGGACGGGGAATGATGTAATACACAGTGGAAGACGAGAAAATATCGCCCTCGGAGCTCGCGGACGGAAAATGGGAAACTGTTTTTCGGTACTAAGACCGACAACGAGGCTTGAAGAATAAAGGGCTCGCATCGACCGACGACGAGCCTGCGCACTCGTGCGGCCAAGGCAAGTAGAACTCGAATTTTCCATCGCGAAAGAACAGGAAAAAGCTACTTGCACTCAGCAAGAAAGCCGTTCTCCCGCGCTTACCGACCGATGATTATAAAATCGTCTGCCGCCCGATAGGTTGGAATCTGAGGGACTTTACGCCAGAACTACTACTCTTATGCGCCTGCGAAGTGGCCAGGCTGCCGTATGAGACGGTGTAGAATGAAGAAATTATCAGAGTCAATTCGTCCAGCAACACCCTCACGCTATGCACGCCCGACCGTCAACGGGCGACTGCATACGCCAAGATCGAAAAACTGCATCTCCAAGGTCAAACCTACCACGTGGCGGCGCCCGAAGACTCGGTAAATGTTGTCATTTACAACGCCTGCGCGGGAGACTCGCCCGAAGCGGTCCGCGCAAGGTTCGGAAACAGAAATCAAGGAATAGAAGTTGTGGATGCCCGAAGGATCGGACAATCCAGAACGATACAAATCACCGTTTTCGGAAAGAAGCTGCCCAGCCAAGTGATCTATCAATGCGCATTCTCTCGGGTCCACCCCTTCAGGGAGCAACATCAAGTTTGTTTCAACTGCAGGAGAGTAGGACGAAAATTATTGTGGTATGATAAAAAGAACGAAAAAGAAAATGCCCCTGCCCGTGCATGACAGAGGGCCGATGTCTGCTGCAAACCTACAAAACGCAAAAAAACGCACAAAACAAATCACAAAACGCAGCTCTGCCGCCGCTGCAGAGAAAATCATTCACACCCGCCTTGTCATTCACACTTGTCCAAAAGTCTGGCGAGCGAATCGGATTCACTCGCCGGGAAAACCATGAGAATACTGGAGTTGTATTTGCAAACAAATGGAAAGAATAATGACACACTCACTAAGCTAAAACGCACGGTAGAAGCGACGGCGCGATTAATCCACCGCATCGCTAATCGAAGAGAAGGGGTAAAGGGAAAAAGATTTATGCAGACTAGTGCAGGCCTTTGCGCTAAGGAGGATACTCTATGCCCCCCCCCCCCCCATCTCAAATTTACGAAAGCAGAAAAGGACAAATTGGTTAACATGCTACGGCAGCATACAAAGCTGCCTCAGGACTCCCACTAAATGCCTCCACCGAAAGGCTTATGAGGTTAGGAATACACAACATCTACAATGAAATGAAAGAAACCCATTTAATGGCTCAAACAGCGAGATTAGCCAATTCAAGAACTGGCAGGAGTATTCTTACGAGGCTTGGAATTAACTTTCAGCCTGCGAATAAAGACGCTAAAGTAGACTTGTCCCGATAGTATAAGACGACCCTACTAATCAAAACACTTCCCAAAAACATGCACCCCATACAACAAGAGGGTAGAATGCAAGCACGAGCCAAACACTTACCGAATAAATACGGACAGTGCGCTGGAACAATTTATGTGGGTGTGGCAGAATACAAATATACGAATGCCTTTGCAATTTTGGCAGTGAACGAGAATGTTGACCACATTGTCTCGGCAACAATCAAAAGGAAATCCTCTGAAACGGCAGAAGAGGAGGCTATAGCCCTCGCCCTAGCGCATACTCAAGAGAGCATTATTCCACACACACGTACGCACACACACACACACACACACACACACACACGCACACACAAGCGCGCGCACACACACGCACAGACACATGCACACACACACATGCGCACACACACGCATGCGCACACACACACGCACACAAACACACGCACACGCACACACACGCACAAGCACACACACACGCACACGCACACACAAGCAAACACACACGCACGCACACGCGCACAGACATACACACACACGCGCACACACACACACGCACACACACGCACACACAAGCACACACACGCGCGCGCGCGCACACGCACACGCACGCGCACAAACGCACACACACGCGCGCACGCACACACACACACGCGCGCAGGCACAACACGCACACACGCGCACACACTCTCACACACTCAAATTCAAAGTGCCCCGCTCCATAGGTTGGGCGCTCCTCTTCAACACGACGCTGCTCTATGGCAAGTCTCATTCTCTCTTTCTGTCTTTCTTTCCCTTCTTTCTTTCTTTCTTTTTTTTCTTTATTTCTTAAGCTTTAGAGCTGTCCATCCAACTTGCCTTCACTCCTGAAATACATTGATGGGTTCCTTGCTGGACGTGCTTCATCGTGTGGACTACATGTTCTAGTTCCAGCTTGTCAAACGCTCTCTTGATGCCACGTGTGCCCTCATTAAAATCTAGTACAGCCAAGGCTGCCGCAGTCTCCACGGTTCTTAGTGATGCAGGTTCGTTCTTCGGGTGATGAGCCATCATTGCAGCTCGAAGGGTTCGCATTGGTTTTCGGCGGCAGCCTTGGGCCTGGCGAACGCACAAGCAGACGCTCACTTGCTGGCGATCGCCCGTGCTGTGTATGCCTCTCACTTTCGTGGCGCGTTTTCGCTTCTCGAAGCTTCTCCGAGTCGAAGCCTTTGCTGCCTGCGTCTTCCGGTCACACCACCAGCCACCCGCTGATCGCAATAAAGAAGGAAGAAAAGGTAACAGATAGCAAGCGTCGAACACAACCAAAGCGGGAGCAACTCCAAATGGCGCGAAAATAGTGTTGGGTGGTCACGTGGCATATTTCCGCCAATCAGAGCTACTATTTCGGTATGCCATCCACTCCGCAGTTGGGGCAGCCGGAAATATGCCCTTCGGTTTTAGTTTTTCCTTAGTGGCCTTTAGTATTCTCAGTAAAGGTCTTACGTCACCAAAAAGCGCGAGAAGAAGCTTTTTAACGTGGGCATTCACTTCGCGTTCAGTGTTTTGCCCGCACTGCGGCTGCGTCTTGAGAAGCGCATTCATAGACGCCTTCGACGGCAAATGCGTGCCACCACCTCTACAAAAGAATTAATTTTCTTCTTTTCTGCTGCTGAGATAGCAACCAAACATGGTGAGAATATTCTTCTTTAAACCTGCAATCCAAAACATCGGAAACTGAAAACACACTTTTTCCTGGAAATCGGTATTTTAGCCCCGCATCTCCGCTTAAATCGGCCCTGGGAAGTTCGACGACCATCCTCTTTCGCCTTGCCACCTGTCTCAATTGCTGGATTCGTTAACTGTCAGGTAAAGAACATTTACTCATGCCCATATATTCTTGGAGAGGAAATTTCAATATTGTAAAATTGTGAGGTACTGTTACGGAAATACTGAACGTAATGCCGCATTCTTCCGATGTGTAGCAAAATCTAGCTTTCAAAATTTTTCCATCGTTTGCATCGAGCAGTTAAGAATGCCATAGAAAACCGATCTGGAACGCTTTTGACAACAGCAAAAATATTAATAGCAAAAAAACGCAAGTTTGTCGAAGGGACATCGGCATATTTATTGATTTTTATAGTTAAATCTTCCAATATATGAAAAAATCTTCTTCATAAGCTCTTTCCGTTCTTAAAATGCTTTTTTTTTTGAAGCGATCTTTATTGCCTCAGGGCATAAAAACTATGAAGTGTAAGATGAGTAAGTTGCTTAAATAAATGAAAAAAGTTGGGCTGATTTGATGAAATCAAGAATTTAACGATGATGTGGACCCTGTGTCCAGGCAATATAGGAATCCGGATTGTCCGGTGAGAGTCCCACTGTCACCAGGTGCCAAATTCTCGTCGGCTTCAGCGCCGGGCAGTCCCACAACAGGTGATGGATATCCGCCTCACAGTCTCTGTTCTTGTAGGCTGGACACCCGGGGCGGGGATACAAATCTTTGAAATGCGACCACTTGCGTTTCACAGCTGGAGTTTGGGCAACCCCGAACCGTATCCTCCGAAGCACAACCTCCTCTGCACGGGTAAGACCACGGGGGAGGGTTACCGCACACGGAGGGATTAGAGCACGTTTGCGGCGCCGGAGGTGTTCCTTTCTTGTTAAAAGTATGGTGGTGTAATCCAGAGCGAGGACTCGAGGCAAAGACGAGGTAAAATGCTTTTGTCCAGAATAGTTGGGTATGTTGTGCAGGCAGGCAGAGAGCGCTGCCATACCTTGAGTGAGCGCTCGTCAGTTTGTATATCAATAACGCACTGCCAGCTATTACTCCCACTTCCACATTATAGCCGTGTGAGTAAGTTATAAATATCCCGTTCATCGTTTTTTATATGGCGCAGGCGTGTTTGGCAGGTTCACTATACCTATCGTAAAATTGCATATTTTTGAAGAAGAAAAAAGAAGTGAAGAAACAATGAATGACTTTGGCGAAGTGAAGAGTACATGTACTTTGAAGCTCGGACTTCCAGCATTGCCACAACAAAGAAGTTCCTATTGCGACCCTCATCACGGTGCGCATAAAGCAACGTGAACAGCACTGAAGCAGCAATGACGTTTCTCTTTACCTGCGAACTACGTGACAGGAAACCAGTACTTCCAGTTCACAAACCAGCAGACCCTTAATTGACGTGTTGAATGAATCTCCGCTTCATTTCCGTTCCCTGCGGTTCAAAGAGGACACTTAAAATTTGTTCTAAGACGAGCTGTGAAAACTTTAATGCGGCGGTTATCTTTTAAAACTCTGCGTAAATCTCCAAATGTAGCCAAAACGGGCTATAGCTCAGGATGGAAGTACACACACACACACACACACACACACACATCTATATATATATATACACACATATATATATATATATATATATATATATATATATATATATATATATATATATATATATATATATATATATATATATATATATATATATATATATATATATATATACCTCCTTCCTGGAGCCGTTCCAGTCGTGGTATACACGTCCACACTCCCACCCCCTGGGGTTCTTCAGAATGCGCTGACAGTGCTCATCTCACTGGCGTTTCGCAGGGACATGTAATATGCTAGCATTTCGAGCCTTCAGCGTGGCGCCTCCAGGTGGTCACGTGGTGCGGAGCAGCTGCCGGCTACGCGGCGCGCCGGTGAAACCGAGTGGTGGTGGGGGGGAGTGGAGAGGAGGGGATTGAATCCACGTCCAGGGACGAAGATGAAGAAGGAACGCCCAGCGAAATGCAGCGGCGAAAAACTGCCTTTGCAGTTTGAGCGAGTTCCACTCGCCCAGCTGTAGCTATCTCGTCACTCCAGGTTTCACCAGAGCTAAAACACACCCATTTTATTGTATTTCGATGCAGGCTAAATGCAAAAAGATCTGTGTGCCGTGCGATGTCAGTGCACATTAAAGAGCCCCAGGTGGTCTAAAATCCGAAGCCTTTCACTACGGCACCTCTCTTGGCCGGTGTGCAGCTATATGGCGTTAAATTCTGCATACCAAACTTTACCTTCTTTAACTTTATACTCGCGGCTCACTGGTCACAAAAAAAGAGAAAAAAGTCGTGCTCGAGCGTTTTAAGCTATTGGCAAAGAATTCTAATGAGAGTACTGCTAACGCCCGTCGGGGGATGATTTCCTTTCATGCTTAATGCCACGCTTAATGCGTTCGTTCTCCTACCAAGGAAGAACGCGTCATCGATGAAAACAAGGATCTGCAACAAGCTCTTCCTGTCCCGGAACTTGCTATAACTGCTATGTATACTCCTAGAACTCCCTCGCAGTTTTTAGTGTGTATTGCGTAGCCAGGCACAACTAAGTCTCCGCTGAAATGATAAAACAGGATACACTCCCCTTGCGATAGAACGATACCAGGGTAGGGACAACGTTACGATACGAGTCTAAAACGTACGAGACTTAAAACGAACGGCCACGGGAAACGACCTGGGAGCAGCGCATGAAATGTATTTTGACATAACACACGTTTTGCGTCTAAATACATTTAGATGTAAAATGTATTCAGATTTAAGGGGAAAAATCTCGCCGCTGCATCCCGTTCTCAGTCATGCTTCCTCAGACCCAGCAGAGTTCTCTCCGCACTCGTGAAGCCCGTCTTCCAAGTATGAACTGATGGAGCCTGTGCAAGTTGATGGGGGCGTATGGGCCAGAACATCGATGGCAAAACTCCCCGCTTGAGACAAGCTCTCGTAGCAGACTGCCTGCCTTCCATAGCAGACGTACGTGTGGTACTTCTGCAGAGAGGTCTTCCAAGAAGCGTTCCAAAGGTGGCACAGACTAGTGGCTGTCAGGAAGGTAGAAGCCACTTCCCGAGCTACACTCTGCTATTTCAATCGATCGGAGTGCTCACACAGTCTCAGAGATGCGGCCGCCGGCGGCGCGAGAAGGTAAGAAGCAAAACTGTCGCTTTTCTAGTTTGTCTCGTTCACCGTGGTCCCGTTCGAGGAGCGACGTAGGGCTTCATGCGGAAGTGGCCACCTGACGGTGGCCGCAGCCTTCCCGAAATCCACAAATCTGGGTAGAACAGCACGCTGTGTTGGCCGTTCAGGATTTTCTTCAGCTGAGTTGTGAAGCGATCGGGTTCCGAGAGACCCTTAGGCAGGAAGAAGGCGAAGCTGTAGTTTTTCTCCTGAAGCCGTGCGGTCACATCTGCAGCCAGGCCTACGACAAAGTCGTAGAAGCCGCGTGCAGAGCGTTCACGCCATGGTGCCAACAGACAAACGCCGTCGAACTTGATTGCTTGCACTGCGCGGATCACAGCTCAAGTGAACTTGGCTCTGTCCCTGCGCGTGGCAAGGCGCCGCCAGGCCGCGTCGTCCGCCAGCACCCCAAGGAGTTGCCTCGCCGCGCGGCGGCCTTCCGACGTGGGGCGCGCTTGTGTGGCGTCCACAGCAACTCGGTTGCCATTTTGCAGTTTCAGATAATTACCAAGTGAGTAGCAGCAGTGAACGACGCCGTCACAGTGACGGCAGAGTGGCCATTCTCGGAGGCTGCTGTTCTCGATGCAGTCCACTTCTTCCAGCTGTGGTGGGTCGCCCGATACGGGACAGATGTGGTTCAAAATTTCCGTGTCACGCTAGACGCTGCACTCGGAGGCAGCGTTCAGGTACAGACTCCCGGCTGTGGTGACAGGATCGTCGACAGCATCGCCCATGAAGCGGCCTTCAGCTCGGGCTGTGTTTAGAGAGACAAGGGGAGACGACTGCGTGGGTCTTCGGAAGAATGGTTGGAACATCGGGCCCGGCTAGTTATCGTACCACCCCTCGAATGTCGAGTTCGCAGTGGTACGGCGTGCAGTTTCGTCAGTGAAGCCCTCTAGCCAGAAGAGGGCAGTGGCCGACACCACCACCAGAAGGGACACAGTGGCGCACAGGACGCGGCGCAAACACCTGAAGACCAGCCGCTTCCTCCTGGTTGGGTCTCTCACTTCGGCAGATCCGGCCTTGGCGTCCAAATCCGGCACTTCCAGGGCGCCCCAGGAAACCCGGCGTCCCTTGCTAGGTCGTTTGCGCTCGCCCTGCATCCATGTTCGCACGCACTGGCTAGAGAACCAAATGGAGCATCAATGTCTTCTCTCTTGAAGAGAAGTGCGTCATAGCGAGCGAACTGAAGGCGCCAAGAAGCTTTATGAAAATTGAAAAGCGCATAACACAGGTTACTGCTATCTTTGGGCAGTTTGTGAGTGTCAATAAAAACGGAAGAATAAGCGTAGCAAACCACCTTCATCCAACTTTCGTACGGTTAAATTTAAAGTGTGACCGATAAAAATAAATCCACAATCACTACATATTACATGCACGGGTCATTTTATGAACATAACTGAATACCACCCTTCATGTCATATAAGAACCAAATTTATGTGCTGTTTTCTTGAAACATCACACATCGGATCTCTATTTTGAGGTACTAATAATGGGACAGTATAAAGCGGTATAAAAAAGTGCAACACTGGCTTACATATGTATACAACCTCTGGCGGTCACATTACCTTCTAAGGTGTCTGCTCACAGTCCTCCCTAGGCACTGCAATTTCATGATGTATACGCGCCATCTTTCGATTGGCGTAGACACAAAGCAAGTTACTCTGGCCTATTATTAGTACATAGATCCGATGTACGATGTTTCAATAACAGAGTGAGTAAACGTTCCATAAACAATTACTCCCTCTTCCTGAAACATCGTACATCTGATCTGCGGTTTGCAGTACTAATAATAAGCCAGAGTAATACTAGGCCAGAGTAATTTGCGTCTACGCCCATCGAAAGATGGCATACATCTGATTGTCATATATCAGGAAATTACAGCACCCAGAGAGGACTGTGAACAGGCGCCTCACAAAGATATGTGACCTTCAGCAGTTTAACACAAATGTAAGCTATGTTGCAGTTTTGTATACCGCTTCGTGTTTCTTCCGATATTGTCACTGCTCTCGCAACTGGCTGATTGTGTGTTCAGACCACATGATGCGGCGCATATGTCTGTCGGATTCAGTGCATGGTGTGCAATGAATTTTGCGGCTGCGCAAATAATCGTGGACAGAGTCGAGAAGAAAGATCGAGCCGAGGCGCGAACTTGAACTGAGAACCATCTGCCCCACTAATCACTTGTGCGCTTCGGTGGGGAGCGTGATGGCTACGTCTCTTGCCCCGCCCATTTCTTCCCGCCCTTGTGGAAGTTTTTTTTTCTTTTGCGCCGTCAGCCACCAACTAGCCCACATGTCCTTGCCAACCACATGCAGCATGTACTCCCGGATCCTCGCGGCGGCGGCGCACAGCACCCCACCCGTCCTGCCGCAAGGACGCTTTTCGACGACGACAAACACGCTTTGCCCGGGATCCTGTTAGCGGCTCCGAGTTGAGCATCGGTGGCAGTGATGATGCAACCGTAAGAGAACGAGGGCGAAGGCGAGACATCACCGCCTCTTCTCCGCCAAACAGGCCATTAACAGCCGCGCTGGGAAAATTAAAGCGCAGCCCCGTACATACGTGTTCGTCTCGCTCGATGATGATGGACCGCGATGAAGCCGCGGAGGACGTCGCTGTGCCCTCTGCTTGCTCCAGCTGCACAACGGACCACGTATGGGTGTCAGAGGGGCGGGTGATGGGGGTGCCTTTGATGTCGTACAGCTGTCCTGTTGGAGGCGTCATGACTCCCGCGTAGAAGTAGCGGTGGTACCGAGGGTCCCAGTAAAGAGCCAGTTCCTCCTCCGAAGGCACAGAGGGCGTCGTTGGCTTAGTCGGGGTAGCTGCCATCAGGATGCCCAACCTCAGGAGTGAAGAAAGACCAAGCTACAGCAAGGAAGGCGTACAAAATGGGCTTGGCGGCCTTTTAGGTACGGCGCGTGTACGTGCCTCGTGTCGCGCTCGTCTTCATCTTCCTTTCGGCACTGCCTGGTGCAGCTGTCGCTTTGCAATAACGAAGGTGGGACGTTTTCACCAATCCAAATAGAATATCCTCCCTGGAGCGTACCGCGTTTGCCATGTTCGCATTCCACCGTCTTACATGCTATTAGTGGGGTACTCGTACGTAGTTTCTTGTATTTCACTGCCCAAATAATGCAGAGTGAACATTTTCTGCAATTCAGCACCCACGTGTGATCTTTCTTATGCGACATTCCAACGCTTATTGTTTTCGTCCTGTCAAAATACCAAGAAGGCTATTTCAAAACTGATTTTTGCAATTTCGTTTGCCGTTGTCCTTGTGGAAGTGGTGGGCACGCGTTGCAAGCGTAGTTCCATAGCAATCCACAATGTGCTGTAGCGTTAATGTGAATATTTCATTTTTTGCTCAAAGCGCACTAAAGACGGGACGAAAAACGAACGTATGATACGAACAAGCGCTGACTATCAACTGGGTTTATTAAAGGACGAAACACATAAATAGGATTTGAAGAAATTATCACAACCTGGAGGTTATCCTAAATACACTTGGGAGGTGTCATATTTTCGTGTTTCGCCCCGTCTTTAGTGCGCTTTGAACAAAAATGAACGCGTACCAACTCGACCAATTTTCTGCCTCACTAATGTGAATCTCCGAGTTTCAGAAATAAGAAAGCGAAGAATTAACACTGGACGGTAACGGGCTGTGAAACGGGGTCTCAACAGAGATGCGATGTGCCTAGGATGCTAAAGGGCGCCGCTTCACAAATATCATCCAGGAAGAATTTTTTAGATGTGCTTTGTAGAAGCTGAGTCATCTGTAGTTAAAACTTAAATTTCCGCGTCTTCGCGCCTTACCTTCTCCTCTCGTAACTTTTTGCGCTCTGAAATGTCCGCGCTCCTCCGCCGGCCCCTCGCACTCGCTCCCTCCGCCGGTTGCCGACGCGCGCGAACCGATGCTAGCAGTCCGCTGCTGACCTAACGAGCACTACATGACGTAACGAGCGTGGATTCGGGCGAAAGCGCAGCACTGCTGGTCGCCGCTGGGCGTGGAAGCGGGAGTTTTTAAAATTGTGCTGTTATTTATCGACTCGCTTTTGAGGTCTTGTTCGCGGCATGAACGCTCGTTGGCCTGTACTCCACATAATGCGAGCATTTTATAGCCAACCTCAAACATTCTTTTCAGGGACCCTTTAAGTGAGTCACCAAGGGGCAAAGCCACATTAACAGCTCTGTGGGTTTATCGGCGGGGCGGTAAACAACCTGAAGGCCAAACAAGAAATGGGAAGAAAGATCGCAAAATAAAAATCCTAGCAGAATAAAATCGCGCACAATGATCTTCGTTCAGGTATCCTGCATGACTCCCGACGCGGGAAAAAACGCCGTCGCTCGTCGGCATTTTTTAGAGACCACACTCCAGTCGAAAATTCTCATTTCTCCGGCTGTTATCAGGCACCATCCGAAGAATGCTGGACAGTAAACTTTGTTGTTTAAAGGCTCATTAACAGCGGAGTTACTGCCATCAAAATCAAGCATTTTCGCCACGCTTCTCCCTGCCATCTCCATCTCCGAGTCTGTTTTTCTCAGTCGTCCAGATGACAAGCCTTCGGAGGCGAAATTGGCCGTTCTGCGTCACATCCCCGTTTTGCCTGGGTCTTGCGTGAGGTTTGTGGCGTTTCCGGCAAACACCTGTCTCCTCTAAATAGTGCATTGTGGTGCATCGCGTAATATCTGTGAAACTCGAATATGAAAACTGTAAGGGAAGGATAGGAAAATTTGCGACCAGTTTTCTGCAAAGACGGTGCTCCCTCGAAAAAAGAAAAGGAATGAGGTGAACAATAAACTAACAGCAGAGTACTCACACCACGCAAAGACATGAATGGATCAGTACTAAAGTGCAAGTATCTTATTTTTTTGCCCAAAAACAAACGGCGTAACGAGAACAAAGAACTGGAGTTAAGATCCACCTTTATAGTATGACGCGATATATTTAAAGGTTTATTGTCCATATGTGCGGTATTGGTCATTTTCTACTTTACATTCATAGATCGAGGTATAATCTTCATACCACTCCTGGCGCACTGGAGCAGAGTTAAAAGGGACACTGAAATGATTTCGATGGACGCATTGTAGTGCATCAGATATGTATAGGTGGTATTTGTGGTTATTCGAGTCAAATTCGAAAGATCTGTGTGGACCTCATAATTTAAATATAATCTTTCAAAATTGCTGCTTGCAGCCGCTCGCAACCGATTAGGGCGACACATCTCACCGCGCGTACCATAGCCCGATGACTTTAGTGGGAAGATAGGGCGAGCTTGAAAGCTTACCCTTCTGGATTGTACACCGTACTTCTGCCGATCAACGTGATTTGCAATGTGCAACCAACTTTGACGAACAGGAGATTCCCAAAAAATTAGCGTGTTCCAACAGGCGTTCATTGAGGCACCTGCCTGTTTGGCCCATGCAGAAATGGCCACACGAGAACGGAATCCTGTACCCCACTCCAACTCTTCACTGCACAAACTGACTGCCGTGACCAACTCTACAATTTCCGCTATACTGACGCTGGAACCTTGCTCAATTTATTTGGCGCAGAAAACAGAACCTTAATTGCCACCAAACTTCTCCGCTATCTTCCTCCATCTGTGGGATAGCCGATGGACATATGGGACCACCGCCCCTTTGTTCTTACTCGCAGTGCCATCTTCCGCTCCTATTTTTTTCTTTTTTGGTTTTCATTTTCAGGAGTAGCCTGTTTCACGTAGACACTAGTACAGTTTCTACCAGGAGCGGTTCCTTTATGTTCAAAGAAGACAGGCGCCTTTTCAGGAATCCTGACACCATGTACAGCCATGTTCCGTGGTCATTCCCTATTGCTCTGAATGGACACCTACTTTGTGGATTGTGGCGGAGAAAAAGATATCGAGCTGTAGGCCTCTTGTACTCTGTACAGCTTTTTGAACACCCTCTAACTTTAGCTTTTCGAGCAGGTCGACTGCCTGTCTTTTGCTCTTCTTCGGGCTAACTTGCACTCGCTTGAAGTGTTTGCTTACTGCTACCTCTGTTTTTCACCAAATAATCTATCAGGTAAAACTATAAACTAGCTTTCTTTGTCAGCCAGTCTTGCTCGAAGGTTGTTGGCTAGCAGGTGTTCCACAACCTTTGAAATAGGTCGATGCCTCCTATATAGGTCCTTTGAAGTGTCCATTACATCAACGAGGTCGGAGCCCACCGGAACCGATCTTCTTCATTCGCTTGCCGGGAGATAGCTCTCGTAGGAGCTATTTTTTCTGGTACGCTCAGTCCTGGATCAACAGAGAAATTCGGTCCAAGGCTAAGCAACTTTTCATATTTTTTGCCCAATCTTGCACCTCCCAGCAGCATTACGTCGCTTTTTTTCGTCCTCTTCTCTTCCTTCGACAGTTTCCGCAGTGTGACTTTCCAAATGCTTTCAGTAAGCTGTTCAGCCATCGCAGTCCAACCTCGGTGCACAAGCAGTTGCCTGCTCTTGCCTTACTGGATGCCGCAATGTACCCAGAGGCAGTCCTTGAAAAATCTTGCTTGTCTCCAACGTTCAGCAGCAATAATTTTGCACACCCTCCTGAGTTTTCATGCGAGCTACATGTTTAGAGCCCGGAATATGTCTTGATATGCTCGAAGTTCACTTTGCCCAACGTCTAGACATCCAGACTATCTGCGGATTTCTTAAATCTTAATCATGACAGCTCAGGCTTATGTGCAAAATTATTTCTGATGAATGCTGGACACAAGCAAGATTCTCAAGGAATGCCTTAGAGGGGCTTCAAAAAGCTGTACAGAATACAAAAGGCCTACAGCTTGAAGTGTTTTTCTCCGCCAAAAGCCACAAAGTGAATGAACACGGAACATGGAATAGTGAATAGTGAATCAAGACGGAACATGGCAGTACTTGGTGTCAGAATTCCTGAAAATGCGCCTGTCTTCTTTGAACATAAAGGACCCGATCCTGGTGGAAAATTCTGTCAAGGTTGTCAAGACGTTCTCGAATACAGAACTGGCCGTTGCATACACGTTCAGCATCGGCATGGAAGACCTATATTACTCGCTAGCACATCCGACTCTCATGAAACATGTCCAGGAATGTGCCACAGGAGACAACGACGAGAGTCGTTTTGTGATGGGATGCGCAATTTCAGTAGAATCATTCCTGGAGCTATTAAGCGTGAATCTGCAGAGTACGTTGGTGGCGTAGGGAGGTGGCACATACGTCCAGCGGTCCGGCATATGCATCGGCTCAAGCGTAGCACCTGTTCTGAGCAGTATATATTTAAGCGCAGTAGACAGGGAACTGGAAAAAGGACACAAGGATTGTACTTCAAGCATCCTTAGATATGGGAATGAATATCTTGTGGCACTACCGACGGATGCCACCCCTCAAGCGGTGAATGACATCATGAAAGCATTTTGAAGCACCTCGCCTGAACTAAGGTTCACTTATGAGATGCCTTCTGAAGACCGCTTGCAGTTGTTGGATTTGAACTTCAAGGTTCAAAGGAACCATGTATGTAGGCTACTCCTGAAAATGAAAACAAAAGAGAAAAATTAGGAGCGGATGATGGCACTGGCAGTAATAACAATAGGGCGGTGGTCCCATATGTTCATCGGCTATCCCACAGATGGACTAAGAGAGCGGAGAAGTTTTGTGGCAGGGTTCTGATTTCTGCACCAAATGAATTGAGCAAGATTCCGGCGTCAGTGAAACGCAAGAAAGAAAATGGTAACGCCACAGATGGGTGTGGCGTTCGTCACGGCACTCAATTTTTGCAGTGCAGAGTTGGAGTGGCCAGGGTACAGGATTTCGTTCTCGTGTGGCCATTTCTACATGGGCCAAACAGGAAGGTGCCTCAATGAACACCTGTTGGAGCACGCTAATTCTTTGGGAGGTTCCTGTTCGTCAAACTTGGTTGCACATTTCAAATATTGCCTGTGCACTCCTCACTTTGACAACACTGTTGTGCTGTATCGTAATAAAGAGCAACTAGTACGGGAAGTAGTAGAGGCTTATCATATCTTCACAGAAGGTGACTCGTGTGTGAGCAGCACGAGCGGCACTTCGATGGCCTTGTCTAAGCGTGAGATCTGGCTTTGTCAACAACGTGGGAGCCTGTAGGTGCTTAAGATTCGGCAATTGTTATTTTTCTTTCTTTAAAGGTTTGTAAGTTTCTGATGATGACGTGAGGATGTGACGCAAAGATTAGAGATTATTTATATGTGGTTTTCCTATTAAAACAGTCAGTTGTAAGTCAGCGCGTGTCCGTGTATCTCGCTTTCCGGTGCTTCATTTTAGTTGCGCTGTTTCGTTCCTTAAGATGCAATACCAACTCGCCCACTATGCTATGTTGCTTTTTAAAATAGTGATAATTTCGGAAATGCCTACACCGCCTGAGCTGTGCCCAACATATATGCTCGCTACATGTCGCCAAAATACATGCGCTTTCGAGCAGCCTGCAGGCAAAGCAACCTCTGCAGTGCACGTGACTCGTCGAATTAGCCATAATTGGCCACTGCGCCGAGGGTAACCGCATTTTTGAAATTCTATAAACAGATATAGACATTACTTACGTTGGGCTATATGCACCTCTCAATAATTGAGGAACCTGACAGTAATGGTTAAAAAGTTAAATATTCAATATTAGTTAACCAGCCTGCTAGTTAGCACGTACGTCTTAGCTCTATTTCGATGTACTATATCGATGACAATGCTATACCGAAACAAGCGTTCTTCTAACTCATAAAGACAACTTTTAAAAATTGTGTAAAATCTTAGGTGAAACACCCTGCATATAGCTTGCTCTTCCCGAGCAACCTCTCGCAGCCACTGTTAATTTCAATGTGATCTGCTATGGCGAGCACTCTGCTCACAATCCGGTGGGCAGGCTGCCTGCCAGCTGCCACAGTGAACATGTTTTGATGACGTCACAGGGTCGCGTCACCTAGGTCGCAGGTGGGCCACCCGCTTCTCTAGGGAGTTTTCGCTCATGCCGCCGACGACGACGCCGGGTTTCCTGCGGAACGGGACCATTGGCGCTATCGCGGTAATAGCGGCAGCCGTTAGCAGATGATTGCACGTCGCCCGCCATACGCCCGTGAATCTGAACGCTAGACCAGTGAACTGTTTGTGGTTGTGCCGTCGCAGACGCGCCTTGGATGCCAGCGGTGATTACGAGGAGATCGGCTGTATCGAAGAGCGCGAACGCGCTTTGTGAATGTACGTTGTAAACTGCGGAGTTTAATGGGCTATACAAGGGATGCCGCATAGTGGAGGGCTTCGGATTAATTTATGCCACTTGGAACTGTTCAACGGGCGCTGGCACGGGCACATTTGTATTTCGCTTCCGTCGAAATGCGGCTGCCGCTGCCGGAGTTCGATCCGCCGACACAATGCCAGCAGCCGAACGCCAAGCCTCTGAGCCAACACGGCGGGTCGAAGGGACTTTGATCCGAATTTTCACCTCCTTTCGGATGACGCATATGGCTCTTAATACTTTGCAGAGACGATCATAACGGCCCTCTTTACGCATTGGGCTTGATTATTTGAAGCGTTCAAACGTTGTCGGGGCGCTCTAAGATTGGAAAGAATAGGTTTTGAAAGAGAAAATAAATAGCAAAGCAATCTGAAACTAGTGTTGGCTGCCATCGCCCAGTTACAAATTCGTAGGTCCGTCCGTTCATCGTAAGGCCGCTTTCATATCCCTCCCGCTAACACTGCCCAGTGCCAGCAATGGCCACCTTATCCCCACAAATTTCCTAATCTCATCTGCCAACCTGATTATCTGCGGCCCTCTGCTACGTTTACCTTTCAATTGTAATCCATACCGGTACTGTAAGGGACCACCGCATATGTTTCCTTCGCATTACATGTTCCGCCCATTTCTTCCTCTTGATTTCGACTATGATATTATCAACTCACATTCCTTAGGATTCAGTATCATCTCTGAAATCCTGCCTTTGAAAGCACTTCTCAACAGCCCATCTCAAGCACCTCTTTTAACAGCATCTGTCCAAACCTTGCGTCAGGATACAGCTGCTTTCTGCTGCTATCCACCCAAGCACAATTGCGGGTGCATTTTAATGCGATTGCGTTAGGCTTTCGCCTCGCAAGAACTTTTCTGCTTCTCCATAACGAAATTACCTGGTTGGTCAATTCCTTGATGATGTCATCAGGATCACGTGATCCCAAATGACCAATCAGAGAGCCCCACGATATTTGATATCACAGCTTAGTCGATACACTTCACGTGAGCTTGTGACGGCATCGCCACCTGCCTACCAAATTACGAAGGACCCCGATAATTTGCAAGTTGGCCCACCACCCAAAATTCAAAGTCGGCCCACCCCGAAAATGGAGGTGGGCTAGTGGGTTCGACTAGTATAATCCTGCATGATAAATCCTTGGAAGGTTCTCGAACATCTAGAAGGTGTCGACTCGGGCCTACCGTGCTTACCAAGCGAACTATAGTGCCGAGCGCCATGGCCGACCCAAGAAGTAAGTCAAGGCAAGGAGGAGAAAGTTGGAGCGTGAGCGGCTCGTCGCGAAAGCGGGCTAACTCAGTGCGGAGAGAGACGCCTACTGGAATGGGCAGCAATCCAACTGGGCTTACTGGAATCTCTACTGGGCAACAACAACAGACTGCACCGCCAGCCAAGCGCCGTGGCCGATCCAAGAAGCATCAAGCCGTCGAAGGAGTCGCCGCCGGTGGTAGGTACACCGTGAGGCAGCGTGCCCAATGAGGCCCGCGATGCGGCTCCGAATGCATCGATTCACAGGAGACACTACGTGAAAGACTCGGAACACCGAGAAGACAAAATTGGCGCCGATCGTGAACATCGCAACGACAACGACGAAGTCAAGGCAAACAGGAGGAAGTTGAGCGTCAGCGTTTATCAAGCTCCTGTTTCCAGTAATTCACCGCCTGTGCCTTGGCTACTTCCCTGCAGTGGGTATGTGCCATCTTTATCTGAGGCCAACCATCTCGGAAGCGGAGCAACGCAGGGCGTCGAGAGAGGCCTGCTTGAATTACATCAAACCAAATGGGCAAGTGCGGACGAAGATGAACAAGAGCAATACTCTAATGTAGGTTATGAAACAAATACTTGCATAAGAACTACTCAACGACATGCGCACTGTGAACATTGAAAGAATTTATCAGTTTAAAAAAATGTGGTTTGTGTTACATCATAACACTCATTACACCAGCTAGAAGGAACGAGAAATGGTCGGGAGTGTAGCTGAAGTATCGTGCGAACACGCACAGATGCAACCTGAAAGGAAAATACGTCATGAACTCGCCAAAAAGACATTGGAATCACAACATAGACACCAGAAGCTACAAACTAAATGTTATCGAATTTCCTTCATTAAGATTTCGTTAAGCAGACCAAACATTTTTCTTTTTTTTAAATATTACTGAAGGAGTTAGTTCAAATGCCCTTTATACCGAGCATTTATCCACTTTCGTCCACGCTTAGTTGAAACTCTTTCAGCAAAAAATCGGTCGTTAGGCGCACCCGAAAGGTCCGAACGCGTTCCTCATGATCACATCGCATTGCGCGGACGGTGTGCGACATCGGCAAGAAGCCGACATCGACAGAGCGTCTTGCGTGTGCCAAAGCAGTTTTACGTCAATACTACGCATTGAAATATAAAGGTTCAGAGCATTCGACTGATGAATCAGGAAGCAGTCCCATTGCGGTATTGAGGAGTTCGCACTGGGTCGATGCGCCACATTACGCGCAGATCAGAAGGCGTTCAAAACGCAGAGGTGAGACTGAATGAAATGGAACGAAAGAGCAGCGAATTCGGGGCTGTGAATAATAAGTCATCGATGCAAATTAACTCAGTAAATCTGCGCTCCACATCGGAGCAGGATTTTTCGCTCTATAGTGTGTGAGGTGTGCCTGGCGCCTACATGAAATGGGTTCTCCTCGATAGCTGCACCGTGATGAACGGACTCGCTGTCCCTAAGGGCGCGCGTTTTCTACTGCACGCCACAGCTAAAGAATCAAACGAAACCGATAAGAAAAAAAATAGTCAGCGCCGCTCACGCGACTATCCTCATAATCGTGCTGATAGCAGACGAGAACTGCAGCCACTGCCCTACTGGGCGTATTTTCGAACACGACCGCTGGGCGGCTTTCAGTGGCGTACTGGGCGTATAATATGAGGCGCGGACCGCGTGTACAGGGTTCCGGGTAGCCAAGTGATAGCGGGCGACTGCTCGAGACTCTCCTTTCAGCCTCCTCCGCGGACGCTGGGATGCTAATGTTGAATAAACAATTGATGCATCGGCGCGTTGGCAAATAGTCCGATAGTACCTACCACCTATGCCGTGCATGACTGCGCCTTGTCCACGTGCGTTCGCGGCCATGTGTTGCAATTCACTATACCCGTACCTCGTTTCTTGCCACACAGACATTTCTTGGGTGACATAAAGACAACCAGTTGTCTCTTTATTTTCTCTCCACCAGTTTCACACCAATGGTAGAACGAGACTTTCACACAGAAGATAAAAAAACAGTACCAAGTGAACCTTTCGCACAAATCCACACAACAGCTTTGCAGTCCTGTGGCCCCTGTAGACATGCGGCGTGGTCAGGCCTGGATGGCTCTCCTGTCCGTGAGCTTGAGCATGGTGTTTGCGCGACGCCGGCGTTGGTAGGTCATGTAGAGAAGGCGGAAGTGGATGCAGCCGAAGGTGACCCAAAACACAGAGAGGATGAAAAGAGCCGAAGCCAGCGACGCCGCAGGCAGCCATGAGCTTGAGTGGTACTGGAACAGGACGTACATCCACGCCATGCTCAGCACTCCCACGTTGCCCACGCTGAAAGGCAACTTAGCCAGGAACACAGTGGCGTTGTCCCGAGACTCCTGCTCCCAGAACCAGCGCCACAGGGGCTTAGTACGCCGCTGCATCGGATAGCGCGCGCCGCACAGCGGGCACACGGCGTCCTCCGCTTCCCTGTACAGGACCTCCTACAGGCAGGACCAGTGCTTGAATGCATTCGGGCAGCGGCAGGGACTGCGGTAGAGCTGTTCCAGATCCTCGACACCTTCGTCCGGGCAGATGCAGAACAATAAGCTGCGGCGGGCCGGCGCCTGGCTCGGCGATGAAGCACTGGTTCCGGTGCTACTAGTGCTTCTGTTGCTGCCAGCACTTGTACTGGCAGCGTCGTCTGTGCCTTCGCTACCACGATCAGGGTCCACGGAACCATCTGCGCCATCTCCAGCGAGGTCGTCCTGTGGCGTTCGCTCGGCCAGGTTGGCGTGCCCGCTGTCCGTATCGGCTGCCTCAGGGCTGACTGGCTGAGAGTGGGCGTCCGCCAGATCGTCCGCGCTGCTACTCGACGCCGAGCTGACGAAGAGGGACATAGACTCCGAGGGCGACCTGAGCATCGCGAAGAAGCTGCGCAAAAGAAGCTGCGCAAAACGTTCGCCAGGCAATGGGCACCGAATGGAATACGTGGGCCGCGTGCGATTTTTCTTTACTTCATTTATCCTCGCGCCTCCGCGAGTGGGGCGCTCTCAGGATGGTGCATGTGCGTGGAACGAGCCTGCAGGAAGACGAAGAAAAAACAAACTGCAAATATCACGATTTTTGAGTAGCTAAGAAATAACGAATAAATTTGTGAAAGCGTTGCGCCAACCGCGCTCAGTTCGCTCCAAATGGCGGCTTTTTTACGGAAGACAATTTCACTAAAACTTTCACTAAGCCACCGCTGTCGTGGAGGATGCCGATGGGCGTTCCATGGTAAACTATACTCGGAGGAGGCGAAGGAGGATAAAACATTTATTTAGTCATATTGGGTGAAGTGTTGTGGGTGAACCTGGGGCACTAGATGGTCTGGAGCTGACGGCGCCCGGCGACCTCAAGGGCTCTCGTCACGACGCGGAGTTGCATATCCGGCTCGGAGCTGAGCAGTGCCGACTGCCACTCTTCGGAATCAAGAGAGCAACAGCGCAATATGGGGGCTTCCGAGGGATACGAATGATGAATGTGGGATAGTGTGGCCGATGGGTAGTGGCATAGCGGCATGAGGGAAGGTAACGAGTGTGGTAAATGCGGGAGAGGAGGCAGGGGTGTGGGAAACTCTGAGTTCGGAGTTGTCGCCAGGCAACTTGCAGTGGTTTGGCGAGGGAATTATGAGGCGCGGAGTGTATGAGGCGGGTGTTACTATAGTGCAGAGGTCATGAAGAAAACAAAGATGCGCTAACTAAGGCTCTAGAAGTGGGAAATCGATCAAGGTGGTGAAAAGAGTCCAGAAAAAGTGCGGGAACATGTGACGCACGAAAAGTTATGTCCAAATACCGACGCACGCAAGTAACAGATTTGTAAAATTGCATTTTTTCCCGAGCAAAGTTGGTTTAGTTAGAAGTATCAACACATTTCTAATTAAACTTAAAATTGTAACTATATATCACGAGACGATTGCGAATATGTAACGCGAATATTTGACGATTAGGTGTACTTGACAGCAAATAGTTGTTCACAGACACGTTTTTTTTCCCTCGCAAAGTAAGACAGCCGTAGGTGAATCCAGACTTTACAAGGACTGCAGTGATACTCTGAAATGAACATGTTTCGAAAGATCACTTACAGCAGAGACATTCAACCCGTAAATCCGTTTAGACGTGCCGGTTAGAGCATACGAACTTGAATCCCGTGTGAACACGGTAGCAGGTTCCATATTTGTAGGTTGAGCAGTTTTGCAATCAAGTTTGCCCCCGAAAATGCGTAGTAGGGTTTTCAGAGTCTCTTCCAAGTGCAAAGACGTAAGAAAATTGGGCGCCCTATTCTTACGGAATTGTTCCGTCGCTTAAAGTGCAGGGTTACGGCCATGCCGGTTTTCTGACATACTGCTAAAAACTGCTGCTCAATATTTTGTATGTTTCAATTCCATCTCGGTGAAATGTTTTACTACAATGCGTTATTTTCGCGCTGCGTTTGGACAGTAGGGGCCTCGGTGGGAAGGGTCTGGGAACCTTGTGCTCGCCTATGCAAGCACGGACGGGTTTTTCCTGCGCCCTCTCTCGCTTTTTCGTTACCTACCCTTCGATATACAAGCTAAGAATCTACACAGTACATCCCGCAGCGTGAGTCCAACAACGAAAATAAGCGGTAGATTTACCGGCGCGTGCTTTATCCATTGGCACGCGAGAGATCACCAGCTTGCGTCGCCTATTTCAATTTTCATACTTTTAAAATATTTTTTTAATCGTGCGCAAGCATATTTTTAAACACATGTACGGGCAGCTCACGCTTCATTTCACACAATTTTATTTCAACTGAAAGGCTTCGCAGAATTGCACACGGCAATCCGAAACTACCGAGTGACGTCCCATGGCTACCCGAAACGCTTTGCGCTTCCCGGGCTTCCGCATCGATCAGTTTTTCTACCCAAAGATACACGCTGAAAAAATGGAAACTTTTTTCTGCTGGCCGGGGTTAGAGTGAGATGTAACCAGCATTCTCGACGATGCACCATTTATTCCCCTATTTTACTTGTTTTTAGTTTCAATTCTGGCCACGTCACATCACCGCGGTGCAATCCAAAACAGAAAAACTGACCTTTTTTGTTCCAAATGTGCCAACGTGATGCTGCTTAGAGGTGCAGGCAAAGCCGCGGAGGACGCGAGAAGAGCACGTGCCGCCGGAAAAAAAAAACGCGGGGGAAAGCATAAGCATGCATAGGCCGCACCACTGACCCATACCAACTTATTCTCTCATCAAACAAACAGGTTGGGATTGGATTCTATAGGTTGCCATTTCAGCATATATTGAATGCCAGACTTATCCGCATTGGACAGAAACTCCCGCCACCTGGCGTTATAGTGACAGCTCGTCTTGGCGCAGCTTGGGCGCCAATTTTTGAACAAAAAAAGCCTCTGGTTTTTGCAGTATGCAGCAGCTTCATTGAAATGGCGCAGTCTTGCTCTATTGGGACAGGCTGCCCATTACTGCAAACTTTAAATTACACAGCAAACAGCATAAATACACAAAATGCGCAAATCAACTGCGATTCCGTTCAAGCGCTCCAAAAGCACTTAAAAGCGAACCACTGCTGGAAACCTACCTTTTGTTTTCAAGTAGCTTTATGTGATGAGCGGACGAGAGAGGTGGCGCAGTGATATGGCGGAGTCCGGAGAGGAAGAGGACAGAGCTGTTCTGACGTGTATCGATGGGCTCCCGCCTCGCAGCCACTTTTCGGCGGAAGGAGTCAGCCTTCGGGCTCGAATCTTCTGGAGCACATCGGGACCATCGTCATGTGCCTACTAGAACCGGATTTTGCCAAACTGCGGACACCTAGGCATATTGCGGGCCGACTGCCGGCCTAGCCGTTGAGCTAGGCCTATAGCTCATCACCTCTCCGCCGGTAAGTGAGCGCCCAGGGAGCGGCGATGATGTAATACGCAGTGGAAGACGAGAAAATATCGCCCTCGGAGCTCGCGGACGGAAAATGGGAAACCGTTTTTCGGTACTAAGACCGACAACGAGGCTTGAAGAATAAAGGGCTCGCATCGACCGACGACGAGCCTGCGCACTGATGCGGCCAAGGCAAGTAGAACTCGAATTTTCCATAGCGAAAGAACAGGAAGAAGCTACTTGCACTCAGCAAGAAAGCCGTTCTCCTGCGCTTACCGACCGATGATTATAAAATCGTCTGCCGCCCGATAGGTTGGAATCTGAGGGGCTTTACGCCAGAACTACTACTCTTATGCGCCTGCGAAGTGGCCAGGCTGCCGTATGAGACGGTGTAGAATGAAGAAATTATAAGAGTCAATTCGTCCAGCAACACCCTCACTCTATGCACGCCCGACCGTCAACGGGCGACTGCATAGGCCAAGATCGAAAAACTGCATCTCCAAGGTCAAACCTACCACGTGGCGGCGCCCGAAGACTCGGTCAAAGTTGTCATTTACAACGCCTGCGCGGGAGACTCGCCCGAAGCGGTCCGCGCAGGGTTCGGAAACAGAAATCAAGGAATAGAAGTTGTGGATGCCCGAAGGATCGGACAATACAGAACGATACAAATCACCGTTTTCGGAAAGAAGCTGCCCAGCCAAGTGATCTATCAATGCGGCTTCTCTCGGGTCCACCCCTTCAGGGAGCAACATCAAGTTTGTTTCAACTGCAGGAGAGTAGGACGAAAATTATTGTGGTATGATAAAAAGAACGAAAAAGAAAATGCCCCTGCCCGTGCATGATAGAGGGCTGATGTCTGCTGCAAACCTACAAAACGCAAAAAAACGCACAAAACAAATCACAAAACGCAGCTCTGCCGCCGCTGCAGAGAAAATCATTCACACCCGCTTGAGGGCGCATTCACACTTGTCCAAAAGTCTGGCGAGCGAATCGGATTCACTCGCCGGGAAAACCATGAGAATACTGGAGTTGTATTTGCAAACAAATGGAAAGAATAATGACACACTCACTAAGCTAAAACGCACGGTAGAAGCGACGGCGCGATTAATCCGCCGCATCGCTAATCGAAGAGAAGGGGTAAAGGGAAAAAGATTTATGCAGACTAGTGCAGGCCTTTGCGCTAAGGAGGATACTCTATGCCCCCCCCCCTCCCCCCCACCTAAAATTTACGAAAGCAGAAAAGGACAAATTGGTTAACATGCTACGGCAGGCATACAAAGCTGCCTCAGGACTCCCACTAAATCCCTCCATCGAAAGGCTTATGAGGTTAGGAATACACAACATCTACAATGAAATGAAAGAAGCCCATTTAATGGCTCAAACAGCGAGATCAGCCAATTCAAGAACTGGCAGGAGTATTCTTACGAGGCTTGGAATTAACTTTCAGCCTGCGAATAAAGACGCTAAAGTAGACTTGTCCCGATAGTATAAGACGACCCTACTAATCAAAACACTTCCCAAAAACATGCACCCCATACAACAAGAGGGTAGAATACAAGCACAAGCCAAAGACTTACCGAATAAATACGGACAGTGCGCTGGAACAATTTAAGTGGGTGTGGCAGAATACAAATATACGAATGCCTTTGCAATTTTGGCATTGAACGAGAATGTTGACCACATTGTCTCGGCAACAATCAAAAGGAAATCCTCTGAAACGGCAGAATAGGAGGTTATAGCCCTCGCCCTAGCGCATACTCAAGAGAGCATTATTCCACACACACGTACGCACACACACACACACGCACACACAAGCGCGCACAGACATGCACACACACATGCGCACACACACGCATGCGCACACACACACGCACACACGCATGCGCACACACACGCACACGCACACACACGCACACGCACACACAAGCAAACACACACGCACGCACACGCGCACAAACACACGCACACACAAGCACACACGTACACACAAGCAGACACACGCGCGCGCGCGCACACGCACACGCACGCGCACAAAAACACACACACGCACACACGCACACACACGCGCGCACACACACGCGCACACACACGCGCACACACGCGCGCACGCACAACACGCACACACGCGCACACACTCTCACACACTCAAATTCAAAGTGCCCCGCTCCATAGGTTGGGCGCTCCTCTTCAACACGACGCGGCTCTGTGGCAAGTCTCATTCTCTCTTTCTGTCTTTCTTTCGTTTCCTTCTTTCTTTCTTTTTTTCTTTATTTCATTAGCTTTAGAGCTGTCCATCCAACTTGCCTTAACTCCTGAAATACATTGATGGGTTCCTTGCTGGACGTGCTTCATCGTGTGGACTACATGTTCTAGTTCCAGCTTGTCAAACGCTCTCTTGATGCCACGTGTGCCCTCATTAAAATCTAGTACAGCCAAGGCTGCCGCAGTCTCCACGGTTCTTAGTGATGCAGGTTCGTTCTTCGGGTGATGAACCATCATTGCAGCTCGAAGGGTTCGCATTTGTTTTCGGCGGCAGCCTTGGGCCTGGCGAACGCACAAGCAGACGCTCACTTGCTGGCGATCGCCCGTGCTGTGTATGCCTCTCACTTTCGTGGCGCGTTTTCGCTTCTCGAAGTTTCTCCGAGTCGAAGCCTTTGCTGCCTTCGTCTTCCGGTCACACCACCAGCCACCCGCTGATCGCAATAAAGAAGGAAGAAAAGGTAACAGATAGCAAGCGTCGAACACAACCAAAGCGGGAGCAACTCCAAATGGTGCGAAAATAGTGTTGGGTGGTCACGTGGCATATTTCCGCCAATCAGAGCTACTATTTCGGTATGCCATCCACTCCGCAGTTGGGGCAGCCGGAAATATGCCCTTCGGTTTTAGTTTTTCCTTAGGGGCCTTTAGTATTCTCAGTAAAGCTCTTACGTCGCAGTTAAGAATGCCATAGAAAACCGACGGGGAACGCTTTTGACAACAGCAAAAATTTTAATAGCAAAAAAACGCAAGCCTGTCGACGGGACATCTGCGTATTTATAGATTTTTATAGTTAAATCTTACAATATATGAAAAAATCATCTTCATAAGCTCTTTCCGTTCTTAAAATGCTTTTTTTTTTTTGAAGCGATCTTTATTGCCTCAGGGCATAAAAACTATGAAGTGTAAGATGAGTAAGTTGCTTAAATAAATGAAAAAAGTTGGGCTGATTTGATGAAATCAAGAATTTAACGATGATGTGGACCCTGTGTCCAGGCAATATAGGAATCCGGATTGTCCGGTGAGAGTCCCACTGCCACCAGGTGCCGAATTCTCGTCGGCTTCAGCGCCGGGCAGTCCCACAACAGGTGATGGATATCCGCCTCACAGTCTCTGTTCTTGTAGGCTGGACACCCGGGGCGGGGATACAAATCTTTGAAATGCGACCACTTGCGTTTCACAGCTGGAGTTTGGGCAACCTCGACACGTATCCTCCGAAGCACAACCTCCTCTGCACGGGTAAGACCACGGGGGAGGGTTACCGCACACGGAGGGATTAGAGCACGTGTGCGGCGCCGGAGGTGTTCCTTTCTTGTTAAAAGTAGGGTGGTGTCATCCAGAGTGAGGACTCGAGGCAAAGACGAGGTAAAATGCTTATGTCCTGAATAGTTGGGTATGTTGTGCAGGCAGGCAGAGAGCGCTGCCATACGTTGAGTGAGCGCTCGTCAGTTTGTATATCAATAACGCACTGCCAGCTAGTACTCCCACTTCCACATTATAGCCGTGTGAGTAAGTTATAAATATCCCGTTCATCGTTTTTTATATGGCGCAAGCGTGATTGGCAGGTTCACTATACCTATCGTAAAATTGCATATTCTTGAAGAAGAAAAAAGAAGTGAAGAAACAATGAATGACTTTGGCGAAGTGAAGAGTACATGTACTTTGAAGCTCGGACTTCCCGGCATTGCCACAACAAAGAAGTTCCTATTGCGACCCTCATCACGGTGCGCATAGGGCAACGTGAACAGTACTGAAGCAGCAATGACGTTTCTCTTTACCTGCGAACTACGTGACAGGAAACCAGTACTTCCAGTTCACAAACCAGCAGACCCTTAATTGACGTGTTGAATGAATCTCCGCTTCATTTCCGTTCCCTGCGGTTCAAAGAGGACACTTAAAATTTGTTCTAACTACGACGAGCTGTGAAAACTTTAATGCGGCGGTTATCTTTTAAAAGTCTGCGTAAATCTCCAAATGTAGCCAAAACGGGCTATAGCCCAGGATGGAAGTACACACACACACACACACACACACACACACACACACACACACACATATATATATATATATATATATATATATATATATATATATATATATATATATATATATATATATATATATATATATATATATATATATATATATATATATATATACCTCCTTCTTAGAGCCGTTCCAGTCGTGGTATACACGTATATATATATATATATATATATATATATATATATATATATATATATATATATATATATATATATATATATATATATATATATATATATATATATATATATACCTCCTTCTTAGAACCGTTCCAGTCGTGGTATACACGTCCACACTCCCACCCCCTGGGGTTCTTCAGAATGCGCTGACAGTGCTCATCTCACTGGCGTTTTGCAGGGACACGTAATTACGCTACCATTTCGAGCCTTCAGCGTGGCGCCTCCAGGTGGTCACGTGGTGCGGAGCAGCTGCCGGCTACGCGGCGCGCAGTTGAAACCGAGTAGTGGTGGGGGGGGAGTGGAGAGGAGGGGAGTGAATCCACGTCCAGGGACGAAGATGAAGAAGGAACGCCCAGCGAAATGCAGCGGCGAAAAACTGCCTTTGCAGTTTGAGCGAGTTCCACTCGCCCAGCTGTAGCTATCTCGTCACTCCAGGTTTCACCAGAGCTAAAACACACCCATTTTATTGTATTTCGATGCAGGCTAAATGCAAAAAGATCTGTGTGCCGTGCGATGTCAGTGCACATTAAAGAGCCCCAGGTGGACTAAAATCCGAAGCCTTTCACTACGGCACCTCTCTTGGCCGGTGTGCAGCTATATGGCGTTAAATTCTGCATACCAAACTTTACCTTCTTTAACTTTATACTCGCGGCTCACTGGTCACAAAAAAAAGAGAAAAAAGTCGTGCTCGAGCGTTTTAAGCTATTGGCAAAGAATTCTAATGAGAGTACTGCTAACGCCCGTCGGGGGATGATTTCCTTTCCCGCTTAATGCCACGCTTAATGCGTTCGTTCTCCTACCAAGGAAGAACGCGTCATCGATGAAAACAGGGATCTGCAACAAGCTCTTCCTGTTCCGGAACTTGCTATAACTGCTATGTATACTCCTAGAACTCCCTCGCAGTTTTTAGTGTGTATTGCGTAGCCAGGCACAACTAAGTCTCCGCTGAAATGATAAAACAGGATACACTCCTCTTGCGATAGAACGATACCAGGGTCGGGACAACGTTACGATACGAGTCTAAAACGTACGAGACTTAAAACGAACGGCCACGGGAAACGACCTGGGAGCGGCGCATGAAATGTATTTTGACATAACACACGTTTTGCATCTAAATACATTTAGATGTAAAATGTATTCAGATTTAAGGGAAAAAATCTCGCCGCTGCATCCCGTTCTCAGTCATGCTTCCTCAGACCCAGCAGAGTTCTCTCCGCACTCGTGAAGCCCGTCTTCCAAGTATGAACTGATGGAACCTGTGCAAGTTGATGAGGGCGTATGGGCCGGAACATCGATGGCAAAACTCCCCGCTTGAGACAAGCTCTCGTAGCAGACTGCCTGCCTTCCATCGCAGACGTACGTGTGGTACTTCTGCAGAGATGTCTTCCAATAAGCATTCCAAAGGTGGCACAGACTAGTGGCTGTCAGGAAGGTAGAAGCCACTTCCCGAACTACACTCTGCTATTTCAATCGATCGCAGCGCTCACACAGTCTCAGAGATGCGGCCGCCGGCGGCGCGAGAAGGTAAGAAGCAAAACTGTCGCTTTTCTAGTTTGTCTCGTTCACCGTGGTCCCGTTCGAGGAGCGACCGAGGGCTTCATGCGGAAGTGGCCACCTCACGGTGGCCGCAGCCTTCCCGAACACCATAAATCTGGGTGGAACAGCACGCTGTGTTGGCCGTTCAGGATTTTCTTCAGCTGAGTTGTGAAGCGATCGGGTTCCGAGAGACCCTTACGCAGGAAGAAGGCGAAGCTGTAGTTTTTCTCCTGAAGCCGTGCGGTCACATCTGCAGCCAGGCCTGCGACAAAGCCGTAGAAGCCGCGTGCAGGGCGTTCACGCCACGGTGCCTACAGACGAACGCCGTTGAACTTACTTGCTTGCACTGCGCGGATCACAGCTCAAGTGAACTTGGCTCTGTCCCTGCGCGCGGCAAGGCGCCGCCAGGCCGCGTCGTCCGCCAGCACCCCAAGGAGTTGCCTCGCCGCGCGGCGGCCTTCCGACGTGGGGCGCTCTTGTGTGGCGTCCACAGCAACTCGGTTGCCATTTTGCAGTTTCAGATAATTACCAAGTGAGTAGCAGCAGTGAACGACGCCGTCACAGTGACGGCAGAGTGGCCATTCTCGTAGGCTGCTGTTCTCGATGCAGTCCACTTCTTCCAGCTGTGGTGTGTCACCCGAAACGGGACAGATGTGGTTCAAAATTTCCGCGTCACGCTAGACGCTGCACTCGGAGGCAGCGTTCAGGTACAGACTCCCGGCTGTGGTGACAGGATCGTCGACAGCATCGCCCATGAAGCGGCCTTCAGCTCGGGCTGTGTTTAGAGAGACAGCGGGAGACAACTGCGTGGGTCTTCGGAAGAATGGTTGGAACACCGGGCCCGGCTAGTTATCGTACCACCCCTCGAATGTCGAGTTCGCAGTGGTACGGCGTGCAGTTTCGTCAGTGAAGCCCTCTAGCCAGAAGAGGGCAGTGGCCGACACCACCACCAGAAGGGACACAGTGGCGCACAGGACGCGGCGCAAACAGCTGAAGAGCAGCCGCTTCCTCCTGCTTGGGTCTCTCACTTCGGCAGATCCGGCCTTGGCGTCCAAATCCGGCACTTCCAGGGCGCCCCAGGAAACCCGGCGTCCCTTGCTAGGTCGTTTGCGCTCGCCCTGCATCCATGTTTGCAAGCATTGGCTAGAAAACCAAATGGAGCATCAACGTCTTCTCTCTTGAAGAGAAGTGCGTCATAGCGAGCGAACTGAAGGCGCCAAGAAGTTTTATGAAAACTGAAAAGCGCATAACACAGGTTACTGGTATCTTTGGGCAGTTTGTGAGTGTCAATAAAAACGGAAGAATAAGCGTAGCAAACCACCTTCATCCAACTTTCGTAGGGTTAAATTTAAAGTGTGACCGATAAAAATAAATCCACAATCGCTACATATTACATGCACGGGTCATTTTATGAACATAACTGAATACCACCCTTCATGTCATATAAGAACCAAATTTATGTGCTGTCTTCTTGAATCATCACACATCGGATCTCTGTTTTGCAGTACTAATAATGGGACAGTATAAAGCGGTATAAAAAAGTGCAACACTGGCTTACATATGTATACAACATCTGGCGGTCACATTACCTTCTAAGGTGCCTGCTCACAGTCCTCCCTAATCGCTGTAATTTCATGATGTATACGCGCCATCTTTCGATTGGCGTAGACACAAAGCAAGTTACTCTGGCCCATTATTAGTACTGCAGAACATAGATCCGATGTAGATGTTTCAATAACAGAGTGAGTAAACGTTCCATAAACATTTATTCCCTCTTCTTGAAACATCGTACATCGGATCTGCGGTTTGCAGTACTAATAATAGGCCAGAGTAATACTAGGCCAGAGTAATTTGCGTCTACGCCCATCGAAAGATGGCATGCATCTGATTGTCAATTATCAGGAAATTACAGCGCCCTGAGAGGACTGTGAACAGGCGCCTCACAAAGATATGTGACCTTCAGCAGTTTAACACAGATGTAAGCTATGTTGCAGTTTTGTATACCGCTTCGTGTTTCTTCCGATATTGTCACTGCTCTCGCAACTGGCTGATTGTGTGTTCAGACCACATGATGCGGCGCATATGTCTGTCGGATTCAGTGCATGGTGTGCAATGAATTTTGCGGCTGCGCAAATAATCGTGGACAGAGTCGAGAAGAAAGATCGAGACAAGGCGCGAACTAGAACTGAGAACCATCTGCCACACGAATCACTTGTGCGCTTCGGTGGGGAGGGTGATGGCTACGTCTCTTGCCCCCCCCCCCCCCCGTTTCTTCCCGCCCTTGTGGAAGTTTTTTTTTCTTTTGCGCGGTCAGCCACCAACTAGCCCACATGTCCTTGCCAACCACATGCAGCACATCGTTTCTACCAGGAAAAGTAAACTCAGAGGGCTATTACAATATTCGGTAATGCCAAATTCAGTGCAGTTGTCGAGGAGTGTTCTCTGACATGCTCACATAAAGACCGTGCACATTACTCGCTGCAGCATGTACTCCCGGATCCTCGCGGCGGCGGCGCACAGCACCCCACCCGTCCTGCCGCAAGGACGCTTTTCGACGACGACAATCTCGCTTTGCCCGGGATCCTGTTAGCGGCCTGTTTCCGAGTTGAGCATCGGTGGCAGTGATGATGCAACCGTAAGAGAACGAGGACGAAGGCGAGACATCACCGCCTCTTCTCCGCCAAACAGGCCATTAACAGCCGCGCTGTGAAAATTAAAGCGCAGCCCCGTACATACGTGATCGTCTCGCTCGATGATGATGGACCGCGATGAAGCCGCGGAGGACGTCGCTGTGCCCTCTGCTTGCTCCAGCTGCACAACGGACCACGTATGGGTGTCAGAGGGGCGGGTGATGGGGGCGCCTTTGAAGTCGTACAGCTGTCCTGTTGGAGGCGTCATGACTCCCGCGTAGAAGTAGCGGTGGTACCGAGAGTCCCAGTAAAGAGCCAGTTCCTCCTCCGAAGGCACAGAGGGCGTCGTTGGCTTAGTCGGGGTAGCTGCCATCAGGATGCCCAACCTCAGGAGTGAAGAAAGACCAAGCTACAGCAAGGAAGGCGTACAAAATGGGCTTGGCGGCCTTTTAGGTACGGCGCGTGTACGTGCCTCGTGTCGCGCTCGTCTTCATCTTCCTTTCGGCACTGCCTGGTGCAGCTGTCGCTTTGCAATAACGAACGTGGGACGTTTTCACCAATCCAAATAGAATATCCTCCCTGGAGCGTACCGCGTTTGCCATGTTCGCATTCCACCGTCTTACATGCTATTAGTGGGGTACTCGTACGTAGTTTCTTGTATTTCACTGCCCAAATAATGCAGAGTGAACATTTTCTGCAATTCAGCACCCACGTGTGATCTTTCTTATGCGACATTCCAACGCTTATTGTTTTCGTCCTGTCAAAATACCAAGAAGGCTATTTCAAAACTGATTTTTGCAATTTCGTTTGCCGTTGTCCTTGTGGAAGTGGTGGGCACGCGTTGCAAGCTTAGTTCCATAGCAATCCACAATGTGCTGTAGCGTTAATGTGAATATTTCATTTTTTGCTCAAAGCGCACTAAAGACGGGACGAAAAACGAACGTATGACACGAACAAGCGCTGACTATCAACTGGGTTTATTAAAGGACGAAACACATATTTAGGATTTGAAGAAATTATCACAACCTGGAGGTTATCCTAAATACACTTGGGAGGTGTCATATTTTCGTGTTTCGCCCCGTCTTTAGTGCGCTTTGAACAAAAATGAATGCGTACCAACTCGACCAATTTTCTGCCTCACTAATGTGAATCTCCGAGTTTCAGAAATAAGAAAGCGAAGAATTACCACTGGACGGTAACGGGCTGTGAAACGGGGTCTCAACAGAGATGCGATGTGCCTAGGATGCTAAAGGGCGCCGCTTCACAAATATCATCCAGGAAGAATTTTTTAGATGTGCTTTGTAGAAGCTGAGTCATCTGTAGTTAAAATTTAAATTTCCGCGTCTTCGCGCCTTACCTTCTCCTCTCGTAACTTTTTGCGCTCTGAAATGTCCGCGCTCCTCCGCCGGCCCCTCGCACTCGCTCCCTCCGCCGGTTGCCGACGCGCGCGAACCGATGCTAGCAGTCCGCTGCTGACCTAACGAGCACTACATGACGTAACGAGCGCGGATTCGGGCGAAAGCGCAGCACTGCTGGTCGCCGCTGGGCGTGGAAGCGGGAGTTTTTAAAATTGTGCTGTTATTTATCGACTCGCTTTTGAGGTCTTGTTCGCGGCATGAACGCTCGTTGGCCTGTACTCCACATAATGCGAGCATTTTATAGCCAACCTCAAACATTCTTTTCAGGGACCCTTTAAGTGAGTCACCAAGGGGCAAAGCCACATTAACAGCTCTGTGGGTTTATCGACGGGGCGGTAAACAACCTGAAGGCCAAACAAGAAATGGGAAGAAAGATCGCAAAATAAAAATCCTAGCAGAATAAAATCGCGCACAATGATCTTCGTTCAGGTATCCTGTATGACTCTCCCGACGCGGGAAAAACGCCGTCGCTCGTCGGCATTTTTTAGAGACCACACTCCAGTCGAAAATTCTCATTTCTCTAGCGGTTATCAGGCGCCATCCGAGGAATCCTGGACAGTAAACTTTGTTGTTTAAAGGCTCATTAACAGCGGAGTTACAGCCATCAAAATCAAGCATTTTCGCCACGCTTCTCCCTGCCATCTCCATCTCCGAGTCTGTTTTTCTCAGTCGTCCAGATGACAAGCCTTCGGAGGCGAAATTGGCCGTTCTGCGTCATATCCCCGTTTGCCTGGGTCTTGCGTGAGGTTTGTGGCGTTTCCGGCAAACGCCTGTCTCCTCTAAATAGTGCATTGTGGTGCATCGCGTAATATCTGTGAAACTCGAATATGAAAACTGTAAGGGAAGGATACGAAAATTTACGACCAGTTTTCTGCAAAGACGGTGCTCCCTCGAGCACGGTAAAATAGCAGAAAAGGAATGAGGTGAACAATAAACTAACAGCAGAGTACTCACACCACGCACAGACATGAATGGATCAGGACTAAAGTGCAAGTATCTTATTTTTTTGCCCGAAAACAAACGGCGTAACGAGAACAAAGAACTGGAGTTAAGCTCCACCTTATGGGTATGACGCGATATATTTAAAGGTTTATTGTCCATATGTGCGGTATTGGTCATTTTCTACTTTACATTCATAGATCGAGGTATAATCTTCATACCACTCCTGGCGCACTGGAGCAGAGTTAAAAGGGACACTGAAATGATTTCGATGGACGCATTGTAGTGCATCAGATATGTATAGGTGGTATTTGTGGTTATTCGAGTCAAATTCGAAAGATCTGTGTGGACCTCATAATTTAAATATAATCTTTCAAAATTGCTGCTTGCAGCCGCTCGCAACCGATTAGGGCGACACATCTCACCGCGCGTACCATAGCCCTATGACTTTAGTGGGAAGATAGGGCGAGCTTGAAAGCTTACCCTTCTGGATTGTACACCGTACTTCTGCCGATCAACGTGATTTGCAATGTGCAACCAACTTTGACGAACAGGAGATTCCCAAAAAATTAGCGTGTTCCAACAGGCGTTCATTGAGGCACCTGCCTGTTTGGCCCATGCAGAAATGGCCACACGAGAACGGAATCCTGTACCCCACTCCAACTCTTCACTGCACAAACTGACTGCCGTGACCAACTCTACAACTTCCGCTATACTGACGCTGGAACCTTGCTCAATTTATTTGGCGCAGAAAACAGAACCTTAATTGCCACCAAACTTCTCCGCTATCTTCCTCCATCTGTGGGATAGCCGATGGACATATGGGACCACCGCCCCTTTGTTCTTACTCGCAGTGCCATCTTCCGCTCCTATTTTTTTCTTTTTTGGTTTTCATTTTCAGGAGTAGCCTGTTTCACGTAGACACTAGTACAGTTTCTACCAGGAGCGGTTCCTTTATGTTCAAAGAAGACAGGCGCCTTTTCAGGAATCCTGACACCATGTACAGCCATGTTCCGTGGTCATTCCCTATTGCTCTGAATGGACACCTACTTTGTGGATTGTGGCGGAGAAAAAGATATCGAGCTGTAGGCCTCTTGTACTCTGTACAGCTTTTTGAACACCCTCTAACTTTAGCTTTTCGAGCAGGTCGACTGCCTGTCTTTTGCTCTTCTTCGGGCTAACTTGCACTCGCTTGAAGTGTTTGCTTACTGCTACCTCTGTTTTTCACCAAATAATCTATCAGGTAAAACTATAAACTAGCTTTCTTTGTCAGCCAGTCTTGCTCGAAGGTTGTTGGCTAGCAGGTGTTCCACAACCTTTGAAATAGGTCGATGCCTCCTATATAGGTCCTTTGAAGTGTCCATTACATCAACGAGGTCGGAGCCCACCGGAACCGATCTTCTTCATTCGCTTGCCGGGAGATAGCTCTCGTAGGAGCTATTTTTTCTGGTACGCTCAGTCCTGGATCAACAGAGAAATTCGGTCCAAGGCTAAGCAACTTTTCATATTTTTTGCCCAATCTTGCACCTCCCAGCAGCATTACGTCGCTTTTTTTCGTCCTCTTCTCTTCCTTCGACAGTTTCCGCAGTGTGACTTTCCAAATGCTTTCAGTAAGCTGTTCAGCCATCGCAGTCCAACCTCGGTGCACAAGCAGTTGCCTGCTCTTGCCTTACTGGATGCCGCAATGTACCCAGAGGCAGTCCTTGAAAAATCTTGCTTGTCTCCAACGTTCAGCAGCAATAATTTTGCACACCCTCCTGAGTTTTCATGCGAGCTACATGTTTAGAGCCCGGAATATGTCTTGATATGCTCGAAGTTCACTTTGCCCAACGTCTAGACATCCAGACTATCTGCGGATTTCTTAAATCTTAATCATGACAGCTCAGGCTTATGTGCAAAATTATTAGGGCGACACATCTCACCGCGCGTACCATAGCCCGATGACGTTAGTGGGAAGATAGGGCGAGCTTGAAAGCTTACCCTTCTGGATAGTACACCGTATTTCTGCCGATCAACGTGATTTGCAATGTGCAACCAACTTTGACGAACAGGAGATTCCCAAAAAATTAGCGTGTTCCAACAGGCGTTCATTGAGGCACCTGCCTGTTTGGCCCATGCAGAAATGGCCACACGAGAACGGAATCCTGTACCCCACTCCAACTCTGCACTGCACAAACTGACTGCCGTGACCAACTCTACAACTTCCGCTTCACTGACGCTGGAACCTTGCTCAATTTATTTGGCGCAGAAAACAGAACCTTAATTGCCACCAAACTTCTCCGCTATCTTCCTCCATCTGTGGGATAGCCGATGGACATATGGGACCACCGCCCCTTTGTTCTTACTGGCAGTGCCATCTTCCGCTCCTATTTTTTTCTTTTTTGGTTTTCATTTTCAGGAGTAGCCTGTTTCACGTAGACACTAGTACATTTTCCGGAAAAACCTGCCGCTCTGCAACGAGAGCATTTTGCGTCAAATCTTGAACCAACTTCATGCAAGCATGACTTCCTAATAGCCGCTCCCAGGCACCCCATGGCGATCCCTTTCTTGACCAGCTTGGAATGATTGGAGTCAGAATCAAGAAGTGACTTTTGCGTCCTTGGTGCGCAGCGCCAACATACATGGTTCCTTTGAAACTTGAAGCTCAAATCCGACAACTGCAAGCGGTCTTCAGAAGACATCTTATAAGTGAACCTTAGTTCACGAGCCGTGCTTGAAAATGCTTTCATAATATCATTCACCATTTCAGAGCTGCCTTCCATCGGTAGTGCCACAAGATAGTTATCCACATATCTATGGATGCTTGAAGTACAATCCTTGAGACCTTTTTCCTGTGCCCTCTCTACGGCGCTTAAATATATACCGTTCAGAACAGGGGCTACACTTCAGCCGATGCATATGCCGGACCGCTGGACGTATGTGCCACCTCCCTACGCCACCAACGTACTCTGCAGATACACGCTTAATAGCTCCAGGAATGATTCTACTGAAATTCCGCATTCCATCACAAAACGACTCTCGTCGTTGTCTCCTGTCGCACATTCCTTGACATATTTCATGAGTGTCGGATGTGCTAGCGAGTAATATAGGTCTTTCATGTCGATGCTGAACGTGTATACAACGGCCAGTTCTGTATTCGATAACGTCTTGACAACCTGGACAGAATTTTCTACCAGGAGCGGTTCCTTTATGTTCAAAGAAGACCGGCGCCTTTTCAGGAATCCTGACACCAAGTACAGCCATGTTCCGTGGTCATTCCCTATTGCTCTGAATGGACACCTACTTTGTGGATTGTGGAAGAAGACGAAGACCTAGTGGGTGGATACGTGTCTGCTTCTAGGTCTGTGTTTTCGCTTTTCGCTGTCTTCTCGTGTGTGGCGTCGGTCGGACAGTGCCCTCCGTGCGACCGAATGCTGACGACGCCCCTACGGAGAAATTCCCGGCACGGCGGGCGCATTCTCAAGTGAGAAAATCCAACCGGAACCCTCAGGGGCAAGCTAGGCTTAGCTCGGCGCTGCCGAGCGAGGCCGCGCTACGCGTCTGCATGGATTCTGCGTTGTCGACGACGGCATACGCGGATGCTCGCTGTGTTGCCACCTGACGCAGCCTCCACGTCCACGCAATCGTCAGCGCCTCTGGGCCTCCAGCCTGCGCCGTCTTATGATGCTACGACTTTGGCCTGTGACATGGACTGCTCTACCGCCTCCGTGCCCGTGGCACTCCCTCAAGAAACTGTGCCCGTCGCGCCAGTTCAGTGTTCCCACCAAGGGCCGTCACCAGCGTCTGAGCCTCCTCCACAGATGCCTCCCGTGAGTCAAGGCTCTCTTCCGCCTGCTGCGAACTCGTTCCGCGTTACCATCAAGCCTACATTGCGCTTTGATATGACTGCCATCCCTGCCCGGAATGTTCAAGCCACAATTGACCATGCCCTTGGCTCTTCGAACTACTGCGGGTTTGTCGTCCATCGCCCATCGAACACCATCACGGTAAACTTGTCATCCTTGATGGACGCCCAGAAACTTTGCGCAGTTACGCGGATCCCCCTGGATGACAGCAAGCATGTCCCGGTGCAAATATATTTTGCATCTGGTCCTGACACACTCCGCTGCATGGTTTATCATGTCGACAGCACGAGCCCTCCCGAGGAGGTGCGCGCAAATATTCGCTGCTCAACTCATGTTGTACTGCAAGCACGGCCTATGGGTCGCCGGGGCTCATACCTGCTCATCCTGCAAGGCCCGTTGACTCTCCCGAAGTACCTTACCTACTACGGTGCGATCGTCAAACCACAGCCCTTCCGACCTCGTCGTATTTTTTGCTATCACTGCCACAAAGAAGGACATATGCAAAATACCTGCCCTAATCCAGCAGCTGTGGCCGACATGAATGAACCAACAGCTCATTGTGCCCTGTGCAAATCGCCGGACCATGACATTCGCTCCCCCGCTTGTCCAAAGAAGAAGCAAGCGAAGAAGTTTCACAAGTCGCCTGCAAAAATGGACGTTCCTACAAGTAATCGCTTTGCAGCTCTCGCATGTGACGACAACGCCTTCCCTGAACTTCCTTTATCTGAGCCTGCTGCTCACCATATGTCTCCTCGCCAGCGTACATATGCACAAGCGGCTCACCTTCCCGGATCAAATGGTACGCCCAAACGTCCAGTATATCCATCACATGTGGATACTACAGATGAAGACACAGCTTTAGACAATGCAATCGCGGAGGCTCGCCGCCGACTAGACGAACTCACCCAGCGCCGGGAACAGCGTCGTTCTCAATCCTCTCGAAGAATTCTCATAACTCGGGAGCAATCATCAGAGGAATCACCTAGGGTAAGCACTGGCCCACAATCAGGTGCCGACCACCTGTTAGCCGTGACTACCCCGACAGTGGACAAGATATTAGCGCTGATGAAGCAGGTGACATCCCTCATCGTGGAAGCTCTTCGGCCTCGTCATGGATAGCGCATCATCATCGGTGGTGGTGCAGTGGAACTGTCGCGGTTTCGCTAATAAGGCCTCTGAAGTGAACATCCGCCTTCGCGACGGAAAGCTGAGGGCATGGGCGTTCCTACTGCAAGAGCATAATGCACTCCCACGCCTTTCAGGTTTCTGCGCATACCATTCACCATCTATCCCTGATCGCCGTTGCACCGCCTCCTCCCTCAGCCCAGGTAAATCTGCAATTTATATTCACAGTTCAGTTCCGCACACACCGCTCGACCTTTCACGGTGGTGCAACACACGTCAAGAGGTTGTCGCCCTTCTCGTAAAACCTGCACGCACACCCCTTATTCTAGTTTCTTTTTATAGTCGTCCTGGCTCCGCATCTCCCAATCTGGGATGGGTTCGTTTTCTACTTTCTACCAACTCGGGTATCCCTATTCTAGTTGGCGGTGACTTCAACGGCGCACACACTGCGTGGGGTTACCCATCGGATTCCTCAAGGGGTTCACACATCCAAGGGAGCTTTTCAGATCATTCCTTTCAACTTTTAAACCACCCGAATACTTCTACCCGCCCACGAGGTGGCCCGTATTCACCTGATTTGACTTGGTGGTTAGGCCCCGGTAACCCTCGTTGGGCTGTTGATTCTGATACTTGGGGTAGCGATCACAGCCCTATTTTTATCTCCCTCACGCCTACGCGTCTACGGAAAATACGCCGCACTGTACGAATAACATCATGGGATTCTGTACGCGCAGACAATCATTTATCTACATTCAACCCCTCTTCAGCATTGTCTACTCTATCTGATGTTCTCGCTACTCACACTATTACCACTACTGTAAATGAAGATGACCCAAACCCGGACATACATCTCTTGAATTTGTGGGCTCTTCGTCGCCAGGCGGATCTTTACGCTACTCGTCACCCCGATGACCCTTCGGCTCTTCCTACTCTTCACCGCGCTACCGCACGGGCGCGGCGCTATGCAAAGCGGCTAGGCAGGCAACGCTGGGCTGCATGGTGTGCCCGCCTGTCCTCTACGCAGGGCAATCGACATCTTTGGAGAGTGTTTCACGCCATGGAGCGCCCTTCTCAGGTTGCAGATTACACAGAGAGCATTCGCCTCGCGCTAAATGTGCATGAGGACACATTTGCACAACAAGCGGCCCGTCAATTTTTTCCAAACCATGACTGCACCGCTACGTCTCCACCTGACTTATCGGTAACAGAGCCCCCCGATGGGATTACTTCTGACCTCACCATGGCAGAGCTGCTGGCCTCCATTGACCGTTTAAAAACTACTACTACTCCCGGGCACGACGGCATACCTAACTCCTTATTCCGTAACTTGGAAGGGAGGGTTTTGGAAACCCTACTTGATACTTTTAACGAAGTGTGGCTTTCTGGCGTCATGCCGGGAGACTGGAAGCATTCTATTGTGGTTCCAATCCCCAAGTCAGGTCAGCCTCCAGTATCTCTCTCGGCCCTTCGTCCAATTTCCCTTACCCCTACCATCTGCAAGCTTTATGAAAACATTCTAGCCGCACGCTTATCATGGTGGCTGGAATCCCATGATTGTTACCCAGATTCCCAAATTGGTTTCCGCCCACATATTGGAACGGAGGACGGCCTTGCTACTTTGGCTGCTGACGTGCTTGACCACTCTCCACAGAGTCACCTTGTACGAACCGTAATCGCTACAGACATAACAAAGGCATATGATAACATCCTTCACTCTGCCATTCTTGCCTCCCTTCAAACTCTTGGTCTCCCTCACCGGTTCCTCCTCTCCATTCACGCCTTTTTAGCAAATCGAACCTTCAGCGTGCGTGTCCACGGAAAGCCCTTTGGTAATTTCACTTCCAATAGAGGAGTGCCGCAGGGCTCCGTTCTCGCCCCCACATTATTTAATGTGGCTTTAATTCCTCTGGTTCGAGCCCTAGAGACCATCCCTTCTATCCGCGTGCTTGCATATGCCGATGATATCACCTTGTGGTGCTGTCATCCAGATGCGTCTATTCATCAGTCGGTCCTTCAACACGCGCTGGATGTATTGACATCTCGCCTCCCACCTTTGGGTCTAACACTCTCTCCTACTAAATCATGTTTCATTCGAATTGGAAATAAAGCCGCCTTACGGAAAGCTCCCCCCTTAAAATTTTACGGTACATAATTCTCTGATTCCTCAGGTAGAAACTGTTCGTATTCTTGGTCTTCTCCTCCATACATCTGGGACTGGCACCCCGTGGCTGACAGCCACCCGTAAATCGGCTCACGCTACTCTAGGTCTGATTCGTCGCATAGCTATGCGCTCTGGTGGCGCACGTGCTCATACGGCCCGCCAGCTTGTGCGCTCTATCCTTCAGCCACGGATAGTATATCAGGCTCAATTTCAACGTCTCACCCGCAGACAGTGGGACTCCCTTGAAGCTATCAATCGTGAGGCTATGCGCGTCATAACATATCTGCCTCGTTTAACACCCATACCTGTGCTACAGGAGTTCGCCCAACTTAATACACTCAGTGAGATCATCGACCAACGGGTGGCAAATAGAGCTCGAAAACAGTCTCTCAAACTTCATCGTTTAAAGACACTTCCACCGTGGTCCTATTGCCAGCTCACTGACAATCGCCCCACTGTTTCCCCGTCGGTATCAGCAGCGTATCTGCCTGAAGGGTGCATATTATACACGGATGCATCTCATTCTGCAGAGAGGGGAGTTACTGCTGTGTATAGTCCATCTCATCCGCATCTCAACTCTCGCGCGACGTATACTGCGGATACGTGCACTCCCCTGGCATTGGAACTTCAAGCCATTTACAATGCCATTCCTTCCCTTCCGCTCGTTCCAACATTCAATACAGTTCACATTTACACCGACTCCCGCGCCGCCCTTAAACAGCTGAAGGCTGTTCGACGAACGTTCCAGATTTCACAATCTATTCATGTGCTCTGCGCAAAGTATCCATGTCCTGTGCGCATACACTGGATTCGCGGCCATGCCCAGGATCCACATAACATTCAAGCGGATGCTATGACTCATCTTCATACATTAGACGATCCGCCACCTTCCCCTCTTCCCCCAGATCCGTTCCTGTCCCACGTTTCCGATTCCGAAGTTCTGCGCCAGCGAACACGCGCTCTAATTCCTCCGTGTTCGCACCCTCTCCCCCGTAGTCTTACTCGGCAGGAGGAGGTATCCGTGCGCCGGATTCGGGCAGGGGCGGCTCTGACACCATCTGTCCGTCATCGGTGGCGTGCCAAAGATCTGCCACTACCTGACAGGTGCCCTCACTGTGGCGCTGCACCGGACATATGTGATGTGCGGCACTTGTTGTGGACGTGCCCAGCGACGGCTGCTATCAGAAAACGGCTCCTCAGGGAGGTGGGCCTGCGGTGGAACCGCGAAAGTGACTTCGTGAAGTGGACAATGGACAACCGTTTCATTAACAACCTCTGCGACTACCTCAGCGCAACGGTTCTTCACTCCTTCTTTTAACTTTCAATCCCGTGCATTCCTTCCCCTCTTTCCTTTTTCAACTTATGCCTCATGGCACACTTCTCGAATAAAAAAAAAAAGATTGTGGCGGAGAAAAAGATATCGAGCTGTAGGCCTCTTGTACACTGTCAGTTTTTTGAAGACCCTCTAAGTTTAGCTTTTCGAGCAGGTCGACTGCCTGTCTTTTGCTCTTCATCGGGCTAACTTGCACTCGCTTGAAGTGTTTGCTTACTGCTACCTTTGTTTTTCACCAAATAATCTATCAGATAAAACTATAAACTAGCTTTCTTTGTCAGCCAGTCTTGCTCGAAGGTTGTTAGCTAGCAGGTGTTCCACGACCTTTGAAATAGGTCGATGCCTCTTATGGTCCTTTGAAGTGTCCATTACATCAACGAGGTCGGAGCCCACCGGAACCGATCTTCTTCATTCGCTTGCCGGGAGATAGCTCTCGTAGGAGCTATTTTTTCTGGTACGCTCAGTCCTGGATCAACTGAGAAATTCGGTCCAAGGCTAAGCAACTTTTCATATTTTTTGCCCAATCTTGCACCTCCCAGCAGCATTACGTCGCTTTTTTTCGTCCTCTTCTCTTCCTTCGACAGTTTCCGCCGTGTGACTTTCCAACTGCTTTCAGTAAGCTGTTCAGCCATCGCAGTCCAACCTCGGTACACAAGCAGTTGCCTGCTCTTGCCTTACTGGATGCCGCAATGTACCCAGAGGCAGTCCTTGAGAAATCTTGCTTGTCTCCAACGTTCAGCAGCAATAATTTTGCACACCCTCCTGAGTTTTCATGCGAGCTACATGTTTAGAGCCCGGAATATGTCTTGATATGCTCGAAGTTCACTTTGCCCAACGTCTAGACATCCAGACTATCTGCGGATTTCTTAAATCTTAATCATGACAGCTCAGGCTTATGTGCAAAATTATTTCTGATGAATGCTGGACACAAGCAAGATTCTCAAGGAATGCCTTAGAGGGGCTTCAAAAAGCTGTACAGAATACAAAAGGCCTACAGCTTGAACTGTTTTTCTCCGCCAAAAGCCACAAAGTGAATGAACACGGAACATGGAATAGTGAATAGTGAATCAAGACGGAACATGGCAGTACTTGGTGTCAGGATTCCTGAAAATGCGCCTGTCTTCTTTGAACATAAAGGACCCGATCCTGGTGGAAAATTCTGTCAAGGTTGTCAAGACGTTCTCCAATACAGAACTGGCCGTTGCATACACGTTCAGCATCGGCATGGAAGACCTATATTACTCGCTAGCACATCCGACTCTCATGAAACATGTCAAGGAATGTGCCACAGGAGACAACGACGAGAGTCGTTTTGTGATGGGATGCGCAATTTCAGTAGAATCATTCCTGGAGCTATTAAGCGTGAATCTGCAGAGTACGTTGGTGGCGTAGGGAGGTGACACATACGTCCAGCGGTCCGGCATATGCATCGGCTCAAGCGTAGCACCTGTTCTGAGCAGTATATATTTAAGCGCAGTAGACAGGGAACTGGAAAAAGGACACAAGGATTGTACTTCAAGCATCCTTAGATATGGGAATGAATATCTTGTGGCACTACCGACGGATGCCACCCCTCAAGCGGTGAATGACATCATGAAAGCATTTTGAAGCACCTCGCCTGAACTAAGGTTCACTTATGAGATGCCTTCTGAAGACCGCTTGCAGTTGTTGGATTTGAACTTCAAGGTTCAAAGGAACCATGTATGTAGGCTACTCCTGAAAATGAAAACAAAAGAGACAAAATAGGAGCGGATGATGGCACTGGCAGTAATAACAATAGGGCGGTGGTCCCATATGTTCATCGGCTATCCCACAGATGGACTAAGAGAGCGGAGAAGTTTTGTGGCAGGGTTCTGATTTCTGCACCAAATGAATTGAGCAAGATTCCGGCGTCAGTGAAACGCAAGAAAGAAAATGGTAACGCCACAGATGGGTGTGGCGTTCGTCACGGCACTCAATTTTTGCAGTGCAGAGTTGGAGTGGCCAGGGTACAGGATTTCGTTCTCGTGTGGCCATTTCTACATGGGCCAAACAGGAAGGTGCCTCAATGAACACCTGTTGGAGCACGCTAATTCTTTGGGAGGTTCCTGTTCGTCAAAGTTGGTTGCACATTTCAAATATTGCCTGTGCACTCCTCACTTTGACAACACTGTTGTGCTGTATCGTAATAAAGAGCAACTAGTACGGGAAGTAGTAGAGGCTTATCATATCTTCACAGAAGGTGACTCGTGTGTGAGCAGCACGAGCGGCACTTCGATGGCCTTGTCTAAGCGTGAGATCTGGCTTTGTCAACAACGTGGGAGCCTGTAGGTGCTTAAGATTCGGCAATTGTTATTTTTCTTTCTTTAAAGGTTTGTAAGTTTCTGATGATGACGTGAGGATGTGACGCATAGATTAGAGATTATTTATATGTGGTTTTCCTATTAAAACAGTCAGTTGTAAGTCAGCGCGTGTCCGTGTATCTCGCTTTCCGGTGCTTCATTTTAGTTGCGCTGTTTCGTTCCTTAAGATGCAATACCAACTCGCCCACTATGCTATGTTGCTTTTTAAAATAGTGGTAATTTCGGAAATGCCTACACCGCCTGAGCTGTGCCCAACATATATGCTCGCTACATGTCGCCAAAATACATGCGCTTTCGAGCAGCCTGCAGGCAAAGCAACCTCTGCAGTGCACGTGACTCGTCGAATTAGCCATAATTGGCCACTGCGCCGAGGGTAACCGCATTTTTGAAATTCTATAAACAGATATAGACATTACTTACGTTGGGCTATATGCACCTCTCAATAATTGAGGAACCTGACAGTAATGGTTAAAAAGTTAAATATTCAATATTAGTTAACCAGCCTGCTAGTTAGCACGTACGTCTTAGCTCTATTTCGATGTACTATATCGATGACAATGCTATGCCGAAACAAGCGTTCTTCTAACTCATAAAGACAACTTTTAAAAATTGTGTAAAATCTTAGGTGAAACACCCTGCATATAGCTTGCTCTTCCCGAGCAACCTCTCGCAGCCACTGTTAATTTCAATGTGATCTGCTATGGCGAGCACTCTGCTCACAATCAGGTGGGCAGGCTGCCTGCCAGCTGCCACAGTGAACATGTTTTGATGACGTCACAGGGTCGCGTCACCTAGGTCGCAGGTGGGCCACCCGCTTCTCTAGGGAGTTTTCGCTCATGCCGCCGACGACGACGCCGGGTTTCCTGCGGAACGGGACCATTGGCGCTATCGCGGTAATAGCGGCAGCCGTTAGCAGATGGTTGCACGTCGCCCGCCATACGCCCGTGAATCTGAACGCTAGACCAGTGAACTGTTTGTGGTTGTGCCGTCGCAGACGCGCCTTGGATGCCAGCGGTGTTTACGAGGAGATCGGCTGTATCGAAGAGCGCGAACGCGCTTTGTGAATGTACGTTGTAAACTGCGGAGTTTAATGGGCTATACAAGGGATGCCGCATAGTGGAGGGCTTCGGATTAATTTATGCCACTTGGAACTGTTCAACGGGCGCTGGCACGGGCACATTTGTATTTCGCTTCCGTCGAAATGCGGCTGCAGCTGCCGGAGTTCGATCCGCCGACACAATGCCAGCAGCCGAACGCCAAGCCTCTGAGCCAACACGGCGGGTCGAAGGGACTTTGATCCGAATTTTCACCTCCTTTCGGATGACGCATATGGCTCTTAATACTTTGCAGAGACGATCATAACGGCCCTCTTTACGCATTGGGCTTGATTATTTGAAGCGTTCAAACGTTGTCGGGGCGCTCTAAGATTGGAAAGAATAGGTTTTGAAAGAGAAAATAAATAGCAAAGCAATCTGAAACTAGTGTTGGCTGCCATCGCCCAGTTACAAATTCGTAGGTCCGTCCGTTCATCGTAAGGCCGCTTTCATATCCCTCCCGCTAACACTGCCCAGTGCCAGCAATGGCCACCTTATCCCCACAAATTTCCTAATCTCATCTGCCAACCTGATTATCTGCGGCCCTCTGCTACGTTTACCTTTCAATTGTAATCCATACCGGTACTGTAAGGGACCACCGCATATGTTTCCTTCGCATTACATGTTCCGCCCATTTCTTCCTCTTGATTTCGACTATGATATTATCAACTCACATTCCTTAGGATTCAGTATCATCTCTGAAATCCTGCCTTTGAAAGCACTTCTCAACAGCCCATCTCAAGCACCTCTTTTAACAGCATCTGTCCAAACCTTGCGTCAGGATACAGCTGCTTTCTGCTGCTATCCACCCAAGCACAATTGCGGGTGCATTTTAATGCGATTGCGTTAGGCTTTCGCCTCACAAGAACTTTTCTGCTTCTCCATAACGAAATTACCTGGTTGGTCAATTCTTTGATGACGTCATCAGGATCACGTGATCCCAAATGACCAATCAGAGAGCCCCACGATATTTGATATCACAGCTTAGTCGATACACTTAACGTGAGCTTGTGACGGCATCGCCACCTGCCTACCAAATTACGAAGGACCCCGATAATTTGCAAGTTGGCCCACCACCCAAAATTCAAAGTCGGCCCACCCCGAAAATGGAGGTGGGCTAGTGGGTTCGACTAGTATAATCCTGCATGATAAATCCTTGGAAGGTTCTCGAACATCTAGAAGGTGTTGACTCGGGCCTACCGTGCTTACCAAGCGAACTATAGTGCCGAGCGCCATGGCCGACCCAAGAAGTAAGTCAAGGCAAGGAGGAGAAAGTTGGAGCGTGAGCGGCTCGTCGCGAAAGCGGGCTAACTCAGTGCGGAGAGAGACGCCTACTGGAATGGGCAGCAATCCAACTGGGCTTACTGGAATCTCTACTGGGCAACAACAACAGACTGCACCGCCAGCCAAGCGCCGTGGCCGATCCAAGAAGCATCAAGCCGTCGAAGGAGTCGCCGCCGGTGGTAGGTACACCGTGAGGCAGCGTGCCCAATGAGGCCCGCGATGCGGCTCCGAATGCATCGATTCACAGGAGACACTACGTGAAAGACTCGGAACACCGAGAAGACAAAATTGGCGCCGATCGTGAACATCGCAACGACAACGACGAAGTCAAGGCAAACAGGAGGAAGTTGAGCGTCAGCGTTTATCTAGATCCTGTTTCCAGTAATTCACCGCCTGTGCCTTGGCTACTTCCCTGCAGTGGGTATGTGCCATCTTTATCTGAGGCCAACCATCTCGGAAGCGGAGCAACGCAGGGCGTCGAGAGAGGCCTGCTTGAATTACATCAAACCAAATGGGCAAGTGCGGACGAAGATGAACAAGAGCAATACTCTAATGTAGGTTATGAAACAAATACTTGCATAAGAACTACTGAACGACATGCGCACTGTGAACATTGAAAGAATTTATCAGTTTAAAAAAATGTGGTTTGTGTTACATCATAACACTCATTACACCAGCTAGAAGGAACGAGAAATGGTCGGGAGTGTAGCTGAAGTATCGTGCGAACACGCACAGATGCAACCTGAAAGGAAAATTCGTCATGAACTCGCCAAAAAGACATTGGAATCACAACATAGACACCAGAAGCTACAAACTAAATGTTATCGAATTTCCTTCATTAAAATTTCGTTAAGCAGACCAAACATTTTTCTTTTTTTTAAATGATACTGAAGGAGTTAGTTCAAATGCCCTTTATACCGAGCATTTATCCACTTTCGTCCACGCTTAGTTGAAACTCTTTCAGCACAAAATCGGTCGTTAGGCGCGCCCGAAAGGTCCGAACGCGTTCCTCATGATCACATCGCATTGCGCGGACGGTGTGCGACATCGGCAAGAAGCCGACATCGAAAGAGCGTCTTGCGTGTGCCAAAGCAGTTTTACGTCAATACTACGCATTGAAATATAAAGGTTCAGAGCATTCGACTGATGAATCAGGAAGCAGTCCCATTGCGGTATTGAGGAGTTCGCACTGGGTCGAAGCGCCACATTACGCGCAGATCAGAAGGCGTTCAAAACGCAGAGGTGAGACTGAATGAAAAGGAACGAAAGAGCAGCGAATTCGGGGCTGTGAATAATAAGTCATCGATGCAAATTAACTCAGTAAATCTGCGCTCCACATCGGAGCAGGATTTTTCGCTCTATAGTGTGTGAGGTGTTCCTGGCGCCTACATGAACTGGGTTCTCCTCGATAGCTGCACCGTGATGAACGGACTCGCTGTCCCTAAGGGCGCGCGTTTTCTACTGCACGCCACAGCTAAAGAATCAAACGAAACCGATAAGAAAAAAAAATAGTCAGCGCCGCTCACGCGACTATCCTCATAATCGTGCTGATAGCAGACGAGAACTGCAGCCACTGCCCTACTGGGCGTATTTTCGAACACGACCGCTGGGCGGCTTTCAGTGGCGTACTGGGCGTATAATATGAGGCGCGGACCGCGTGTACAGGGTTCCGGGTAGCCAAGTGATAGCGGGCGACTGCTCGAGACTCTCCTTTCAGCCTCCTCCGCGGACGCTGGGATGCTAATGTTGAATAAACAATTGATGCATCGGCGCGTTGGCAAATAGTCCGATAGTACCTACCACCTATGCCGTGCATGACTGCGCCTTGTCCACGTGCGTTCGCGGCCATGTGTTGCAATTCACTATACACGTACCTCGTTTCTTGCCACACAGACATTTCTTGGGTGACATAAAGACAACCAGTTGTCTCTTTATTTTCTCTCCACCAGTTTCACACCAATGGTAGAACGAGACTTTCACACAGAAGATAAAAAAACAGTACCAAGTGAACCTTTCGCACAAATCCACACAACAGCTTTGCAGTCCTGTGGCCCCTGTAGACATGCGGCGTGGTCAGGCCTGGATGGCTCTCCTGTCCGTGAGCTTGAGCATGGTGTTTGCGCGACGCCGGCGTTGGTAGGTCATGTAGAGAAGGCGGAAGTGGATGCAGCCGAAGGTGACCCAAAACACAGAGAGGATGAAAAGAGCCAAAGCCAGCGACGCCGCAGGCAGCCATGAGCTTGGGTGGTACTGGAACAGGACGTACATCCACGCCATGCTCAGCACTCCCACGTTGCCCACGCTGAAAGCCAAGTTAGCCAGGAACACAGTGGCGTCGTCCCGAGACTCCTGCTCCCAGAACCAGCGCCACATGGGTTAGTACGCCGCTGCATCGGATAGCGCGCGCCGCACAGCGGGCACACGGCGTCCTCCGCTTCCCTGTACAGGACCTCCTACAGGCAGGACCAGTGCTTGAATGCATTCGGGCAGCGGCAGGGACTGCGGGAGAGCTGTTCCAGATCCTCGACACCTTCGTCCGGGCAGATGCAGAACAATAAGCTGCGGCGGGCCGGCGCCTGGCTCGGCGATGAAGCACTGGTTCCGGTGCTACTAGTGCTTCTGTTGCTGCCAGCACTTGTACTGGCAGCGTCGTCTGTGCCTTCGCTACCACGATCAGGGTCCACGGAACCATCTGCGCCATCTCCAGCGAGGTCGTCCTGTGGCGTTCGCTCGGCCAGGTTGGCGTGCCCGCTGTCCGTATCGGCTGCCTCAGGGCTGACTGGCTGAGAGTGGGCGTCCGCCAGATCGTCCGCGCTGCTACTCGACGCCGAGCTGACGAAGAGGAACATAGACTCCGAGGGCGACCTGAGCATCGCGAAGAAGCTGCGCAAAAGAAGCTGCGCAAAACGTTCGCCAGGCAATGGGCACCGAATGGAATACGTGGGCCGCGTGCGATTTTTCTTTACTTCATTTATCCTCGCGCCTCCGCGAGTGGGGCGCCCTCAGGATGGTGCATGTGCGTGGAACGAGCCGGCAGGAAGACGAAGAAAAAACAAACTGCAAATATCACGATTTTTGAGTAGCTAAGAAATAACGAATAAATTTGTGAAAGCGTTGCGCCAACCGCGCTCAGTTCGCTCCAAATGGCGGCTTTTTTACGGAAGCCAATTTCACTAAAACTTTCACTAAGCCACCGCTGTCGTGGAGGATGCCGATGGGCGTTCCATGGTAAACTATACTCGGAGGAGGCGAAGGAGGATAAAACATTTATTTAGTCATGTTGGTTGAAGTGTTGTGGGTGAACCTGGGGCACTATATGGTCTGGAGCTGACGGCGCCCGGCGACCTCAAGGGCTCTCGTCACGACGCGGAGTTGCATATCCGGCTCGGAGCTGAGCAGTGCCGACTGCCACTCTTCGGAATCAAGAGAGCAACAGCGCAATATGGGGGCTTCCGAGGGATACGAATGATGAATGTGGGATAGTGTGGCCGATGGGTAGCGGCATAGCGGCATGAGGGAAGGTAACGAGTGTGGTAAATGCGGGAGAGGAGGCAGGGGTGTGGGAAACTCTGAGTTCGGAGTTGTCGCCAGGCAACTTGCAGTGGTTTGGCGAGGGAATTATGAGGCGCGGAGTGTATGAGGCGGGTGTTACTATAGTGCAGAGGTTATGAAGAAAACAAAGATGCGCTAACTAAGGCTCTAGAAGTGGGAAATCGATCAAGGTGGTGAAAAGAGTCCAGAAAAAGTGCGGGAACGTGTGACGCACGAAAAGTTATGTCCAAATACCGACGCACGCAAGTAACAGATTTGTAAAATTGCATTTTTTCCCGAGCAAAGTTGGTTTAGTTAGAAGTATCAACACATTTCTAATTAAACTTAAAATTGCAACTATATATCACGAGACGATTGCGAATATGTAACGCGAATATTTGACGATTAGGTGTACTTGACAGCAAATAGTTGTTCACAGACACGTTTTTTTTCCCTCGCAAAATAAGACAGCCGTAGGTGAATCCAGACTTTACAAGGACTGCAGTGATACTCTGAAATGAACATGTTTCGAAAGATCACTTACAGCAGAGACATTCAACCCGTAAATCCGTTTAGACGTGCCGGTTAGAGCATACGAACTTGAATCCCGTGTGAACACGGTAGCAGGTTCCATATTTGTAGGTTGAGCAGTTTTGCAATCAAGTTTGCCCCCGAAAATGCGTAGTAGGGTTTTCAGAGTCTCTTCCAAGTGCAAACACGTAAGAAAGTTGGGCGCCCTATTCTTACGGAATTGTTCCGTCGCTTAAAGTGCAGGGTTACGGCCATGCCGGTTTTCTGACATACTGCTAAAAACTGCTGCTCAATATTTTGTATGTTTCAATTCCATCTCGGTGAAATGTTTTACTACAATGCGTTATTTTTGCGCTGCGTTTGGACAGTAGGGGCCTCGGTGGGAAGGGTCTGGGAACCTTGTGCTCGCCTATGCAAGCACGGACGGGTTTTTCCCGCGCCCTCTCTCGCTTTTTCGTTACCTACCCTTCGATATACAAGCTAAGAATCTACACAGTACATCCCGCAGCCTGAGTCCAACAACGAAAATAAGCGGTAGATTTACCGGCGCGTGCTTTATCCATTGGCACGCGAGAGATCACCAGCTTGCGTCGCCTATTTCAATTTTCATACTTTTAAAATATTTTTTTAATCGTGCGCAAGCATATTTTTAAACACATGTACGGGCAGCTCACGCTTCATTTCACACAATTTTATTTCAACTGAAAGGCTTCGCAGAATTGCACACGGCAATCCGAAACTACCGAGTGACGTCCCATGGCTACCCGAAACGCCTTGCGCTTCCCGGGCTTCCGCATCGATCAGTTTTTCTACCCAAAGATACACGCTGAAAAAACGGAAACTTTTTTCTGCTGGCCGGGGTTAGAGTGAGATGTAACCAGCATTCTCGACGATGCACCATTTATTCCCCTATTTTACTTGTTTTTAGTTTCAATTCTGGCCACGTTACATCACCGCGGTGCAATCCAAAACAGAAAAACTGACCTTTTTTGTTCCAAATGTGCCAACGTGATGCTGCTTAGAGGTGCAGGCAAAGCCGCGGAGGACGCGAGAAGAGCACGTGCCGCCGGAAAAAAAAAGCGCGGGGGAAAGCATAAGCATGCACAGGCCACACCACTGACCCATACCAACTTATTCTCTCATCAAACAAACAGGTTCGGATTGGATTCTATAGGTTGCCATTTCAGCATATATTGAATGCCAGACTTATCCGCATTGGACAGAAACTCCCGCCACCTGGCGTTATAGTGACAGCTCGTCTTGGCGCAGCTTGGGCGCCAATTTTTGAACAAAAAAGGGCTCTGGTTTTTGCAGTATGCAGCAGCTTCATTGAAATGGCGCAGTCTTGCTCTATTGGGACAGGCTGCCCATTACAGCAAACTGTAAATTACACACCAAACAGCATAAATACACAAAATGCGCAAATCAACTGCGATTCCGTTCAAGCGCTCCAAAAGCACTTAAAAGCGAACCACTGCTGGAAACCTACTTTGTGTTTTCAAGTAGCTTTATGTGATGAGTGGACGAGAGAGGTGGCGCAGTGATATGGCGGAGTCCGGAGAGGAAGAGGACGGAGCTGTTCTGACGTGTATCGATGGGCTCCCGCCTCGCAGCCACTTTTCGGCGGAAGGAGTCAGCCTTCGGGCTCGAATCTTCTGGAGCACATCGGGACCATCGTCATGTGCCTACTAGAACCGGATTTTGCCAAACTGCGGACACCTAGGCATATTGCGGGCCGACTGCCGGCCTAGCCGTTGAGCTAGGCCTATAGCTCATCACCTCTCCGCCGGTAAGTGAGCGCCCAGGGAGCGGCGATGATGTAATACGCTGTGGAAGACGAGAAAATATCGCCCTCGGAGCTCGCGGACGGAAAATGGGAAACCGTTTTTCGGTACTAAGACCGACAACGAGGCTTGAAGAATAAAGGGCTCGCATCGACCGACGACGAGCCTGCGCACTGATGCGGCCAAGGCAAGTAGAACTCGAATTTTCCATAGCGAAAGAACAGGAAGAAGCTACTTGCACTCAGAAAGAAAGTCGTTCTCCTGCGCTTACCGACCGATGATTATAAAATCGTCTGCCGCCCGATAGGTTGGAATCTGAGGGGCTTTACGCCAGAACTACTACTCTTATGCGCCTGCGAAGTGGCCAGGCTGCCGTATGAGACGGTGTAGAATGAAGAAATTATCAGAGTCAATTCGTCCAGCAACACCCTCACTCTATGCACGCCCGACCGTCAACGGGCGACTGCATAGGCCAAGATCGAAAAACTGCATCTCCAAGGTCAAACCTACCACGTGGCGGCGCCCGAAGACTCGGTCAAAGTTGTCATTTACAACGCCTGCGCGGGAGACTCGCCCGAAGCGGTCCGCGCAGGGTTCGGAAACAGAAATCAAGGAATAGAAGTTGTGGATGCCCGAAGGATCGGACAATACAGAACGATACAAATCACCGTTTTCGGAAAGAAGCTGCCCAGCCAAGTGATCTATCAATGCGGCTTCTCTCGGGTCCACCCCTTCAGGGAGCAACATCAAGTTTGTTTCAACTGCAGGAGAGTAGGACGAAAATTATTGTGGTATGATAAAAAGAACGAAAAAGAAAATGCCCCTGCCCGTGCATGACAGAGGGCCGATGTCTGCTGCAAACCTACAAAACGCAAAAAAACGCACAAAACAAATCACAAAACGCAGCTCTGCCGCCGCTGCAGAGAAAATCATTCACACCCGCTTGAGGGCGCATTCACACTTGTCCAAAAGTCTGGCGAGCGAATCGGATTCACTCGCCGGGAAAACCATGAGAATACTGGAGTTGTATTTGCAAACAAATGGAAAGAATAATGACACACTCACTAAGCTAAAACGCACGGTAGAAGCGACGGCGCGATTAATCCGCCGCATCGCTAATCGAAGAGAAGGGGTAAAGGGAAAAAGATTTATGCAGACTAGTGCAGGCCTTTGCGCTAAGGAGGATACTCTATGCCCCCCCCCCCCCATCTCAAATTTACGAAAGCAGAAAAGGACAAATTGGTTAACATGCTACGGCAGGCATACAAAGCTGCCTCAGGACTCCCACTAAATGCCTCCACCGAAAGGCTTATGAGGTTAGGAATACACAACATCTACAATGAAATGAAAGAAAACCATTTAATGGCTCAAACAGCGAGATTAGCCAATTCAAGAACTGGCAGGAGTATTCTTACGAGGCTTGGAATTAACTTTCAGCCTGCGAATAAAGACGCTAAAGTAGACTTGTCCCGATAGTATAAGACGACCCTACTAATCAAAACACTTCCCAAAAACATGCACCCCATACAACAAGAGGGTAGAATACAAGCACAAGCCAAAGACTTACCGAATAAATACGGACAGTGCGCTGGAACAATTTAAGTGGGTGTGGCAGAACACATATATACGAATGCCTTTGCAATTTTGGCATTGAACGAGAATGTTGACCACATTGTCTCGGCAACAATCAAAAGGAAATCCTCTCTAACGGCAGAAGAGGAGGCTATAGCCCTCGCCCTAGCGCATACTCAAGAGAGCATTATTCCACACACACGTACGCACACACACACACACACGCACACACAAGCGCGCACAGACACATGCACACACACACACACACATGCGCACACACACGCATGCGCACACACACACGCACACACGCATGCGCACACACAATCAAACACACACGCACGCACACGCGCACAAACACACGCACACACACGCACACACACGCGCGCACACGCACGCACGCACACACAAGCACACACAAGCACACACACGTACACACAAGCAGACACACGCGCGCGCGCGCACACGCACACGCACGCGCACAAAAACACACACACGCACACACGCACACACACGCGCGCACACACTCGCACACACGCGCGCACGCACAACACGCACACACGCGCACACACTCTCACACACTCAAATTCAAAGTGCCCCGCTCCATAGGTTGGGCGCTCCTCTTCAACACGACGCTGCTCTGTGGCAAGTCTCATTCTCTCTTTCTGTCTTTCTTTCCTTTCCTTCTTTCTTTCTTTTTTTCTTTATTTCTTTAGCTTTAGAGCTGTCCATCCAACTTGCCTTAACTCCTGAAATACATTGATGGGTTCCTTGCTGGACGTGCTTCATCGTGTGGACTACATGTTCTAGTTCCAGCTTGTCAAACGCTCTCTTGATGCCACGTGTGCCCTCATTAAAATCTAGTACAGCCAAGGCTGCCGCAGTCTCCACGGTTCTTAGTGATGCAGGTTCGTTCTTCGGGTGATGAACCATCATTGCAGCTCGAAGGGTTCGCATTGGTTTTCGGCGGCAGCCTTGGGCCTGGCGAACGCACAAGCAGACGCTCACTTGCTGGCGATCGCCCGTGCTGTGTATGCCTCTCACTTTCGTGGCGCGTTTTCGCTTCTCGAAGCTTCTCCGAGTCGAAGCCTCTGCTGCCTGCGTCTTCCGGTCACACCACCAGCCACCCGCTGATCGCAATAAAGAAGGAAGAAAAGGTAACAGATAGCAAGCGTCGAACACAACCAAAGCGGGAGCAACTCCAAATGGTGCGAAAATAGTGTTGGGTGGTCACGTGGCATATTTCCGCCAATCAGAGCTAATATTTCGGTATGCCATCCACTCCGCAGTTGGGGCAGCCGGAAATATGCCCTTCGGTTTTAGTTTTTCCTTAGGGGCCTTTAGTATTCTCAGTAAAGGTCTTCCGTCACCAAAAAGCGCGAAAAGAAGCTTTTTAACGTGGCCATTCACTTCGCGTTCAGTGTTTTGCCCGCACTGCGGCTGCGTCTTGAGAAGCGCATTCATAGACGCCTTCGACGGCAAATGCGTGCCACCACCTCTACAAAAGAATTAATTTTCTTCTTTTCTGCTGCTGAGATAGCAACCAAACATGGTGAGAATATTCTTCTTTAAACCTGCAATCCAAAACATCGGAAACTGAAAACACACTTTTTCCTGTAAATCGGTATTTTAGCCCCGCATCTCCGCTTAAATCGGCCCTGGGAAGTTCGACGACCATCCTCTTTCGCCTTGCCACCTGTCTCAATTGCTGGATTCGTTAACTGTCAGGTAAAGAACATTTACTCATGCCCATATATTCTTGGAGAGGAAATTTCAATATTGTAAAATTGTGAGGTACTGTTACGGAAATACTGAACGTAATGCCGCATTCTTCCGATGTGTAGCAAAATCTAGCTTTCAAAATTTTTCCATCGCTCGCATCGAGCAGTTAAGAATGCCATAGAAAACCGACGGGGAACGCTTTTGACAACAGCAAAAATTTTAATAGCAAAAAAACGCAAGCCTGTCGACGGGACATCTGCGTATTTATAGATTTATATAGTTAAATCTTACAATATATGAAAAAATCTTCTTCGTAAGCTCTTTCCGTTCTTAAAATGCTTTTTTTTTTTGGAAGCGATCTTTATTGCCTCAGGGCATAAAAACTATGAAGTGTAAGATGAGTAAGTTGCTTAAATAAATGAAAAAAGTTGGGCTGATTTGATGAAATCAAGAATTTAACGATGATGTGGACCCTGTGTCCAGGCAATATAGGAATCCGGATTGTCCGGTGAGAGTCCCACTGCCACCAGGTGCCGAATTCTTGTCGGCTTCAGCGCCGGGCAGTCCCACAACAGGTGATGGATATCCGCCTCACAGTCTCTGTTCTTGTAGGCTGGACACCCGGGGCGGGGATACAAATCTTTGAAATGGGACCACTTGCGTTTCACAGCTGGAGTTTGGGCAACCTCGACACGTATCCTCCGAAGCACAACCTCCTCTGCACGGGTAAGACCACGGGGGAGGGTTACCGCACACGGAGGGATTAGAGCACGTGTGCGGCGCCGGAGGTGTTCCTTTCTTGTTAAAAGTAGGGTGGTGTCATCCAGAGTGAGGACTCGAGGCAAAGACGAGGTAAAATGCTTATGTCCAGAATAGTTGGGTATGTTGTGCAGGCAGGCAGAGAGCGCTGCCATACGTTGAGTGAGCGCTCGTCAGTTTGTATATCAATAACGCACTGCCAGCTAGTACTCCCACTTCCACATTATAGCCGTGTGAGTAAGTTATAAATATCCCGTTCATCGTTTTTTATATGGCGCAAGCGTGATTGGCAGGTTCACTATACCTATCGTAAAATTGCATATTCTTGAAGAAGAAAAAAGAAGTGAAGAAACAATGCATGACTTTGGCGAAGTGAAGAGTACATGTACTTTGAAGCTCGGACTTCCCGGCATTGCCACAACAAAGAAGTTCCTATTGCGACCCTCATCACGGTGCGCATAGGGCAACGTGAACAGTACTGAAGCAGCAATGACGTTTCTCTTTACCTGCGAACTACGTGACAGGAAACCAGTACTTCCAGTTCACAAACCAGCAGACCCTTATTTGACGTGTTGAATGAATCTCCGCTTCATTTCCGTTCCCTGCGGTTCAAAGAGGACACTTAAAATTTGTTCTAACTACGACGAGCTGTGAAAACTTTAATGCGGCGGTTATCTTTTAAAAGTCTGCGTAAATCTCCAAATGTAGCCAAAACGGGCTATAGCCCAGGATGGAAGTACACACACACACACACACACACACACACACACACACACACACACACACACACACACACACACACACATATATATATATATATATATATATATATATATATATATATATATATATATATATATATATATATATATATATATATATATATATATATACCTCCTTCTTAGAGCCGTTCCAGTCGTGGTATACACGTCCACACTCCCACCCCCTGGGGTTCTTCAGAATGCGCTGACAGTGCTCATCTCACTGGCGTTTTGCAGGGACACGTAATTACGCTACCATTTCGAGCCTTCAGCGTGGCGCCTCCAGGTGGTCACGTGGTGCGGAGCAGCTGCCGGCTACGCGGCGCGCCGGTGAAACCGAGTAGTGGTGGGGGCGAGTGGAGAGGAGGGGAGTGAATCCACGTCCAGGGACGAAGATGAAGAAGGAACGCCCAGCGAAATGCAGCGGCGAAAAACTGCCTTTGCAGTTTGAGCGAGTTCCACTCGCCCAGCTGTAGCTATCTCGTCACTCCAGGTTTCACCAGAGCTAAAACACACCCATTTTATTGTATTTCGATGCAGGCTAAATGCAAAAAGATCTGTGTGCCGTGCGATGTCAGTGCACATTAAAGAGCCCCAGGTGGACTAAAATCCGAAGCCTTTCACTACGGCACCTCTCTTGGCCGGTGTGCAGCTATATGGCGTTAAATTCTGCATACCAAACTTTACCTTCTTTAACTTTATACTCGCGGCTCACTGGTCACAAAAAAAAAGAGAAAAAAGTCGTGCTCGAGCGTTTTAAGCTATTGGCAAAGAATTCTAATGAGAGTACTGCTAACGCCCGTCGGGGGATGATTTCCTTTCACGCTAAATGCCACGCTTAATGCGTTCGTTCTCCCACCAAAGAAGAACGCGTCATCGATGAAAACAGGGATCTGCAACAAGCTCTTCCTGTCCCGGAACTTGCTATAACTGCTATATATACTCCTAGAACTCTCTCGCAGTTTTTAGTGTGTATTGCGTAGCCAGGCACAACTAAGTCTCCGCTGAAATGATAAAACAGGATACACTCCCCTTGCGATAGAACGATACCAGGGTCGGGACAATGTTACGATACGAGTCTAACTCCATGATATCGCACGCGCGGAGGAATTCGCTAAATGGAAAGTATTTTCTGGGCCAGGCCGCTGATCGCCTGTACTGCCACCTGTTTTGTTTCCCTCGTGCAGCATCATACGTGTGAACAAAGACTTAAAACGAACGGCCACGGGAAACGACCTGGGAGCAGCGCATGAAATGTATTTTGACATAACACACGTTTTGCATCTAAATACATTTAGATGTAAAATGTATTCAGATTTAAGGGAAAAAATCTCGCCGCTGCATCCCGTTCTCAGTCATGCTTCCTCAGACCCAGCACAGTTCTCTCCGCACTCGTGAAGCCCGTCTTCCAAGTATGAACTGATGGAACCTGTGCAAGTTGATGAGGGCGTATGGGCCAGAACATCGATGGCAAAACTCCCCGCTTGAGACAAGCTCTCGTAGCAGACTGCCTGCCTTCCATCGCAGACGTACGTGTAGTACTTCTGCAGAGATGTCTTCCAATAAGCATTCCAAAGGTGGCACAGACTAGTGGCTGTCAGGAAGGTAGAAGCCACTTCCCGAACTACACTCTGCTATTTCAATCGATCGCAGCGCTCACACAGTCTCAGAGATGCGGCCGCCGGCGGCGCGAAAAGGTAAGAAGCAAAACTCTCGCTTTTCTAGTTTGTCTCGTTCACCGTGGTCCCGTTCGAGGAGCGACCGAGGGCTTCATGCGGAAGTGGCCACCTGACGGTGGCCGCAGCCTTCCCGAACACCATAAATCTGGGTAGAACAGCACGCTGTGTTGGCCGTTCAGGATTTTCTTCAGCTGAGTTGTGAAGCGATCGGGTTCCGAGAGACCCTTAGGCAGGAAGAAGGCGAAGCTGTAGTTTTTCTCCTGAAGCCGTGCGGTCACATCTGCAGCCAGGCCTGCGACAAAGTCGTAGAAGCCGCGTGCAGAGCGTTCACGCCATGGTGCCAACAGACAAACGCCGTCGAACTTGATTGCTTGCACTGCGCGGATCACAGCTCAAGTGAACTTGGCTCTGTCCCTGCGCGTGGCAAGGCGCCGCCAGGCCGCGTCGTCCGCCAGCACCCCAAGGAGTTGCCTCGCCGCGCGGCGGCCTTCCGACGTGGGGCGCGCTTGTTTGGCGTCCACAGCAACTCGGTTGCCATTTTGCAGTTTCAGATAATTACCAAGTGAGTAGCAGCAGTGAACGACGCCGTCACAGTGACGGCAGAGTGGCCATTCTCGGAGGCTGCTGTTCTCGATGCAGTCCACTTCTTCCAGCTGTGGTGTGTTGCCCGATACGGGACAGATGTGGTTCAAAATTTCCGCGTCACGCTAGACGCTTCACTCTGAGGCAGCGTTCAGGTACAGACTCCCGGCTGTGGTGACAGGATCGTCGAGAGCATCGCCCATGAAGCGGCCTTCAGCTCGGGCTGTGTTTAGAGAGACAGCGGGAGACAACTGCGTGGGTCTTCGGAAGAATGGTTGGAATATCGGGCCCGGCTAGTTATCGTACCACCCCTCGAATGTCGAGTTCGCAGTGGTACGGCGTGCAGTTTCGTCAGTGAAGCCCTCTAGCCAGAAGAGGGCAGTGGCCGACACCACCACCAGAAGGGACACAGTGGCGCACAGGACGCGGCGCAAACAGCTGAAGACCAGCCGCTTCCTCCTGCTTGGGTCTCTCACTTCGGCAGATCCGGCCTTGGCGTCCAAATCCGGCACTTCCAGGGCGCCCCAGGAAACCCGGCGTCCCTTGCTAGGTCGTTTGCGCTCGCCCTGCATCCATGTTCGCAAGCATTGGCTAGAAAACCAAATGGAGCATCGACGTCTTCTCTCTTGAAGAGAAGTGCGTCATAGCGAGCGAACTGAAGGCGCCAAGAAGCTTTATGAAAACTGAAAAGCGCATAACACAGGTTACTGGTATCTTTGGGCAGTTTGTGAGTGTCAATAAAAACGGAAGAATAAGCGTAGCAAACCACCTTCATCCAACTTTCGTAGGGTTAAATTTAAAGTGTGACCGATAAAAATAAATCCACAATCGCTACATATTACATGCACGGGTCATTTTATGAACATAACTGAATACCACCCTTCATGTCATATAAGAACCAAATTTATGTGCTGTCTTCTTGAAACATCACACATCGGATCTCTGTTTTGCAGTACTAATAATGGGACAGTATAAAGCGGTATAAAAAAGTGCAACACTGGCTTACATATGTATACAACCTCTGGCGGTCACATTACCTTCTAAGGTGCCTGCTCACAGTCCTCCCTAGGCGCTGTAATTTCATGATGTATACGCGCCATCTTTCGATTGGCGTAGACACAAAGCAAGTTACTCTGGCCCATTATTAGTACTGCAGAACATAGATCCGATGTAGATGTTTCAATATCAGAGTGAGTAAACGTTCCATAAACATTTATTCCCTCTTCTTGAAACATCGTACATCGGATCTGCGGTTTGCAGTACTAATAATAGGCCAGAGTAATACTAGGCCAGAGTAATTTGCGTCTACGCCCATCGAAAGGTGGCATGCATCTGATTGTCATATATCAGGAAATTACAGCGCCCAGAGAGGACTGTGAACAGGCGCCTCACAAAGATATGTGACCTTCAGCAGTTTAACACAGATGTAAGCTATGTTGCAGTTTTGTATACCGCTTCGTGTTTCTTCCGATATTGTCACTGCTCTCGCAACTGGCTGATTGTGTGTTCAGACCACATGATGCGGCGCATATGTCTGTCGGATTCAGTGCATGGTGTGCAATGAATTTTGCGGCTGCGCAAATAATCGTGGACAGAGTCGAGAAGAAAGATCGAGACAAGGCGCGAACTTGAACTGAGAACCATCTGCCACACGAATCACTTGTGCGCTTCGGTGGGGAGGGTGATGGCTACGTCTCTTGCCCCCCCCCCCCCCGTTTCTTCCCGCCCTTGTGGAAGTTTTTTTTTTCTTTTGCGCGGTCAGCCACCAACTAGCCCACATGTCCTTGCCAACCACATGCAGCACATCGTTTCTACCAGGAAAAGTAAACTCAGAGGGCTATTACAATATTCGGTAATGCCAAATTCAGTGCAGTTGTCGAGGAGTGTTCTATGACATGCTCGCATAAGGACCGTGCACATTACTCGCTGCAGCATGTACTCCCGGATCCTCGCGGCGGCGGCGCACAGCACCCCACCCGTCCTGCCGCAAGGACGCTTTTCGACGACGACAAACACGCTTTGCCCGGGATCCTGTTAGCGGCTCCGAGTTGAGCATCGGTGGCAGTGATGATGCAACCGTGAAAGAACGAGGGCGAAGGCGAGACATCACCGTCGCTTCTCCGCCAAACAGGCCATTAACAGCCGCGCTGTGAAATTAAAGCGCAGCCCCGTACATACGTGTTCGTCTCGCTCGATGATGATGGACCGCGATGAAGCCGCGGAGGACGTCGCTGTGCCCTCTGCTTTCTCCAGCTGCACAACGGACCACGTATGGGTGTCAGAGGGGCGGGTGATGGGGGCGCCTTTGAAGTCGTACAGCTGTCCTGTTGGAGGCGTCATGACTCCCGCGTAGAAGTAGCGGTGGTACCGAGGGTCCCAGTAAAGAGCCAGTTCCTCCTCCGAAGGCACAGAGGGCGTCGTTGGCTTAGTCGGGGTAGCTGCCATCAGGATGCCCAACCTCAGGAGTGAAGAAAGACCAAGCTACAGCAAGGAAGGCGTACAAAATGGGCTTGGCGGCCTTTTAGGTACGGCGCGTGTACGTGCCTCGTGTCGCGCTCGTCTTCATCTTCCTTTCGGCACTGCCTGGTGCAGCTGTCGCTTTGCAATAACGAAGGTGGGACGTTTTCACCAATCCAAATGGAATATCCTCCCTGGAGCGTACCGCGTTTGCCATGTTCGCATTCCACCGTCTTGCATGCTATTAGTGGGGTACTCGTACGTAGTTTCTTGTATTTCACTGCCCAAATAATGCAGAGTGAACATTTTCTGCAATTCAGCACCCACGTGTGATCTTTCTTATGCGACATTCCAACGCTTATTGTTTTCGTCCTGTCAAAATACCAAGAAGGCTATTTCAAAACTGATTTTTGCAATTTCGTTTGCCGTTGTCCTTGTGGAAGTGGTGGGCACGCGTTGCAAGCGTAGTTCCATAGCAATCCACAATGTGCTGTAGCGTTAATGTGAATATTTCATTTTTTGCTCAAAGCGCACTAAAGACGGGACGAAAAACGAGAGTATGACACGAACAAGCGCTGACTATCAACTTGGTTTATTAAAGGACGAAACACATATATAGGATTTGAAGAAATTATCACAACCTGGAGGTTATCCTAAATACACTTGGGAGGTGTCATATTTTCGTGTTTCGCCCCGTCTTTAGTGCGCTTTGAACAAAAATGAATGCGTACCAACTCGACCAATTTTCTGCCTCACTAATGTGAATCTCCGAGTTTCAGAAATAAGAAAGCGAAGAATTAACACTGGACGGTAACGGGCTGTGAAACGGGGTCTCAACAGAGATGCGATGTGCCTAGGATGCTAAAGGGCGCCGCTTCGCAAATTTCATCCAGGAAGAATTTTTTAGATGCGCTTTGTAGAAGCTGAGTCATCTGTAGTTAAAATTTAAATTTCCGCGTCTTCGCGCCTTACCTTCTCCTCTCGTAACTTTTTGCGCTCTGAAATGTCCGCGCTCCTCCGCCGGCCCCTCGCACTCGCTCCCTCCGCCGGTTGCCGACGCGCGCGAACCGATGCTAGCAGTCCGCTGCTGACCTAACGAGCACTACATGACGTAACGAGCGCGGATTCGGGCGAAAGCGCAGCACTGCTGGTCGCCGCTGGGCGTGGAAGCGGGAGTTTTTAAAATTGTGCTGTTATTTATCGACTCGCTTTTGAGGTCTTGTTCGCGGCATGAACGGTCGTTGGCCTGTACTCCACATAATGCGAGCATTTTATAGCCAACCTCAAACATTCTTTTCAGGGACCCTTTAAGTGAGTCACCAAGGGGCAAAGCCACATTAACAGCTCTGTGGGTTTATCGACGGGGCGGTAAACAACCTGAAGGCCAAACAAGAAATGGGAAGAAAGATCGCAAAATAAAAATCCTAGCAGAATAAAATCGCGCACAATGATCTTCGTTCAGGTATCCTGTATGACTCTCCCGACGCGGGAAAAACGCCGTCGCTCGTCGGCATTTTTTAGAGACCACACTCCAGTCGAAAATTCTCATTTCTCTAGCGGTTATCAGGCACCATCCGAGGAATCCTGGACAGTAAACTTTGTTGTTTAAAGGCTCATTAACAGCGGAGTTACAGCCATCAAAATCAAGCATTTTCGCCACGCTTCTCCCTGCCATCTCCATCTCCGAGTCTGTTTTTCTCAGTCGTCCAGATGACAAGCCTTCGGAGGCGAAAGTGACCGTTCTGCGTCACATCCCCGTTTTGCCTGGGTCTTGCGTGAGGTTTGTGGCGTTTCCGGCAAACGCCTGTCTCCTCTAAATAGTGCATTGTGGTGCATCGCGTAATATCTGTGAAACTCGAATATGAAAACTGTAAGGGCAGGATACGAAAATTTACGACCAGTTTTCTGCAAAGACGGTGCTCCCTCGAGCACGGTAAAATAGCAGAAAAGGAATGAGGTGAACAATAAACTAACAGCAGAGTACTCACACCACGCACAGACATGAATGGATCAGGACTAAAGTGCAAGTATCTTATTTTTTTGCCCGAAAACAGACGGCGTAACGAGAACAAAGAACTGGAGTTAAGATCCACCTTTATAGTATGACGCGATATATTTAAAGGTTTATTGTCCATATGTGCGGTATTGGTCATTTTCTACTTTACATTCATAGATCGAGGTATAATCTTCATACCACTCCTGGCGCACTGGAGCAGAGTTAAAAGGGACACTGAAATGATTTCGATGGACGCATTGTAGTGCATCAGATATGTATAGGTGGTATTTGTGGTTATTCGAGTCAAATTCGAAAGATCTGTGTGGACCTCATAATTTAAATATAATCTTTCAAAATTGCTGCTTGCAGCCGCTCGCAACCGATTAGGGCGACGCATCTCACCGCGCGTACCATAGCCCGATGACTTTAGTGGGAAGATAGGGCGAGCTTGAAAGCTTACCCTTCTGAATTGTACACCGTACTTCTGCCGATCAACGTGATTTGCAATGTGCAACCAACTTTGACGAACAGGAGATTCCCAAAAAATTAGCGTGTTCCAACAGGCGTTCATTGAGGCACCTGCCTGTTTCGCCCATGCAGAAATGGCGACACGAGAACGGAATCCTGTACCCCACTCCAACTCTGCACTGCACAAACTGACTGCCGTGACCAACTCTACAACTTCCGCTTCACTGACGCTGGAACCTTGCTCAATTTATTTGGCGCAGAAAACAGAACCTTAATTGCCACCAAACTTCTCCGCTATCTTCCTCCATCTGTGGGATAGCCGATGGACATATGGGACCACCGCCCCTTTGTTCTTACTGGCAGTGCCATCTTCCGCTCCTATTTTTTTCTTTTTTGGTTTTCATTTTCAGGAGTAGCCTGTTTCACGTAGACACTAGTACATTTTCCGGAAAAACCTGCCGCTCTGCAACGAGAGCATTTTGCGTCAAATCTTGAACCAACTTCATGCAAGCATGACTTCCTAATAGCCGCTCCCAGGCACCCCATGGCGATCCCTTTCTTGACCAGCTTGGAATGATTGGAGTCAGAATCAAGAAGTGACGTTTGCGTCCTTGGTGCGCAGCGCCAACATACATGGTTCCTTTGAAACTTGAAGCTCAAATCCGACAACTGCAAGCGGTCTTCAGAAGGCATCTTATAAGTGAACCTTAGTTCACGAGCCGTGCTTGAAAATGCTTTCATAATATCATTCACCATTTCAGAGCTGCCTTCCATCGGTAGTGCCACAAGATAGTTATCCACATATCTATGGATGCTTGAAGTACAATCCTTGAGACCTTTTTCCTGTGCCCTCTCTACGGCGCTTAAATATATACCGTTCAGAACAGGGGCTACACTTCAGCCGATGCATATGCCGGACCGCTGGACGTATGTGCCACCTCCCTACGCCACCAACGTACTCTGCAGATACACGCTTAATAGCTCCAGGAATGATTCTACTGAAATTCCGCATTCCATCACAAAACGACTCTCGTCGTTGTCTCCTGTCGCACATTCCTTGACATATTTCATGAGTGTCGGATGTGCTAGCGAGTAATATAGGTCTTTCATGTCGATGCTGAACGTGTATACAACGGCCAGTTCTGTATTCGATAACGTCTTGACAACCTGGACAGAATTTTCTACCAGGTGCGGTTCCTTTATGTTCAAAGAAGACCGGCGCCTTTTCATGAATCCTGACACCAAGTACAGCCATGTTCCGTGGTCATCCCCTATTGCTCTGAATGGACACCTACTTTGTGGATTGTGGCGGAGAAAAAGATATCGAGCTGTAGGCCTCTTGTACACTGTCAGTTTTTTGAAGACCCTCTAAGTTTAGCTTTTCGAGCAGGTCGACTGCCTGTCTTTTGCTCTTCATCGGGCTAACTTGCACTCGCTTGAAGTGTTTGCTTACTGCTACCTTTGTTTTTCACCAAATAATCTATCAGATAAAACTATAAACTAGCTTTCTTTGTCAGCCAGTCTTGCTCGAAGGTTGTTGGCTAGCAGGTGTTCCACGACCTTTGAAATAGGTCGATGCCTCCTATGGTCCTTTAAAGTGTCCATTACATCAACGAGGTCGGATCCCACCGGAACCGATCTTCTTCATTCGCTTGCCGGGAGATAGCTCTCGTAGGAGCTATTTTTTCTGGTACGCTCAGTCCTGGATCAACTGAGAAATTCGGTCCAAGGCTAAGCAACTTTTCATATTTTTTGCCCAATCTTGCACCTCCCAGCAGCATTACGTCGCTTTCTTTCGTCCTCTTCTCTTCCTTCGACAGTTTCCGCAGTGTGACTTTCCAAATGCTTTCAGTAAGCTGTTCAGCCATCGCAGTCCAACCTCGGTGCACAAGCAGTTGCCTGCTCTTGCCTTACTGGATGCCGCAATGTACCCAGAGGCAGTCCTTGAGAAATCTTGCTTGTCTCCAACGTTCAGCAGCAATAATTTTGCACACCCTCCTGAGTTTTCATGCGAGCTACATGTTTAGAGCCCGGAATATGTCTTGATATGCTCGAAGGTCACTTTGCCCAACAGACATCCAGACTATCTGCGGATTTCCTAAATCTTAATCATGACAGCTCAGGCTTATGTGCAAAATTATTTCTGCTGAATGCTGGACACAAGCAAGATTCTCAAGGAATGCCTTAGAGGGGCTTCAAAAAGCTGTACAGAATACAAAAGGCCTACAGCTTGAAGTGTTTTTCTCCGCCAAAAGCCACAAAGTGAATGAACACGGAACATGGAATAGTGAATAGTGAATCAACACGGAACATGGCAGTACTTGGTGTCAGGATAAATGAAAAGGCGCCTGTCTTCTTTGAACATAAAGGACCCGATCCTGGTGGAAAATTCTGTCAAGGTTGTCAAGACGTTCTAGAATACAGAACTGGCCGTTGCATACACGTTCAGCATCGGCATGGAAGACCTATATTACTCGCTAGCACATCCGACTCTCATGAAACATGTCAAGGAATGTGCCACAGGAGACAACGACGTGAGTCGTTTTGTGATGGGATGCGCAATTTCAGTAGAATCATTCCTGGAGCTATTAAGCGTGAATCTGCAGAGTACGTTGGTGGCGTAGGGAGGTGGCACATACGTCCAGCGGTCCGGCATATGCATCGGCTCAAGCGTAGCACCTGTTATGAGCAGTATATATTTAAGCGCAGTAGACAGGGAACTGGGAAAAGGACACAAGGATTGTACTTCAAGCATCCTTAGATATGGGAATGAATATCTTGTGGCACTACCGACGGATGCCACCCCTCAAGCGGTGAATGACATCATGAAAGCATTTTGAAGCACCTCGCCTGAACTAAGGTTCACTTATGAGATGCCTTCTGAAGACCGCTTGCAGTTGTTGGATTTGAACTTCAAGGTTCAAAGGAACCATGTATGTAGGCTACTCCTGAAAATGAAAACAAAAGAGAAAAAATAGGAGCGGATGATGGCACTGGCAGTAATAACAATAGGGCGGTGGTCCCATATGTTCATCGGCTATCCCACAGATGGACTAAGAGAGCGGAGAAGTTTTGTGGCAGGGTTCTGATTTCTGCACCAAATGAATTGACCTAAATTCCGGCGTCAGTCAGACGCAAGAAAGAAAATGGTAACGCCACAGATGGGTGTGGCGTTCGTCACGGCACTCAATTTTTGCAGTGCAGAGTTGGAGTGGCCAGGGTACAGGATTTCGTTCTCGTGTGGCCATTTCTATATGGGCCAAACAGGAAGGTGCCTCAATGAACACCTGTTGGAGCACGCTAATTCTTTGGGAGGTTCCTGTTCGTCAAAGTTGGTTGCACATTGCAAATATTGCCTGTGCACTCCTCACTTTGACAACACTGTTGTGCTGTATCGTAATAAAGAGCAACTAGTACGGGAAGTAGTAGAGGCTTATCATATCTTCACAGAAGGTGACTCGTGTGTGAGCAGCACGAGCGGCACTTCGATGGCCTTGTCTAAGCGTGAGATGTGGCTTTGTCAACAACGTGGGAGCCTGTAGGTGCTTAAGATTCGGCAATTGTTATTTTTCTTTCTTTAAAGGTTTGTAAGTTTCTCATGATGACGTGAGGATGTGACGCATAGATTAGAGATTATTTATATGTGGTTTTCCTATTAAAACAGTCAGTTGTAAGTCAGCGCGTGTCCGTGTATCTCGTTTCCGGTGCTTCATTTTAGTTGCGCTGTTTCGTTCCTTAAGATGCAATACCAACTCGCCCACTATGCTATGTTGCTTTTTAAAATAGTGATAATTTCGGAAATGCCTACACCGCCGGAGCTGTGCCCAACATATATGCTCGCTACATGTCGCCAAAATACATGCGCTTTCGAGCAGCCTGCAGGCAAAGCAACCCCTCCAGTGCACGTGACTCGTCGAATTAGCCATAATTGGCCACTGCGCCGAGGGTAACCGCATTTTTGAAATTCTATAAACAGATATAGACATTACTTACGTTGGGCTATATGCACCTCTCAATAATTGAGGAACCTGAGAGTAATGGTTAAAAAGTTAAATATTCAATATTAGTTAACCAGCCTGCTAGTTAGCACGTACGTCTTAGCTCTATTTCGATGTACTATATCGATGACAATGCTATGCCGAAACAAGCGTTCTTCTAACTCATAAAGACAACTTTTAAAAATTGTGTAAAATCTTAGGTGAAACAGCCTGCATATAGCTTGCTCTTCCCGAGCAACCTCTCGCAGCCACTGTTAATTTCAATGTGATCTGCTATGACGAGCACTCTGCTCACAATCCGGTGGGCAGGCTGCCTGCCAGCTGCCACAGTGAACATGTTTTGATGACGTCACAGGGTCGCGTCACCTAGGTCGCAGGTGGGCCACCCGCTTCACTAGGGAGTTTTCGCTCATGTCGCCGACTACGACGCCGGGTTTCCTGCGGAACGGGACCATTGGCGCTATCGCGGTAATAGCGGCAGCCGTTAGCAGATGATCGCACGTCGCCCGCCATTCGCCCGTGAATCTGAACGCTAGACCAGTGAACTGTTTGTGGTTGTGCCGTCGCAGACGCGCCTTGGATGCCAGCGGTGTTTACGAGGAGATCGGCTGTATCGAAGAGCGCGAACGCGCTTTGTGAATGTACGTTGTAAACTGCGGAGTTTAATGGGCTATACAAGGGATGCCGCATAGTGGAGGGCTTCGGATTAATTTATGCCACTTGGGACTGTTCAACGGGCGCTGGCACGGGCACTTTTGTATTTCGCTTCCGTCGAAATGCGGCTACCGCTGCCGGAGTTCGATCCGCCGACACAATGCCAGCAGCCGAACGCCAAGCCTCTGAGCCAACACGGCGGGTAGAAGGGACTTTGATCCGAATTTTCACCTCCTTTCGGATGACGCATATGGCTCTTAATACTTTGCAGAGACGATCATAACGGCCCTCTTTATGCATTTGGCTTGATTATTTGAAGCGTTCAAACGTTGTCGGGGCGCTCTAAGATTGGAAAGAATAGGTTTTGAAAGAGATAATAAATAGCAAAGCAATCTGAAACTAGTGTTGGCTGCCATCGCCCAGTTACAAATTCGTAGGTCCGTCCGTTCATCGTAAGGCCGCTTTCATATCCCTCCCGCTAACACTGCCCAGTGCCAGCAATGGCCACCTTATCCCCACAAATTTCCTAATCTCATCTGCCAACCTGATTATCTGCGGCCCTCTGCTACGTTTACCTTTCAATTGTAATCCATACCGGTACTGTAAGGGACCACCGCATATGTTTCCTTCGCATTACATGTTCCGCCCATTTCTTCCTCTTGATTTCGACTATGATATTATCAACTCACATTCCTTAGGATTCAGTATCATCTCTGAAATCCTGCCTTTGAAAGCACTTCTCAACAGCCCATCTCAAGCACCTCTTTTAACAGCATCTGTCCAAACCTTGCGTCAGGATACAGCTGCTTTCTGCTGCTATCCACCCAAGCACAATTGCGGGTGCATTTTAATGCGATTGCGTTAGGCTTTCGCCTCACAAGAACTTTTCTGCTTCTCCATAACGAAATTACCTGGTTGGTCAATTCTTTGATGATGTCATCAGGATCACGTGATCCCAAATGACCAATCAGAGAGCCCCACGATATTTGATATCACAGCTTAGTCGATACACTTCACGTGAGCTTATGACGGCATCGCCACCTGAATACCAAATTACGAAGCACCCCGATAATTTGCAAGTTGGCCCACCACCCAAAATTCAAAGTCGGCCCACCCCGAAAATGGAGGTGGGCTAGTGGGTTCGACTAGTATAATCCTGCATGATAAATCCTTGGAAGGTTCTCGAACATCTAGAAGGTGTTGACTCGGGCCTACCGTGCTTACCAAGCGAACTATAGTGCCGAGCGCCATGGCCGACCCAAGAAGTAAGTCAAGGCAAGGAGGAGAAAGTTGGAGCGTGAGCGGCTCGTCGCGAAAGCGGGCTAACTCAGTGCGGAGAGAGACGCCTACTGGAATGGGCAGCAATCCAACTGGGCTTACTGGAATCTCTACTGGGCAACAACAACAGACTGCACCGCCAGACAAGCGCCGTGGCCGATCCAAGAAGCATCAAGCCGTCGAAGGAGTCGCCGCCGGTGGTAGGTACACCGTGAGGCAGCGTGCCCAAAGAGGCCTGCGATGCGGCTCCGAACGCATCGATTCACAGGAGACACTACGTGAAAGACTCGGAACACTGAGAAGACAAAATTGGCGCCGATCGTGAACATCGCCACGACAACGACGAAGTCAAGGCAAACAGGAGGAAGTTGAGCGTCAGCGTTTATATAGCTCCTGTTTCCAGTAATTCACCGCCTGTGCCTTGGCTACTTCCCTGCAGTGGGTATGTGCCATCTTTATCTGAGGCCAACCATCTCGGAAGCGGAGCAACGCAGGGCGTCGAGAGAAGCCTGCTTGAATTACATCAAACCAAATGGGCAAGTGCGGACGAAGATGAACAAGAGCAATACTCTAATGTAGGTTATGAAACAAATACTTGCATAAGAACTACTGAACGACATGCGCACTGTGAACATTGAAAGAATTTATCAGTTTAAAAAAATGTGGTTTGTGTTACATCATAACACTCATTACACCAGCTAGAAGGAACGAGAAATGGTCGGGAGTGTAGCTGAAGTATCGTGCGAACACGCACAGATGCAACCTGAAAGGAAAATGCGTCATGAACTCGCACAAAGACATTGGAATCACAACATAGACACCAGAAGCTACAAACTAAATGTTATCGAATTTCCTTCATTAAGATTTCGTTAAGCAGACCAAACCTTTTTCTTTTTTTTTAAATATTACTGAAGGAGTTCGTTCAAATGTCCTTTATACCGCGCATTTATCCACTTTCGTCCACGCTTAGTTGAAACTCTTTCAGCACAAAATCGGTCGTTAGGCGCACCCGAAAGGTCCGAACGCGCTCCTCATGATCACATCGCATTGCGCGGACGGTGTGCGACATCGGCAAGAAGCCGACATCGAAAGAGCGTCTTGCGTGTGCCAAAGCAGTTTTACGTCAATACTACGCATTGAAATATAAAGGTTCAGAGCATTCGACTGATGAATCAGGAAGCAGTCCCATTGCGGTATTGAGGAGTTCGCACTGGGTCGAAGCGCCACATTACGCGCAGATCAGAAGGCGTTCAAAACGCAGAGGTGAGACTGAACGAACAGGAACGAAAGAGCAGCGAATTCGGGGCTGTGAATAATAAGTCATCGAGGCAAATTAATTCAGTAAATCTGCGCTCCACATCGGAGCAGGATTTTTCGCTCTATAGTCTGTGAGGTGCGCCTGGCGCCTACATGAACTGGGTTCTCCCCGATAGCTGCACCGTGATGAACGAACTCGCTGTCCCTAAGTCCGCGCGTTTTCTACTGCACGTCACAGCGAAAGAATCAAACGAAACCGATAAGAAAAAAAATAGTCAGCGCCGCTCACGCGACTATCCTCATAATCGTGCTGATAGCAGACGAGAACTGCAGCCACTGCCCTACTGGGCGTATTTTCGAACACGACCGCTGGGCGGCTTTCAGTGGCGTACTGGGCGTATAATATGAGGCGCGGACCGCGTGTACAGGGTTCCGGGTAGCCAAGTGATAGCGGGCGACTGCTCGAGACTCTCTTTTCAGCCTCCTCCGCGGACGCTGGGATGCTAATGTTGAATAAACAATTGATGCATCGGCGCGTTGGCAAATAGTCCGATAGTACCTACCACCTATGCCGTGCATGACTGCGCCTTGTCCACGTGCGTTCGCGGCCATGTGTTGCAATTCACTATACACGTACCTCGTTTCTTGCCACACAGACATTTCTTGGGTGACATAAAGACAACCAGTTGTCTCTTTATTTTCTCTCCACCAGTTTCACACCAATGGTAGAACGAGACTTTCACACAGAAGATAAAAAAACAGTACCAAGTGAACCTTTCGCATAAGTCCTGTGGCCCCTGTAGACATGCGGCGTGGTCAGGCCTGGATGGCTCTCCTGTCCGTGAGCTTGAGCATGGTGTTTGCGCGACGCCAGCGTTGGTAGGTCATGTAGAGAAGGCGGAAGTGGATGCAGCCGAAGGTGACCCAAAACACAGAGAGGATGAAAAGAGCCGAAGCCAGCGACGCCGCAGGCAGCCATGAGCTTGAGTGGTACTGGAACAGGACGTACATCCACGCCATGCTCAGCACTCCCACGTTGCCCACGCTGAAAGCCAAGTTAGCCAGGAACACAGTGGCGTCGTCCCGAGACTCCTGCTCCCAGAACCAGCGCCACATGGGCTTAGTACGCCGCTGCATCGGATAGCGCGCGCCGCACAGCGGGCAAACGGCGTCCTCCGCTTCCCTGTACAGGACCTCCTACAGGCAGGACCAGTGCTTGAATGCATTCGGGCAGCGGCAGGGACTGCGGTAGAGCTGTTCCAGATCCTCGACACCTTCGTCCGGGCAGATGCAGAACAATAAGCTGCGGCGGGCCGGCGCCTGGCTCGGCGATGAAGCACTGGTTCCGGTGCTACTAGTGCTTCTGTTGCTGCCAGCACTTGTACTGGCAGCGTCGTCTGTGCCTTCGCTACCACGATCAGGGTCCACGGAACCATTTGCGCCATCTCCAGCGAGGTCGTCCTGTGGCGTTCGCTCGGCCAGGTTGGCGTGCCCGCTGTCCGTATCGGCTGCCTCAGGGCTGACTGGCTGAGAGTGGGCGTCCGCCAGATCGTCCGCGCTGCTACTCGACGCCGAGCTGACGAAGAGGGACATCGACTCCGAGGGCGACCTGAGCATCGCGAAGAAGCTGCGCAAAAGAAGCTGCGCAAAACGTTCGCCAGGCAATGGGCACCGAATGGAATACGTGGGCCGCGTGCGATTTTTCTTCACTTCATTTATCCTCGCGCCTCCGCGAGTGGGGCGCCCTCAGGATGGTGCACGTGCGTGGAACGAGCCGGCAGGAAGACGAAGAAAAAACAAACTGCAAATATCACGATTTTTGAGTAGCTAAGAAATAACGAATAAATTTGTGAAAGCGTTGCGCCAACCGCGCTCAGTTCGCTCCAAATGGCGGCTTTTTTACGGAAGACAATTTCACTAAAACTTTCACTAAGCCACCGCTGTCGTGGAGGATGCCGATGGGCGTTCCATGGTAAACTATACTCGGAGGAGGCGAAGGAGGATAAAACATTTATTTAGTCATATTGGTTGAAGTGTTGTGGGTGAACCTGGGGCACTAGATGGTCTGGAGCTGACGGCGCCCGGCGACCTCAAGGGCTCTCGTCACGACGCGGAGTTGCATATCCGGCTCGGAGCTGAGCAGTGCCGACTGCCACTCTTCGGAATCAAGAGAGCAACAGCGCAATATGGGAGCTTCCGAGGGATACTAATGACGAATGTGGGATAGTGTGGCCGATGGGTAGTGGCATAGCGGCATGAGGGAAGGTAACGAGTGTGGTAAATACGGGAGAGGAGGCAGGGGTGTGGGAAACTCTGAGTTCGGAGTTGTCGCCAGGCAACTTGCAGTGGTTTGGCGAGGGAATTATGAGGCGCGGAGTGTATGAGGCGGGTGTTACTATAGTGTAGAGGTTATGAAGAAAACAAAGATGCGCTAACTCAGGCTCTAGAAGGAGGAAATCGATCAAGGTGGTGAAAAGAGTCCAGAAAAAGTGCGGGAACGTGTGACGCACGAAAAGTTATGTCCAAATACCGACGCACGCAAGTAACAGATTTGTAAAATGACATTTTTTCCCGAGCAGAGTTGGTTTAGTTAGAAGTATCAACACATTTCTAATTAAACTTAAAATTGCAAATATATATCACGAGACGATTGTGAATATGTAACGCGAATGTTTGAGGATTAGGTGTACTTGACAGCAAATAGTTGTTCACAGACACGTTTTTTTTTCCCTCGCAAAGTAAGACAGCCGTAGGTGAATCCAGACTTTACAAGGACTGCAGTGATACTCTGAAATGAACATGTTTTGAAAGATCACTTACAGCAGAGACATTTAACCCGTAAATCCGTTTAGACGTGCCGGTTAGAGCATACGAAATTGAATCCTGTGTGAACACGGTAGCAGGTTCCATATTTGTAGGTTGAGCAGTTTTGCAATCAAGTTTGCCCCCGAAAATGCGTAGTAGGGTTTTCAGAGTCTCTTCCAAGTGCAAACACGTAAGAAAGTTGGGCGCCCTATTCTTACGGAATTGTTCCGTCGCTTAAAGTGCAGGGTTACGGCCATGCCGGTTTTCTGACCATACTGCTAAAAACTACTGCTCAATATTTTGTATGTTTCAATTCCATCTGGGTGAAATGTTTTACTACAATGCGTTATTTTTGTGCTGCGTTTGGACAGTAGGGGCCTCGGTGGGAAGGGTCTGGGAACCTTGTGCTCGCCTATGCAAGCACGGACGGGTTTTTTCTGCGCCCTCTCTCGCTTTTTCGTTACCTACCCTTCGGTATACAAGCTAAGAATCTACACAGAACATCCCGCAGCGTGAGTCCAACAACGAAAATAAGCGGTAGATTTACCTGCGCGTGCTTTATCCATTGGCACGCGAGAGATCACCAGCTTGCGTCGCCTATTTCAATTTTCATACTTTTAAAATAATTTTTTAATCGTGCGCAAGCATATTTTTAAGCACATGTACGGGCAGCTCACGCTTCATTTCACACAATTTTATTTCAACTGAAAGGCTTCGCACAATTGCACACGGCAATCCGAAACTACCGAGTGACGTCCCATGGCTACCCGAAACGCCTTGCGCTTCCTGGGCTTCCGCATCGATCAGTTTTTCTACCCAAAGATACACGCTGAAAAAACGGAAACTTTTTTCTGCTGGCCGGGGTTAGAGTGAGATGTAACCAGCATTCTCGACGATGCACCATTTATTCCCCTATTCTACTTGTTTTTACTTTCAATTCTGGCCACGTTACATCACCGCGGTGCAATCCAAAACAGAAAAACTGACCTTTTTTGTTCCAAATGTGCCAATGGGATGCTGCTTAGAGGTGCAGGCAAAGCCGCGGAGGACGCGAGAAGAGCACGTGCCGCCGGAAAAAAAAAAGCGCGGGGGAAAGCATAAGCATGCGCAGGCCGCACCACTCACCCATACCAACTTATTCTCTCATAAAACAAACAGGTTCGGATTGGATTCTATAGGTTGCCATTTAAGCATATATTGAATGCCAGACTTATCCGCATTGGACAGAAACTCCCGCCACCTGGCGTTATAGTGACAGCTCGTCTACTCGTCTGGGCGCAGCTTGGGCGCCAATTTTTGAACAAAAAAAGGCCTCTGGTTTTTGCAGTATGCAACGCTGGAAGCAGCAAAAACACAACAAGCGACTACGCAAAAAGATCGCTGAAATCGAGAGGCGATTCGAGGAACATACACTTACTCTCCAAACACAACAATGGAACCAAATATGTGAAAGCGTCAATGGACAGCTCGGAAATAAGAAGACATGGCATCTTCTAAGACACCTGCTCGATCCAGAACAAACACGTCCCGTGCAACAAAGTCAACTGTACAGACTCATACATAAATATGAGGGTACAACTGAAGACCTAATCAAAGAGCTAGCAGAACGTTATCTAAACACGGATGATAGTACCACACAACCAGACTACCGGGGGACTCCTAATCCAAATTTAGACGCAGACATCACAGACGCAGAGGTCTGGTACACAATTGGAAAACTGCGGACAACATCTGCGGCAGGACCAGACAAAGTAACAAATAAGACTCTCAGGAACTTAGACGCAACGTCGATCGCGGCGGTTACAGACCTTATGAACAAATACTGGCATGCAGGCAACATACCACCAGAGTGGAAACACGCGAAAATCACTTTTATTCCTAAAGCGGGTAAGAAACTCAGCACTGAGAATCTACGCCCAATTTCATTAACATCATGCCTAGGCAAACTCATGGAGCATGTCATCCTCAATAGGCTCCAAAACTATGCGGAGGACATGAACCTCCTACCTGAAACAATGTTAGGAATCAGGGCCCAACTATCTACCCAGGACATTCTCTTGCAGCTTAACAAGGATATAATTGAAGCTGACGAGGGAACAGGAACGAAAGCAATATTGGGTTTAGACCTTGTTAGAGCTTTCGACAACGTCACCCAAAAAGCCATCTTGACAAACTTGTCAGAAATCAACCCCGGAGAAAGGACGAACAACTACATCCGATCCTTCCTCACTAACAGAACAGCAGTGATAACGGTCGAAACAATAGAGTCTGCCCCAATCAAACTAGGAAGTAAAGGAACGCCACAGGGCTCCGTCCTGTCCCCTTTCCTTTTTAACCTCTCCCTCATCAAAATTCCCCCCAAACTGGCACAAATACCAGACCTACATCACACGTTCTATGCAGATGACATCACACTTTGGGTAACCAAAGGATGCGAAGGCTACATAGAAGACACACTCCAAGCAGCAGCGGACATCATCGAGGCATGCGCATGGGATTCCGGCCTCACTTGTTCTGAGCAAAAATCTGAACTCTTCGTGATCCGTCGTAAACAAAGAGGTAGGCGTACCACGACATCCCCCCCGCAAATAAACGTCTATGTTAATAGACGATCTGTCAAAGAGGTACAGACCATGAGAATACTGGGGTTGTATTTACAAACAAATGGAAAAAATACTGACACACTCACTAAGCTAAAACGCACGGTAGAAGCGACGGCGCGATTACTCCGCCGCATAGCTAACCGCAGACAAGGGGTGAGGGAAAGAGATTTATGCCGCCTAGTGCAGGCCTTTGCGCTGAGCAGGATACTCTATGCCACCCCTTATCTGAAATTTTCGAAAGCAGAAAAGGACAAATTGGATAGCATGATACGGCAGGCCTATAAGGCTGCGTTAGAACTCCCACTAAATGCCTCAACCGAAAGGCTTATGAGGTTAGGAATACATAACACCTACAATGAACTGAAAGAAGCCCATTTAATGGCTCAAACAGCGCGATTAGCCAATTCCAGAACTTGCAGGAGTATTCTTACCAGGCTCGGAATTAACTTTCAACCTACGAATAACGATGCTAAAGTAGACTTACCCCGCGCCTATAGGACGGCCCTACTAATCAAACCACTCCCCAAAAACATGCTCCCCTTACACCATGAGGGTAGAAGACAAGCACGAGCCAAAGCCTTACATAAGAAATACAGACAGTGCGCTGCAACACTTTATGTAGATGCGGCAGAATACAAAAATACCAATGCCTTTGCAGTTGTGGTTGTGAACGAGAATGGTGACCACATCGCCTCGGCGACAATCAAAACGAAATCCTCTGAAACGGCAGAAGAGGCGGCTATAGCCCTCGCCCTAGCACATACCCAAGGGAGCATCATCCTCAGCGATTCCAAAATGGGTATCAATAATTTCGCTAAAGGGCGAATTACAAACACCTCCTTTAGAATCCTTAACGCAACCAAATTCTCACCAAATTATTCCGAATTGATATGGGTCCCAGCCCATTCGGGGAATCCGGGGAACGAGGCAGCCCACAGTAAAGCCCGAGGTTTCGTCGACCGAGCAGTGGATGAGTCTGGCTCCCTGAATTTCACGAAGGACTCAATGATCACATATCATGATCTCACCAATCATTTTAAACTAGAGAGGAGAATTTTCCCCCCTCCAAACAAAAGACTTACTAAAGAACAAGAGGTTACGTGGCGTCGTCTACAGACGAGATCGATACGCACCCCATCACTCCTCGCGCACATTTATCCAGATCTTTACAAACCAAACTGCAAACACTGTGGCCAACGTGCTACCTACGATCACATCCTGTGGGACTGCAAAATAGAGCCACCTCCGGGTGATCTAGTTACAGCTCCTTCTCTCGAGCGGTGGGAGACCGTGCTGGCTAGCTCTGACCCCAGAACGCAAGTTTTGGCGGTGGAGTGGGCTGACAAAGTCGTCGAGGGCTATGTACTCTCGACCACTTAACGCGACCTCTTGCCAAGCTCTTCCCGGCGAATAAAATGTTTTACAATCAAATTGCAGTATGCAGCAGCTTCATTGAAATGGCGCAGTCTTGCTCTATTGGGACAGGCTGCCCATTACTGCAAACTGTAAATTACACACCAAACAGCATAAATACACAAAATGCGCAAATCAACTGCGATTCCGTTCAAGCGCTCCAAAAGCACTTAAAAGCGAACCACTGCTGGAAACCTACTTTGTGTTTTCAAGTAGCGTTATGTGATGAGTGGACGAGAGAGGTGGCGCAGTGATATGGCGGAGTCCGGAGAGGAAGAGGACAGAGCTGTTCTGACGTGTATCGATGGGCTCCCGCCTCGCAGCCACTTTTCGGCGGAAGGAGTCAGCCTTCGGGCTCGAATCTTCTGGAGCACATCGGGACCATAGTCCTGTGCCTACTAGAACCGGATTTTGCCAACCTACGGACACCTAGGCATATTGCGGGCCGACTGCCGGCCTAGCCGTTGAGCTAGGCTTATAGCTCATCACCTCTCCGCCGGTAAGTGAGCGCACAGGGACGGGGAATGATGTAATACACAGTGGAAGACGAGAAAATATCGCCCTTTGAGCTCGCGGACGGAAAATGGGAAACCGTTCTTCGGTACTAATACCGACAACGAGGCTTGAAGAATAAAGGGCTCGCATCGACCGACGACGAGCCTGCGCACTGATGCGGCCAAGGCAAGTAGAACTCGAATTTTCCATCGCGAAAGAACAGGAAAAAGCTACTTGCACTCAGCAAGAAAGCCGTTCTCCCGCGCTTACCGACCCATGATTATGAAATCGTCTACCGAGCGCTAGGTTGGAATGTGAGGGACTTTGCGCCCGAACTACTACTCTTATGCGCCTGCGAAGTGGCCAGGCTGCCGTATGAGACGGTGTAGAATGAAGAAATTATCAGAGTCAATTCGTCCAGCAACACCCTCACGCTATGCACGCCCGACCGTCAACGGGCGACTGCATAGGCCAAGATCGAAAAACTGCATCTCCAAGGTCAAACCTACCACGTGGCGGCGCCCGAAGACTCGGTCAAAGTTGTCATTTACAACGCCTGCGCGGGAGACTCGCCCGAAGCGGTCCGCGCAGGGTTCTGAAACAGAAATCAAGGAATAGAAGTTGTGGATGCCCGAAGGATCGGACAATACAGAACGATACAAATCACCGTTTTCGGAAAGAAGCTGCCCAGCCAAGTGATCTATCAATGCGGCTTCTCTCGGGTCCACCCCTTCAGGGAGCAACATCAAGTTTGTTTCAACTGCAGGAGAGTAGGACGAAAATTATTGTGGTATGATAAAAAGAACGAAAAAGAAAATGCCCCTGCCCGTGCATGACAGAGGGCCGATGTCTGCTGCAAACCTACAAAACGCAAAAAAACGCACAAAACAAATCACAAAACGCAGCTCTGCCGCCGCTGCAGAGAAAATCATTCACACCCGACTGAGGGCGCATTCACACTTGTCCAAAAGTCTGGCGAGCGAATCGGATTCGCTCGCCGGGAAAACCATGAGAATACCGGGGTTGTATTTGCAAACAAATGGAAAGAATAATGACACACTCACTAAGCTAAAGCACACGGTAGAAGCGACGGCGCGATTAACCCGCCGCATCGCTAATCGAAGAGAAGGGGTAAAGGGAAAAAGATTTATGCAGACTAGTGCAGGCCTTTGCGCTAAGGAGGATACTCTATGCCCCCCCCCCCCCCCATCTCAAATTTACGAAAGCAGAAAAGGACAAATTGGTTAACATGCTACGGCAGGCATACAAAGCTGCCTCGGGACTCCCACTAAATGCCTCCACCGAAAGGCTTATGAGGTTAGGAATACACAACATCTACAATGAAATGAAAGAAACCCATTTAATGGCTCAAACAGCGAGATTAGCCAATTCAAGAACTGGCAGGAGTATTCTTACGAGGCTTGGAATTAACTTTCAGCCTGCGAATAAAGACGCTAAAGTAGACTTGTCCCGATAGTATAAGACGACCCTACTAATCAAAACACTTCCCAAAAACATGCACCCCATACAACAAGAGGGTAGAATACAAGCACAAGCCAAAGACTTACCGAATAAATACGGACAGTGCGCTGGAACAATTTATGTGGGTGTGGCAGAATACAAATATACGAATGCCTTTGCAATTTTGGCAGTGAACGAGAATGTTGACCACATTGTCTCGGCAACAATCAAAAGGAAATCCTCTGAAACGGCAGAAGAGGAGGCTATAGCCCTCGCCCTAGCGCATACTCAAGAGAGCATTATTCCACACACACGTACGCACACACACACACACACACACACGCACACACAAGCGCGCGCACACACACGCACAGACACACGCACACACACACATGCGCACACACACGCATGCGCACACACACACGCACACAAACACACGCACACGCACACACACGCACAAGCACACACACACGCACACGCACACACAAGCAAACACACACGCACGCACACGCGCACAGACATACACACACACGCACACACACGCACGCACACACAAGCACACACACGCGCACACACTCTCACACACTCAAATTCAAAGTGCCCCGCTCCATAGGTTGGGCGCTCCTCTTCAACACGACGCTGCTCTATGGCAAGTCTCATTCTCTCTTTCTGTCTTTCTTTCCGTTCTTTCTTTCTTTCTTTTTTTTCTTTATTTCTTTAGCTTTAGAGCTGTCCATCCAACTTGCATTCGCTCGTGACATACTTTGATGGGTTGCTTGCTGGACGTGCTTTATTGTGTGGACTCCATATTCTAGTTCCAGCTTGTCAAACGCTCTCTTCATGCCACGTATGCCCTCATTAAAATCTAGTACAACCAAGGCTGCCGCAGTCTCCACGGTTCTTAGTGATGCAGGTTCGTACTTCGGGTGATGAACCATCATTGCAGCTCTAAGGGTTCGCATTGGTTTTCGGCGGCAGCCTTGGGCCTGGCGAACGCACAAGCAGACGCTCACTTGCTGGCGATCGCCCGTGCTGTGTATGCCTCTCACTTTCGTGGCGCGTTTTCGCTTCTCGAAGCTTCTCCGAGTCGAAGCCTTTGCTGCCTGCGTCTTCCGGTCACACCACCAGCCACCCGCTGATCGCAATAAAGAAGGCAGAAAAGGTAATAGATAGCAAGCGTCGAAAACAACCAAAGCGGGAGCAACTCCAAATGGCGCGAAAATAGTGTTGGGTGGTCACGTGGCATATTTCCGCCAATCAGAGCTACTATTTCGGTATGCCATCCACTCCGCAGTTGGGGCAGCCGGAAATATGCCCTTCGGTTTTAGTTTTTCCTTAGTGGCCTTTAGTATTCTCAGTAAAGGTCTTACGTCACCAAAAAGCGCGAAAAGAAGCTTTTTAACGTGGGCATTCACTTCGCGTTCAGTGTTTTGCCCGCACTGCGGCTGCGTCTTGAGAAGCGCATTCATAGACGCCTTCGACGGAAAATGCGTGCCACCACCTCTACAAAAGAATTAATTTTCTTCTTTTCTGCTGCTGAGATAGCAACCAAACATGGTGAGAATATTCTTCTTTAAACCTGCAATCCAAAACATCGGAAACTGAAAACACACTTTTTCCTGGAAATCGGTATTTTAGCCCCGCATCTCCGCTTAAATCGGCCCTGGGAAGTTCGACGACCATCCTCTTTCGCCTTGCCACCTGTCTCAATTGCTGGATTCGTTAACTGTCAGGTAAAGAACATTTACTCATGCCCATATATTCTTGGAGAGGAAATTTCAATATTGTAAAATTGTGAGGTACTGTTACGGAAATACTGAACGTAATGCCGCATTCTTCCGATGTGTAGCAAAATCTAGCTTTCAAAATTTTTCCATCGTTTGCATCGAGCAGTTAAGAATGCCATAGAAAACCGATGAGGAACGCTTTTGACAACAGCAAAAATATTAATAGCAAAAAAACGCAAGTTTGTCGACGGGACATCGGCGTATTTATTGATTTTTATAGTTAAATCTTCCAATATATGAAAAAATCTTCTTCATAAGCTCTTTCCGTTCTTAAAATGCTTTTTTTTTGAAGCGATCTTTATTGCCTCAGGGCATAAAAACTATGAAGTGTAAGATGAGTAAGTTGCTTAAATAAATGAAAAATGTTGGGCTGATTTGATGAAATCAAGAATTTAACGATGATGTGGACCCTGTGTCCAGGCAATATAGGAATCCGGATTGTCCGGTGAGAGTCCCACTGCCACCAGGTGCCAAATTCTCGTCGGCTTCAGCGCCGGGCAGTCCCACAACAGGTGATGGATATCCGCCTCACAGTCTCTGTTCTTGTAGGCTGGACACCCGGGGCGGGGATACAAATCTTTGAAATGCGACCACTAGCGTTTCACAGCAGGAGTTTGGGCAACCCCGAACCGTATCCTCCGAAGCAAAACCTCCTCTGCACGGGTAAGACCACGGGGGAGGGTTACCGCACACGGAGGGATTAGAGCACGTTTGCGGCGCCGGAGGTGTTCCTTTCTTGTTAAAAGTATGGTGGTGTAATCCAGAGCGAGGACTCGAGGCAAAGACGAGGTAAAATGCTTTTGTCCAGAATAGTTGGGTATGTTGTGCAGGCAGGCAGAGAGCGCTGCCATACGTTGAGTGAGCGCTCGTCAGTTTGTATATCAATAACGCACTGCCAGCTATTACTCCCACTTCCACATTATAGCCGTGTGAGTAAGTTATAAATATCCCGTTCATCGTTTTTTATATGGCGCAGGCGTGATTGGCAGGTTCACTATACCTATCGTAAAATTGCATATTCTTGAAGGAGAAAAAAGAAGTGAAGAAACAATGAATGACTTTGGCGAAGTGAAGAGTACATGTACTTTGAAGCTCGGACTTCCCAGCATTGCCACAACAAAGAAGTTCCTATTGCGACCCTCATCACGGTGCGCATAAAGCAACGTGAACAGCACAGAAGCAGCAATGACGTTTCTCTTTACCTGCGAACTACGTGACAGGAAACCAGTACTTCCAGTTCACAAACCAGCAGACCCTTAATTGACGTGTTGAATGAATCTCCGCTTCATTTCCGTTCCCTACGGTTCAAAGAGGACACTTAAAATTTGTTCTAAGACGAGCTGTGAAAACTTTAATGCGGCGGTTATCTTTTAAAAGTCTGCGTAAATCTCCAAATGTAGCCAAAACGGGCTATAGCCCAGGATGGAAGTACGCACACACACACACACACACACACACACACACACACACACACACACACACACACACACATGTATATATATATATATATATATATATATATATATATATATATATATATATATATATATATATATATATATATATATATATATATATATATATATATATATATATATATATATATATACCTCCTTCCTGGAGCCGTTCCAGTCGTGGTATACACGTCCACACTCCCACCCCCTGCGGTTCTTCAGAATGCGCTGACAGTGCTCATCTCACTGGCGTTTTGCAGGGACACGTAATTACGCTACCATTTCGAGCCTTCAGCGTGGCGCCTCCAGGTGGTCACGTGGTGCGGAGCAGCTGCCGGCTACGCGGCGCGCCGGTGAAACCGAGTGGTGGTGGGGGTTAGTGGAGAGGAGGGGAGTGAATCCACGTCCAGGGACGAAGATGAAGAAGGAACGCCCAGCGAAATGCAGCGGCGAAAAACTGCCTTTGCAGTTTGAGCGAGTTCCACTCGCCCAGCTGTAGCTATCTCGTCACTCCAGGTTTCACCAGAGCTAAAACACCCATTTTATTCTATTTCGATGCAGGCTAAATGCAAAAAGATCTGTGTGCCGTGCGATGTCAGTGCACATTAAAGAGCCCCAGGTGGACTAAAATCCGAAGCCTTTCACTACGGCACCTCTCTTGGCCGGTGTGCAGCTATATGGCGTTAAATTCTGCATACCAAACTTTACCTTCTTTAACTTTATACTCGCGGCTCACTGGTCACAAAAAAAGAGAAAAAAGTCGTGCTCGAGCGTTTTAAGCTATTGGCAAAGAATTCTAATGAGAGTACTGCTAACGCCCGTCGGGGATGATTTCCTTTCACGCTTAATGTCACGCTTAATGCGTTCGTTCTCCTACCTAGGAAGAACGCGTCATCGATGAAAACAGGGATCTGCAACAAGCTCTTCCTGTCCCGAAACTTGCTATAACTGCTATGTATACTCCTAGAACTCCCTCGCAGTTTTTAGTGTGTATTGCGTATCCAGGCACAACAAAGTCTCCGCAGAAATGATAAAACAGGATACACTCGCCTTGCGATAGAACGATACCAGGGTCGGGACAACGTTACGATACGAGTCTAAAACGTACGAGACTTAAAACGAACGGCCACGGGAAACGACCTGGGAGCAGCGCATGAAATGTATTTTGACATAACACACGTTTTGCATCTAAATACATTTAGATGTAAAATGTATTCAGATTTAGGGGAAAAAAATCTCGCCGCTGCATCCCGTTCTCAGTCATGCTTCCTCAGACCCAGCAGAGTCCTCTCCGCACTCGTGAAGCCCGTCTTCCAAGTATGAACTGATGGAACCTGTGCAAGCTGATGAGGGCGTATGGGCCGGACCATCAATGCCAAAACTCCCCGCTTGAGACAAGCTCTCGTAGCAGACTGCCTGCCTTCCATCGCAGACGTACGTGTGGTACTTCTGCACAGATGTCTTCCAATAAGCATTCCAAAGGTGGCACAGACTAGTGGCTGTCAGGAAGGTAGAAGCCACTTCCCGAGCTACACTCTGCTATTTCAATCGATCGCAGCGCTCACACAGTCTCAGAGATGCGGCCGCCGGCGGCGCGAGAAGGTAAGAAGTAAAACTGTCGCTTTTCTAGTTTGTCTCGTTCACCGTGGTCCCGTTCGAGGAGCGACCGAGGGCTTCATGCGGAAGTGGCCACCTGACGGTGTCCGCAGCCTTCCAGAACACCATAAATCTGGGTAGAACAGCACGCTGTGTTGGCCGTTCAGGATTTTCTTCAGCTGAGTTGTGAAGCGATCGGGTTCCGAGAGACCCTTAGGCAGGAAGAAGGCGAAGCTGTAGTTTTTCTCCTGAAGCCGTGCGGTCACATCTGCAGCCAGGCCTACGACAAAGTCGTAGAAGCCGCGTGCAGAGCGTTCACGCCATGGTGCCAACAGACAAACGCCGTCGAACTTGATTGCTTGCACTGGGCGGATCACAGCTCAAGTGAACTTGGCTCTGTCCCTGCGCGTGGCAAGGCGCCGCCAGGCCGCGTCGTCCGCCAGCACCCCAAGGAGTTGCCTCGCCGCGCGGCGGCCTTCCGACGTGGGGCGCGCTTGTGTGGCGTCCACAGCAACTCGGTTACCATTTTGCAGTTTCAGATAATTACCAAGTGAGTAGCAGCAGTGAACGACGCCGTCACAGTGACGGCAGAGTGGCCATTCTCGGAGGCTGCTGTTCTCGATGCAGTCCACTTCTTCCAGCTGTGGTGGGTCGCCCGATACGGGACAGATGTGGTTCAAAATTTCCGTGTCACGCTAGACGCTGCACTCGGAGGCAGCTTTCAGGTACAGACTCCCGGCTGTGGTGACAGGATCGTCGACAGCATCGCCCATGAAGCGGCCTTCAGCTCGGGCTGTGTTTTGAGAGACAGCGGGAGACGACTGCGTGGGTCTTCGGAAGAATGGTTGGAACATCGGGCCCGGCTAGTTATCGTACCACCCCTCGAATGTCGAGTTCGCAGTGGTACGGCGTGCAGTTTCGTCAGTGAAGCCCTCTAGCCAGAAGAGGGCAGTGGCCGACACCACCACCAGAAGGGACACAGTGGCGCACAGGACGCGGCGCAAACAGCTGAAGACCAGCCGCTTCCTCCTGGTTGGGTCTCTCACTTCGGCAGATCCGGCCATGGCGTCCAAATCCGGCACTTCCAGGGCGCCCCAGGAAACCCGGCGTCCCTTGCTAGGTCGTTTGCGCTCGCCCTGCATTCATGTTCGCAAGCATTGGCTAGAAAACCAAAAGGAGCATAAACGTCTTCTCTCTTGAAGAGAAGTGCGTCATAGCGAGCGAACTGAAGGCGCCAAGAAGCTTTATGAAAATTGAAAAGCGCATAACACAGGTTACTGCTATCTTTGGGCAGTTTGTGAGTGTCAATAAAAACGGAAGAATAAGCGTAGCAAACCACCTTCATCCAACTTTCGTGCGGTTAAATTTAAAGTGTGACCGATAAAAATAAATCCACAATCGCTACATATTACATGCACGGGTAATTTTATGAACATTACTGAATACCACCCTTCATGTCATATAAGAACCAAATTTATGTGCTGTTTTCTTGAAACATCACACATCGGATCTCTGTTTTGATGTACTAATAATGGGACAGTATAAAGCGGTATAAAAAAGTGCAACACTGGCTTACATATGTATACAACCACTGGCGGTCACATTACCTTCTAAGGTGCCTGCTCACAGTCCTCCCTAGGCGCTGTAATTTCATGATGTATACGCGCCATCTTTCGATTGGCGTAGACACAAAGCAAGTTACTCTGGCCTATTATTAGTACTGCAGATCATAGATCCGATGTACGATGTTTCAATAACAGAGTGAGTAAACGTTCCATAAACAATTACTCCCTCTTCTTGAAACATCGTACATCGGATCTGCGGTTTGCAGTACTAATAATAGGCCAGAGTAATACTAGGCCAGAGTAATTTGCGTCTACGCCCATCTAAAGATGGCATGCATCTGATTGTCATATATCAGGAAATTACAGCGCCCAGAGAGGACTGTGAACAGGCGCCTCACAAAGATATGTGACCTTCAGCAGTTTAACACAAATGTAAGCTATGTTGCAGTTTTGTATACCGCTTCGTGTTTCTTCCGATATTGTCACTGCTCTCGCAACTGGCTGATTGTGTGTTCAGACCACATGATGCGGCGCATATGTCTGTCGGATTCAGTGCATGGTGTACAATTAATTTTGCGGCTGCGCAAATAATCGTGGACAGAGTCGAGAAGAAAGATCGAGCCAAGGCGCGAACTTGAACTGAGAACCATCTGCCCCACTAATCACTTGTGCGCTTCGGTGGGGAGCGTGATGGCTACGTCTCTTGCCCCGCCCGTTTCTTCCCGCCCTTGTGGAAGTTTTTTTTTTCTTTTGCGCCGTCAGCCACCAACTAGCCCACATGTCCTTGCCAACCACATGCAGCATGTACTCCCGGATCCTCGCGGCGGCGGCGCACAGCACCCCACCCGTCCTGCCGCAAGGACGCTTTTCGACGACGACAAACACGCTTTGCCCGGGATCCTGTTAGCGGCTCCGAGTTGAGCATCGGTGGCAGTGATGATGCAACCGTGAGAGAACGAGGGCGAAGGCGAGACATCACCGCCTCTTCTCCGCCAAACAGGCCATTAACAGCCGCGCTGTGAAAATTAAAGCGCAGCCCCGTACATACGTGTTCGTCTCGCTCGATGATGATGGACCGCGATGAAGCCGCGGAGGACGTCGCTGTGCCCTCTGCTTGCTCCAGCTGCACAACGGACCACGTATGGGTGTCAGAGGGGCAGGTGATGGGGGTGCCTTTGAAGTCGTACAGCTGTCCTGTTGGAGGCGTCATGACTCCCGCGTAGAAGTAGCGGTGGTACCGAGGGTCCCAGTAAAGAGCCAGTTCCTCCTCCGAAGGCACAGAGGGCGTCGTTGGCTTAGTCGGGGTAGCTGCCATCAGGATGCCCAACCTCAGGAGTGAAGAAAGACCAAGCTACAGCAAGAAAGGCGTACAAAATGGGCTTGGCGGCCTTTTAGGTACGGCGCGTGTACGTGCCTCGTGTCGCGCTCGTCTTCATCTTCCTTTCGGCACTGCCTGGTGCAGCTGTCGCTTTGCAATAACGAAGGTGGGACGTTTTCACCAATCCAAATAGAATATCCTCCCTGGAGCGTACCGCGTTTGTCATGTTCGCATTCCACCGTCTTACATGCTATTAGTGGGGTACTCGTACGTAGTTTCTTGTATTTCACTGCCCAAATAATGCAGAGTGAACATTTTCTGCAATTCAGCACCCACGTGTGATCTTTCTTATGCGACATTCCAACGCTTATTGTTTTCGTCCTGTCAAAATACCAAGAAGGCTATTTCAAAACTGATTTTTGCAATTTCGCTTGCCGTTGTCCTTGTGGATGTGGTGGGCATGCGTTGCAAGCGTAGTTCCATAGCAATCCACAATGTGCTGTAGCGTTAATGTGAATATTTCATTTTTTGCTCCAAGCGCACTAAAGACGGGACGAAAAACGAACGTATGATACGAACAAGCGCTGACTATCAACTTGGTTTATTAAAGGACGAAACACATATATAGGATTTGAAGAAATTATCACAACCTGGAGGTTATCCTAAATACACTTGGAAGGTGTCATATTTTCGTGTTTCGCCCCGTCTTTAGTGCGCTTTGAACAAAAATGAACGCGTACCAACTCGACCAATTTTCTGCCTCGCTAATGTGAATCTCCCAGTTTCAGAAATAAGAAAGCGAAGAATTAACACTGGACGGTAACGAGCTGTGAAACGGGGTCTCAACAGAGATGCGATGTGCCTAGGATGCTAAAAGGCGCCGCTTCACAAATATCATCCAGGAAGATTTTTTTTAGATGCGCTTTCTAGAAGCTGTGTCATCTGTAGTTAAAATTTGAATTTACGCGTATTCGCGCCTTTCCCTCTTCTCTCGAAACTTTTTGCACGCTGAAATGTCGGCGCTCCTCCGCCAACCCCTCGCACACGCTCCCTCCGCCGGCTGCCGATGCGCGCGAACCGATGCTACCAGTCCGCTTCTGACGTAACGCTACTTGACGTAACGAGCGCGGATTCGGGCGAATGCGCAGCACTGCTGGTCGCCGCTGGGCGTGGAAGCGGGAGTTTTTAAAATTGTGCTGTAATTTATCGACTCGCTTTTGAGGTCTTGTTCGTGGCATGAACGCTCGTTGGCCTGTACTCCACATAATGCGAGCATTATAGCCAACCTCAAACATTCTTTTCAGGGACCCTTTAAGTGAGTCACCAAGGGGCAAAGCCACATTAACAGCTCTGTGGGTTTATCGGCGGGGCGGTAAACAACCTGAAGGCCAAACAAGAAATGGGAAGAAAGATCGCAAAATAAAAATCCTAGCAGAATAAAATCGCGCACAATGATCTTCGTTCAGGTATCCTGCATGACTCTCCCGACGCGAGAAAAAACGCCGTCGCTCGTCGGCATTTTTTAGAGACCACACTCCAGTCGAAAATCCTCATTTCTCCGGCTGTTATCAGGCACCATCCGAGGAATGCTGGACAGTAAACTTTGTTGTTTAAAGGCTCATTAACAGCGGAGTTACAGCCATCAAAATCAAGCATTTTCGCCACGCTTCTCCCTGCCATCTCCATCTCCGAGTCTGTTTTTCTCAGTCGTCCAGATGACAAGCCTTCGGAGGCGAAATTGGCCGTTCTGCGTCACATCCCCGTTTTGCCTGGGTCTTGCGTGAGGTTTGTGGCGTTTCCGGCAAACACCTGTCTCCTCTAAATAGTGCATTGTGGTGCATCGCGTAATATCTGTGAAACTCGAATATGAAAACTGTAAGGGAAGGATACGAAAATTTACGACCAGTTTTCTGCAAAGACGGTGCTCCCTCAAAAAAAGAAAACGAATGAGGTGAACAATAAACTAACAGCAGAGTACTCACACCACGCACAGACATGAATGGATCAGGACTAAAGTGCAAGTATCTTATTTTTTTGCCCGAAAACAAACGGCGTAACGAGAACAAAGAACTGGAGTTAAGATCCACCTTTATAGTATGACGCCATATATTTAAAGGTTTATTGTCCATATGTACGGTATTGGTCATTTTCTACTTTACATTCATAGATCGAGGTATAATCTTCATACCACTCCTGGCGCACTGGAGCAGAGTTAAAAGGGACACTGAAATGATTTCGATGGACGCATTGTAGTCCATCAGATATGTATAGGTGGTATTTGTGGTTATTCGAGTCAAATTCGAAAGATCTGTGTGGACCTCATAATTTAAATATAATCTTTCAAAATTGCTGCTTGCAGCCGCTCGCAACCGATTAGGGCGACACATCTCACCGCGCGTACCATAGCCCGATGACGTTAGTGGGAAGATATGGCGAGCTTGAAAGCTTACCCTTCTGGATAGTACATCGTACATCTGCCGATCAACGTGATTTGCAATGTGCAACCAACTTTGACGAACAGGAGATTCCCAAAAATTTAGCGTGTTCCAACAGGCGTTCATTGAGGCACCTGCCTGTTTGGCCCATGCAGAAATGGCCACACGAGGACGGAATCCTGTACCCCACTCCAACTCTGCACTGCACAAACTGACTGCCGTGACCAACTCTACAACTTCCGCTTCACTGACGCTGGAACCTTGCTCAATTTATTTGGCGCAGAAAACAGAACCTTAATTGCCACCAAACTTCTCCGCTATCTTCCTCCATCTGTGGGATAGCCGATGGACATATGGGACCACCGCCCCTTTGTTCTTACTGGCAGTGCCATCTACCGCTCCTATTTTTTTCTTTTTTGGTTTTCATTTTCATTAGTAGCCTGTTTCACGTAGACACTAGTACATTTTCCGGAAAAACCTGCCGCTCTGCAACGAGAGCATTTTGCGTCAAATCTTGAACCAACTTCATGCAAGCATGACTTCCTAATAGCCGCTCCCAGGCACCCCATTGCGATCCCTTTCTTGACCAGCTTGGAATGATTGGAGTCAGAATCAAGAAGTGACTTTTGCGTCCTTGGTGCGCAGCGCCAACATACATGGTTCCTTTGAAACTTGAAGCTCAAATCCGACAAATGCAAGCGGTCTTCAGAAGGCATCTTATAAGTGAACCTTAGTTCACGAGCCGTGCTTGAAAATGCTTTCATAATATCATTCACCATTTCAGAGCTGCCTTCCGTCGGTAGTGCCACAAGATAGTTATCCACATATCTATGGATGCTTGAAGTACAATTCTTGAGACCTTTTTCCTGTGCCCTCTCTACGGCGCTTAAATATATACCGTTCAGAATAGGTGCTACACTTGAGCCGATGCATATGCCGGACCGCTGGACGTATGTGCCACCTCCCTACGCCACCAACGTACTCTGCAGATACACGCTTAATAGCTCCAGGAATGATTCTACTGAAATTCCGCATTCCATCACAAAACGACTCTCGTCGTTGTCTCCTGTCGCACATTCCTTGACATGTTTCATGAGTGTCGGATGTGCTAGCGAGTAATATAGGTCTTCCATGTCGATTCTGAACGTGTATACAACGGCCAGTTCTGTATTCGATAACGTCTTGACAACCTGGACAGAATTTTCTACCAGGAGCGGTTCCTTTATGTTCAAAGAAGACAGGCGCCTTTTCAGGAATCCTGACACCATGTACAGCCATGTTCCGTGGTCATTCCCTATTGATCTGAATGGACACCTACTTTGTGGATTGTGGCGGAGAAAAATATATCGAGCTGAAGGCCTCTTGTACTCTGTACAGTTTTTTGAAGACCCTCTAAGTTTAGCTTTTCGAGCAGGTCGACTGCCTGTCTTTTGCTCTTCTTCGGGCTAACTTGCACTCGCTTGAAGTGTTTGCTTACTGCTACCTCTGTTTTTCACCAAATAATCAGGTAAAACTATAAACTAGCTTTCTTTGTCAGCCAGTCTTGCTCGAAGGTTGTTGGCTAGCAGGTGTTCCACAACCTTTGAAATAGGTCGATGCCTCCTATATAGGTCCTTTGAAGTGTCCATTACATCAACGAGGTCGGAGCCCACCGGAACCGATCTTCTTCATTCGCTTGCCGGGAGATAGCTCTCGTAGGAGCTATTTTTTCTGGTACGCTCAGTCCTGGATCAACTGAGAAATTCGGTCCAAGGCTAAGCAACTTTTCATATTTTTTGCCCAATCTTGCACCTCCCAGCAGCATTACGTCGCTTTTTTTCGTCCTCTTCTCTTCCTTCGACAGTTTCCGCAGTGTGACTTTCCAAATGCTTTCAGTAAGCTGTTCAGCCAGCGCAGTCCAACCTCGGTGCACAAGCAGTTGCCTGCTCTTGCCTTACTGGATGCCGCAATGTACCCAGAGGCAGTCCTTGAAAAATCTTGCTTGTCTCCAACGTTCAGCAGCAATAATTTTGCACACCCTCCTGAGTTTTCATGCGAGCTACATGTTTAGAGCCCGGAATATGTCTTGATATGCTCGAAGTTCACTTTGCCCAACGTCTAGACATCCAGACTATCTGCGGATTTCTTAAATCTTAATCATGACAGCTCAGGCTTATGTGCAAAATTATTTCTGATGAATGCTGGACACAAGCAAGATTCTCAAGGAATGCCTTAGAGGGGCTTCAAAAAGCTGTACAGAATACAAAAGGCCTACAGCTTGAAGTGTTTTTCTCCGCCAAAAGCCACAAAGTGAATGAACACGGAACATGGAATAGTGAATAGTGAATCAACACGGAACATGGCAGTACTTGGTGTCAGGATTCCTGAAAAGGCGCCTGTCTTCTTTGAACATAAAGGACCCGATCCTGGTGGAAAATTCTGTCAAGGTTGTCAAGACGTTCTCGAATACAGAACTGGCCGTTGCATACACGTTCAGCATCGGCATGGAAGACCTATATTACTCGCTAGCACATCCGACTCTCATGAAACATGTCAAGGAATGTGCCACAGGAGACAACGACGAGAGTCGTTTTGTGATGGGATGCGCAATTTCAGTAGAATCATTCCTGGAGCTATTAAGCGTGAATCTGCAGAGTACGTTGGTGGCGTAGGGAGGTGGCACATACGTCCAGCGATCCGGCATATGCATCGGCTCAAGAGTAGCACCTGTTCTGAGCAGTATATATTTAAGCGCAGTAGACAGGGAACTGGAAAAAGGACACAAGGATTGTACTTCAAGCATCCTTAGATATGGGAATGAATATCTTGTGGCACTACCGACGGATGCCACCCCTCAAGCGGTGAATGACATCATGAAAGCATTTTGAAGCACCTCGCCTGAACTAAGGTTCACTTATGAGATGCCTTCTGAAGACCGCTTGCAGTTGTTGGATTTGAACTTCAAGGTTCAAAGGAACCATGTATGTAGGCTACTCCTGAAAATGAAACAAAAGAGAAAAAATAGGAGCGGATGATGGCACTGGCAGTAATAACAATAGGGCGGTGGTCCCATATGTTCATCGGCTATCCCACAGATGGACTAGGAGAGCGGAGAAGTTTTGTGGCAGGGTTCTGATTTCTGCACCAAATGAATTGAGAAAGATTCCGGCGTCAGTGAAACGCAAGAAAGAAAATGGTAACGCCACAGATGAGTGTGGCGTTCGTCACGGCGCTCAATTTTTGCAGTGCAGAGTTGGAGTGGCCAGGGTACAGGATTCCGTTCTCGTGTGGCCATGTCTACATGGGCCAAACAGGAAGGTGCCTCAATGAACACCTGTTGGAGCACGCTAATTCTTTGGGAGGTTCCTGTTCGTCAAAGTTGGTTGCACATTGCAAATATTGCCTGTGCACTCCTCACTTTGATAACACTGTTGTGCTGTATCGTAATAAAGAGCAACTAGTACGGGAAGTAGTAGAGGCTTATCATATCTTCACAGAAGGTGACTCGTGTGTGAGCAGCACGAGCGGCACTTCGATGGCCTTGTCTAAGCGTGAGATCTGGCTTTGTCAACAACGTGGGAGCCTGTAGGTGCTTAAGATTTGGCAATTGTTATTTTTCTTTCTTTAAAGGTTTGTAAGTTTCTGATGATGACGTGAGGATGTGACGCATAGATTAGAGATTATTTATATGTGGTTTTCCTATTAAAACAGTCAGTTGTAAGTCAGCGCGTGTGCGTGTATCTCGCTTTCCGGTGCTTCATTTTAGTTGCGCTGTTTCGTTCCTTAAGATGCAATACCAACTCGCCCACTGTGCTATGTTGCTTTTTAAAATAGTGATAATTTCGGAAATGCCTACACCGCCGGAGCTGTGCCCAACATATATGCTCGCTACATGTCGCCAAAATACATGCGCTTTCGAGCAGCCTGCAGGCAAAGCAACCCCTCCAGTGCACGTGACTCGTCGAATTAGCCATTATTGGCCACTGCGCCGAGGGTAACCGCATTTTTGAAATTCTATAAACAGATATAGACATTACTTACGTTGGGCTATATGCACCTCTCAATATTTGAGGAACCTGACAGTAATGGTTAAAATGTTAAATATTCAATATTAGTTAACCAGCCTGCTAGTTAGCACGTACGTCTTAGCTCTATTTCGATGTACTATATCGATGACAATGCTATGCCGAAACAAGCGTTCTTCTAACTCATAAAGACAACTTTTAAAAATTGTGTAAAATCTTAGGTGAAACACCCTGCATATAGCTTGCTCTTCCCGAGCAACCTCTCGCAGCCACTGTTAATTTCAATGTGATCTGCTATGGCGAGCACTCTGCTCACAATCCGGTGGGCAGGCTGCCTGCCAGCTGCCACAGTGAACATGTTTTGATGACGTCACAGGGTCGCGTCACCTAGGTCGCAGGTGGGCCACCCGCTTCTCTAGGGAGTTTTCGCTCATGCCGCCGACGACGACGCCGGGTTTCCTGCGGAACGGGACCATTGGCGCTATCGCGGTAATAGCGGCAGCCGTTAGCAGATGATCGCACGTCGCCCGCCATTCGCCCGTGAATCTGAACGCTAGACCAGTGAACTGTTTGTGGTTGTGCCGTCGCATACGCGCCTTGGATGCCAGCGGTGTTTACGAGGAGATCGGCTGTATCGAAGAGCGCGAACGCGCTTTGTGAATGTACGTTGTAAACTGCGGAGTTTAATGGGCTATACACGGGATGCCGCATAGTGGAGGGCTTCGGATTAATTTATGCCACTTGGGACTGTTCAACGGGCGCTGGCACGGGCACTTTTGGATTTCGCTTCCGTCGAAATGCGGCTGCCGCTGCCGGAGTTCGATCCGCCGACACAATGCCAGCAGCCGAACGCCAAGCCTCTGAGCCAACACGGCGTGTCGAAGGGACTTTGATCCGAATTTTCACCTCCTTTCGGATGACGCATATGGCTCTTAATACTTTGCAGAGACGATCATAACGGCCCTCTTTACGCATTGGGCTTGATTATTTGAAGCGTTCAAACGTTGTCGGGGCGCTCTAAGATTGGAAAGAATAGGTTTTGAAAGAGAAAATAAATAGCAAAGCAATCTGAATCTAGTGTTGGCTGCCGTCGCCCAGTTACAAATTCGTAGGTCCGTCCGTTCATCGTAAGGCCGCTTTCATATCCCTCCCGCTAACACTGTCCAGTGCCAGCAATGGCCACCTTATCCCCACAAATTTCCTAATCTCATCTGCCAACCTGATTATCTGCGGCCCTCTGCTACGTTTACCTTTCAATTGTAATCCATACCGGTACTGTAAGGGACCACCGCATATGTTTCCTTCGCATTACATGTTCCGCCCATTTCTTCCTCTTGATTTCGACTATGATATTATCAACTCACATTCCTTAGGATTCAGTATCATCTCTGAAATCCTGCCTTTGAAAGCACTACTCAACAGTCCATCTCAAGCCCCTCTTTTAACAGCATCTGTCCAAACCTTGCGTCAGGATACAGCTGCTTTCTGCTGCTATCCACCCAAGCACAATTGCGGGTGCATTTTAATGCGATTGCGTTAGGCTTTCGCCTCGCAAGAAATTTTCTGCTTCTCCATAACGAAATTACCTGGTTGGTCAATTCCTTGATGATGTCATCAGGATCACGTGATCCCAAATGACCAATCAGAGAGCTCCACGATATTTGATATCACAGCTTAGTCGATACACTTCACGTGAGCTTGTGACGGCATCGCCACCTGCCTACCAAATTACGAAGGACCCCGATAATTTGCAAGTTGGCCCACCACCCAAAATTCAAAGTCGGCCCACCCCGAAAATGGAGGTGGGCTAGTGGGTTCGACTAGTATAATCCTGCATGATAAATCCTTGGAAGGTTCTCGAACATCTAGAAGGTGTTGACTCGGGCCTACCGTGCTTACCAAGCGAACTATAGTGCCGAGCGCCATGGCCGACCCAAAAAGTAAGTCAAGGCAAGGAGGAGAAAGTTGGAGCGTGAGCGGCTCGTCGCGAAAGCGGGCTAACTCAGTGCGGAGAGAGACGCCTACTGGAATGGGCAGCAATCCAACTGGGCTTACTGGAATCTCTACTGGGCAACAACAACAGACTGCACCGCCAGCCAAGCGCCGTGGCCGATCCAAGAAGCATCAAGCCGTCGAAGGAGTCGCCGCCGGTGGGAGGTACACCGTGAGGCAGCGTGCCCAATGAGGCCCGCGATGCGGCTCCGAATGCATCGATTCACAGGAGACACTACGTGAAAGACTCGGAACACCGAGAAGACAAAATTGGCGCCGATCGTGAACATCGCAACGACAACGACGAAGTCAAGGCAAACAGGAGGAAGTTGAGCGTCAGCGTTTATCTAGCTCCTGTTTCCAGTAATTCACCGCCTGTGCCTTGGATACTTCCCTGCAGTGGGTATGTGCCATCTTTATCTGAGGCCAACCATCTCGGAAGCGGAGCAACGCAGGGCGTCGAGAGAGGCCTGCTTGAATTACATCAAACCAAATGGGCAAGTGCGGACGAAGATGAACAAGAGCAATGCTCTAATGTAGGTTATGAAACAAATACTTGCATAAGAACTACTGAACGACATGCGCACTGTGAACATTGAAAGAATTTATCAGTTTAAAAAAATGTGGTTTGTGTTACATCATAACACTCATTACACCAGCTAGAAGGAACGAGAAATGGTCGGGAGTGTAGCTGAAGTATCGTGCGAACACGCACAGATGCAACCTGAAAGGAAAATACGTCATGAACTCGCCAAAATGACATTGGAATCACAACATAGACACCAGAAGCTACAAACTAAATGTTATCGAATTTCCTCCATTAAGATTTCGTTAAGCAGACCAAACATTTTTCTTTTTTTTTAAATATTACTGAAGGAGTTAGTTCAAATGCCCTTTATACCGAGCATTTATCCACTTTCGTCCACGCTTAGTTGAAACTCTTTCAGCACAAAATCGGTCGTTAGGCGCGCCCGAAAGGTCCGAACGCGTTCGTCATGATCACATCGCATTGCGCGGACGGTGTGCGACATCGGCAAGAAGCCGACATCGAAAGAGCGTCTTGCGTGTGCCAAAGCAGTTTTAGGTCAATACTACGCATTGAAATATAAAGGTTCAGAGCATTCCACTGATGAATCAGGAAGCAGTCCCATTGCGGTATTGAGGAGTTCGCACTGGGTCGAAGCGCCACATTACGCGCAGATCAGAAGGGGTTTAAAACGCAAAGGTGAGACTGAATGAAAAGGAACGAAAGAGCAGCGAATTCGGGGCTGTGAATAATAAGTCATCGATGCAAATTAACTCAGTAAATCTGCGCTCCACATCGGAGCAGGATTTTTCGCTCTATAGTGTGTGAGGTGTGCCTGGCGCCTACATGAACTGGGCTCTCCTCGATAGCTGCACCGTGATGAACGGACTCGCTGTCCCTAAGGGCGCGCGTTTTCTACTGCACGCCACAGCTAAAGAATCAAACGAAACCGATAAGAAAAAAAAATAGTCAGCGCCGCTCACGCGACTATCCTCATAATCGTGCTGATAGCAGACGAGAACTGCAGCCACTGCCCTACTGGGCGTATTTTCGAACACGACCGCTGGGCGGCTTTCAGTGGCGTACTGGGCGTATAATATGAGGCGCGGACCGCGTGTACAGGGTTCCGGGTAGCCAAGTGATAGCGGGCGACTGCTCGAGACTCTCCTTTCATCCTCCTCCGCGGACGCTGGGATGCTAATGTTGAATAAACAATTGATGCATCGGCGCGTTGGCAAATAGTCCGATAGTACCTACCACCTAAGCCGTGCATGACTGCGCCTTGTCCACGTGCGTTCGCGGCCATGTGTTGCAATTCACTATACACGTACCACGTTTCTAGCCACACAGACATTTCTTGGGTGACATAAAGACAACCAGTTGTCTCTTTATTTTCTCTCCACCAGTTTCACACCAATGGTAGAACGAGACTTTCACACAGAAGATAAAAAAACAGTACCAAGTGAACCTTTCGCACAAATCCACACAACAGCTTTGCAGTCCTGTGGCCCCTGTAGACATGCGGCGTGGTCAGGCCTGGATGGCTCTCCTGTCCGTGAGCTTGAGCATGGTGTTTGCGCGACGCCGGCGTTGGTAGGTCATGTAGAGAAGGCGGAAGTGGATGCAGCCGAAGGTGACCCAAAACACAGAGAGGATGAAAAGAGCCGAAGCCAGCGACGCCGCAGGCAGCCATGAGCTTGAGTGGTACTGGAACAGGACGTACATCCACGCCATGCTCAGCACTCCCACGTTGCCCACGCTGAAAGCCAAGTTAGCCAGGAACACAGTGGCGTCGTCCCGAGACTCCTGCTCCCAGAACCAGCGCCACATGGGCTTAGTACGCCGCTGCATCGGATAGCGCGCGCCGCACAGCGGGCACACGGCGTCCTCCACTTCCCTGTACAGAACCTCCTACAGGCAGGACCAGTGCTTGAATGCATTCGGGCAGCGGCAGGGACTGCGGTAGAGCTGTTCCAGATCCTCGACACCTTCGTCCGGGCAGATGCAGAACAATAAGCTGCGGCGGGCCGGCGCCTGGCTCGGTGATGAAGCACTGGTTCCGGTGCTACTAGTGCTTCTGTTGCTGCCAGCACTTGTACTGGCAGCGTCGTCTGTGCCTTCGCTGCCACGATCAGTGTCCACGGAACCATCTGCGCCATCTCCAGCGAGGTCGTCCTGCGGCGTTCGCTCGGCCAGGTTGGCGTGCCCGCTGTCCGTATCGGCTGCCTCAGGGCTGACTGGCTGAAAGTGGGCGTCCGCCAGATCGTCCGCGCTGCTACTCGACGCCGAGCTGACGAAGAGGGACATAGACTCCGAGGGCGACCTGAGCATCGCGAAGAAGCTGCGCAAAAGAAGCTGCACAAAACGTTCGCCAGGCAATGGGCACCGAATGGAATACGTGGGCCGCGTGCGATTTTTCTTCACTTCATTTATCCTCGCGCCTCCGCGAGTGGGGCGCCCTCAGGATGGTGCATGTGCGTGGAACGAGCCGGCAGGAAGACGAAGAAAAAACAAACTGCAAATATCACGATTTTTGAGTAGCTAAGAAATAACGAATAAATTTGTGAAAGCGTTGCGCCAACCGCGCTCAGTTCGCTCCAAATGGCGGCTTTTTTCAGAAGACAATTTCACTAAAACTTTCACTAAGCCACCGCTGTCGTGGAGGATGCCGATGGGCGTTCCATGGTAAACTATACTCGGAGGAGAAGAAGGAGGATAAAACATTTATTTAGTCATGTTGGTTGAAGTGTTGTGGGTGAACCTGGGGCACTAGATGGTCTGGAGCTGACGGCGCCCGGCGACCTCAAGGGCTCTCGTCACGACGCGGAGTTGCATATCCGGCTCGGAGCTGAGAGGTGCCGACTGCCACTCATCGGAATCAAGAGAGCTGCAGCGCAATATGGGGGCTTCCGAGGGATACGAATGATGAATGTGGGATAGTGTGGCCGATGGGTAGTGGCATAGCGGCATGAGGGAAGGTAACGAGTGTGGTAAATGCGGGAGAGGAGGCAGGGGTGTGGGAAACTCTGAGTTTGGAGTTGTTGCCAGGCAACTTGCAGTGGTTTGGCGAGGGAATTATGAGGCGCGGAGTGTATGAGGCGGGTGTTACTATAGTGTAGAGGTTATGAAGAAAACAAAGATGCGCTAACTAAGGCTCTAGAAGTGGGAAATCGATCAAGGTGGTGAAAAGAGTCCAGAAAAAGTGCGGGAACGTGTGACGCACGAAAAGTTATGTCCAAATACCGACGCACGCAAGTAACAGATTTGTAAAATTGCATTTTTTCCCGAGCAAAGTTGGTTTAGTTAGAAGTATCAACACATTTATAATTAAACTTAAAATTGCAACTATATATCACGAGACGATTGCGAATATGTAACGCGAATGTTTGAGGATTAGGTGTACTTGACAGCAAATAGTTGTTCACAGACACGTTTTTTTTCCCTCGCAAAGTAAGACAGCCGTAGGTGAATCCAGACTTTACAAGGACTGGAGTGATACTCTGAAATGAACATGTTTCGAAAGATCACTTACAGCACAGACATTTAACCCGTAAATCCGTTTAGACGTGCCGGTTAGATCATACGAACTTGAATCCCGTGTGAACACGGTAGCAGGTTCCATATTTGTAGGTTGAGCAGTTTTGCAATCAAGTTTGCCCCCGAAAATGCGTAGTAGGGTTTTCAGAGTCTCTTCCAAGTGCAAACACGTAAGAAAGTTGGGCGCCCTATTCTTACGGAATTGTTCCGTCGCTTAAAGTGCAGGGTTACGGCCATCCCGGTTTTCTGACATACTGCTAAAAACTACTGCTCAATATTTTGTATGTTTCAATTCCATTTCGGTGAAATGTTTTACTACAATGCGTTATTTTTGCGCTGCGTTTGGACAGTAGGGGCCTCGGTGGGAAGGGTCTGGGAACCTTGTGCTCGCCTATGCAAGCACGGACGGGTTTTTCCTGCGCCCTCTCTCGCTTTTTCGTTACCTACCCTTCGATATACAAGCTAAGAATCTACACAGAACATCCCTCAGCGTGAGTCCAACAACGAAAATAAGCGGTAGATTTACCGGCGCGTGCTTTATCCATTGGCACGCGAGAGATCACCAGCTTGCGTCGCCTATTTCAATTTTCATACTTTTAAAATAATTTTTTAATCGTGCGCAAGCATATTTTTAAACACATGTACGGGCAGCTCACGCTTCATTTCACACAATTTTATTTCAACTGAAAGGCTTCGCAGAATTGCACACGGCAATCCGAAACTACCGAGTGACGTCCCATGGCTACCCGAAACGCCTTGCGCTTCCCGGTCTTCCGCATCGATCAGTTTTTCTACCCAAAGATACACGCTGAAAAAATGGAAACTTTTTTCTGCTGGCCGGGGTTAGAGTGAGATGTAACCAGCATTCTCGACGATGCACCATTCATTCCCCTATTTTACTTGTTTTTAGTTTCAATTCTGGCCACGTTACATCACCGCGGTGCAATCCAAAACAGAAAAACTGACCTTTTTTGTTCCAAATGTGCCAACGTGATGCTGCTTAGAGGTGCAGGCAAAGCCACGGAGGACGCGAGAAGAGCACGTGTCGCCGGAAAAAAAAAAGCGCGGGGGAAAGCATAAGCATGCACAGGCCGCACCACTGACCCATACCAACTTATTCTCTCATCAAACAGGTTCGGATTGGATTCTATAGGTTGCCATTTCAGCATATATTGAATGCCAGACTTATCCGCATTGGACAGAAACTCCCGCCACCTGGCGTTATTTAGTGACAGCTCGTCTTGGCGCAGCTTGGGCGCCAATTTTTGAAAAAAAAAAGGCCTCTGGTTTTTGCAGTATGCAGCAGCTTCATTGAAACGGCGCAGTCTTGCTCCTTTGGGACAGGCTGCCCATTACTGCAAACTGTAAATTACACACCAAACAGCATAAATACACAAAATGCGCAAATCAACTGCGATTCCGTTCAAGTGCTCCAAAAGCACTTAAAAGCGAACCACTGCTGGAAACCTACTTTGTGTTTTCAAGTAGCGTTATGTGATGAGTGGACGAGAGAGATGGCGCAGTGATATGGCGGAGTCCGGAGAGGAAGAGGACGGAGCTGTTCTGACGTGTATCGATGGGCTCCCGCTTCGCAGCCACTTTTCGGCGGAAGGAGTCAGCCTTCGGGCTCGAATCTTCTGGAGCACATCGGGACCATAGTCCTGTGCCTACTAGAACCGGATTTTGACAACCTACGGACACCTAGGCATATTGCCGGCCGACTGCCGGCCTAGCCGTTGAGCTAGGCCTATAGCTCATCACCTCTCCGCCGGTAAGTGAGCGCACAGGGACGGGGAATGATGTAATACACAGTGGAAGACGAGAAAATATCGCCCTTGGAGCTCGCGGACGGAAAATGGGAAACCGTTCTTCGGTACTAAGACCGACAACGAGGCTTGAAGAATAAAGGGCTCGCATCAACCGACGACGAGCCTGCGCACTGGTGCGGCCAAGGCAAGTAGAACTCGAATTTTCCATCGCGAAAGAACAGGAAAAAGCTACTTGCACTCAGCAAGAAAGCCGTTCTCCCGCGCTTACCGACCGATGATTATAAAATCGTCTGCCGCCCGATAGGTTGGAATCTGAGGAACTTTACGCCAGAACTACTACTTTTATGCGCCTGCGAAGTGGCCAGGCTGCCGTATGAGACGGTGTAGAATGAAGAAATTATCAGAGTCAATTCGTCCAGCAACACCCTCACGCTATGCACGCCCGACCGTCAACGGGCGACTGCATACGCCAAGATCGATAAACTGCATCTCCAAGGTCAAACCTACCACGTGGCGGCGCCCGAAGACTCGGTCAAAGTTGTCATTTACAACGCCTGCGCGGGAGACTCGCCCGAAGCGGTCCGCGCAGGGTTCGGAAACAGAAATCAAAGAATAGAAGTCGTGGATGCCCGAAGGATCGGACAATCCAGAACAATACAAATCACCGTTTTCGGAAAGAAGCTACCCAGCCAAGTGATCTATCAATGCGTCTTCTCTCGGGAACACCCCTTCAGGGAGCAACATCAAGTTTGTTTCAACTGCAGGAGAGTAGGACGAAAATTATTGTGGTATGATAAAAAGAACGAAAAAGAAAATGCCCCTGCCCGTGCATGACAGAGGGCCGATGTCTGCTGCAAACCTACAAAACGCAAAAAAACGCACAAAACAAATCACAAAACGCAGCTCTGCCGCCGCTGCAGAGAAAATCATTCACACCCGCTTGAGGGCGCATTCACACTTGTCCAAAAGTCTGGCGAGCGAATCGGATTCACTCGCCGGGAAAACCATGAGAATACTGGGGTTGTATTTACAAACAAATGGAAAGAATAATGACACACTCACTAAGCTAAAACGCACGGTAGAAGCGACGGCGCGATTAACCCGCCGCATCGCTAATCGAAGAGAAGGGGTAAAGGGAAAAAGATTTATGCAGACTAGAGCAGGCGTTTGCGCTAAGGAGGATACTCTATGCCACCCCCCCCCCCCCATCTCAAATTTACGAAAGCAGAAAAGGACAAATTGGTTAACCTGCTACGGCAGGCATACAAAGCTGCCTCAGGACTCCCACTAAATGCCTCCACCGAAAGGCTTATGAGGTTAGGAATGCACAACATCTACAATGAACTGAAAGAAACCCATTTAATGGCTCAAACAGCGAGATTAGGCAATTCAAGAACTGGCAGGAGTATTCTTACGAGGCTTGGAATTAACTTTCAGCCTGCGAATAAAGACGCTAAAGTAGACTTGTCCCGATAGTATAAGACGACCCTACTAATCAAAACACTTCCCAAAAACATGCACCCCATACAACAAGAGGGTAGAATACAAGCACGAGCCAAACACTTACCGAATAAATACGGACAGTGCGCTGGAACAATTTATGTGGGTGTGGCAGAATACAATTATATGAATGTCTTTGCAATTTTGGCAGTGAACGAGAATGTTGACCACATTGTCTCGGCAACAATCAAAAGGAAATCCTCTGAAACGGCAGAAGAGGAGGCTATAGCCCTCGCCCTAGCACATACTCAAGAGAGCATTATTCCGCACACACGTACGCACACACACACACACACACACACACACGCACACACAAGCGCGCGCACACACGCACAGACACATGCACGCACACACACACACACATGCGCACACACACGCATGCACACACACACACGCACACGCACACACAAGCAAACACACACGCACGCACACAGCACAAACACACGCACACACACGCACACACACGCGCGCACACGCACGCACGCACACACAAGCACACAAAAGCACACACATGTACACACAAGCAGACACACGCGAGCGAGCGCACACGCACACGCACGCGCACAAACACGCACACACGCACACACGCACACACACGCGCGCACACACACGCGCACACACGCGCGCACGCACAACACGCACACACGCGCGCACACTCTCACACACTCAAATTCAAAGTGCCCCGCTCCATAGGTTGGGTGCTCCTCTTCAACACGACGCTGCTCTGTGGCAAGTCTGATTCTCTCTTTCTGTCTTTCTTTCCTTTCTTTCTTTCTTTCTTTTTTTTCTTTATTTCTTTAGCTTTAGAGCTGTCCATCCAACTTGCCTTCACTCCTGAAATACTTTGATGGGTTCCTTGCTGGACGTGCTTCATCGTGTGGACTACATGTTCTAGTTCCAGCTTGTCAAACGCTCTCTTGATGCCACGTGTGCCCTCATTAAAATCTAGTACAGCCAAGGCTGCCGCAGTGTCCACGGTTCTTAGTGATGCAGGTTCGTTCTTCGGGTGATGAACCATCATTGCAGCTCGAAGGGTTCGCATTGGTTTTCGGCGGCAGCCTTGGGCCTGGCGAACGCACAAGCAGACGCTCACTTGCTGGCGATCGCCCGTGCTGTGTATGCCTCTCACTTTCGTGGCGCGTTTTCGCTTCTCGAAGCTTCTCCGAGTCGAAGCCTTTGCTGCCTGCGTCTTCCGGTCACACCACCAGCCACCCGCTGATCGCAATAAAGAAGGAAGAAAAGGTAACAGATAGCAAGCGTCGAACACAACCAAAGCGGGAGCAACTCCAAATGGCGCGAAAATAGTGTTGGGTGGTCACGTGGCATATTTCCGCCAATCAGAGCCACTATTTCGGTATGCCATCCACACCGCAGTTGGGGCAGCCGGAAATATGCCCTTCGGTTTTAGTTTTTCCTTAGTGGCCTTTAGTATTCTCAGTAAAGGTCTTACGTCACCAAAAAGCGCGAAAAGAAGCTTTTTAACGTGGGCATTCACTTCGCGTTCAGTGTTTTGCCCGCACTGCGGCTGCGTCTTGAGAAGCGCATTCATAGACGCCTTCGACGGCAAATGCGTGCCACCACCTCGACAAAAGAATTAATTTTCTTCTTTTCTGCTGCTGAGATAGCAACCAAACATGGTGAGAATATTCTTCTTTAAACCTGCAATCCAAAACATCGGAAACTGAAAACACACTTTTTCCTAGAAACCGGTATTTTAGCCCCGCATCTCCGCTTAAATCGGCCCTGGGAAGTTCGACGACCATCCTCTTTCGCCTTGCCACCTGTCTCAATTCCTGGATTCGTTAACTGTCAGATAAAGAACTTTTACTCATGCCCATATATTCTTGGAGAGGAAATTTCAATATTGTAAAATTGTGAGGTACTGTTACGGAAATACTGAACGTAATGCCGCATTCTTCCGATGTGTAGCAAAATCTAGCTTTCAAAATTTTTCCATCGCTCGCATCGAGCAGTTAAGAATGCCATAGAAAACCGACGGGGAACGCTTTTGACAACAGCAAAAATTTTAATAGCAAAAAAACGCAAGCCTGTCGACGGGACATCTGCGTATTTATTGATTTTTAGAGTTAAATCTTACAATATATGAAAAAATTTTCTTCATAAGCTCTTTCCGTTCTTAAAATGCTTTTTTTTTTGAAGCGATCTTTATTGCCTCAGGGCATGAAAACTATGAAGTGTAAGATGAGTAAGTTGCTTAAATAAATGAAAAAAGTTGGGCTGATTTGATGAAATCAAGAGTTTAACGATGATGTGTACCCTGTGTCCAGGCAATATAGGAATCCGGATTGTCCGGTGAGAGTCCCACTGCCACCAGGTGCCGAATTCTCGTCGGCTTCAGCGCCGGGTAGTCCCACAACAGGTGATGGATATCCGCCTCACAGTCTCTGTTCTTGTAGGCTGGACACCCGGGGCGGGGATACAAATCTTTGAAATGCGACCACATGCGTTTCACAGCTGGAGTTTGGGCAACCCCGACACGTATCCTCCGAAGCACAACCTTCTCTGTACGGGTAAGACCACGGGGGAGAGTTACCGCACACGGAGGGATTAGAGCACGTGTGCGGCGCCGGAGGTGTTCCTTTCTTGTTAAAAGTAGGGTGGTGTCATCCAGAGTGAGGACTCGAGGCAAAGACGAGGTAAAATGCTTTTGTCCAGAATAGTTGGGTATGTTGTGCAGGCAGGCAGAGAGCGCTGCCATACGTTGAGTGAGCGCTCGTCAGTTTGTATATCAATAACGCACTGCCAGCAAGTACTCCCACTTCCACATTATAGCCGTGTGAGTAAGTTATAAATGTCCCGTTCATCGTTTTTTATATGGCGCAAGCGTGATTGGCAGGTTCACTATACCTATCGTAAAATTGCATATTCTTGAAGAAGAAAAAAGAAGTGAAGAAACAATGAATGACTTTGGCGAAGTGAAGAGTACATGTACTTTGAAGCTCGGACTTCCCGGCATTGCCACAACAAAGAAGTTCCTATTGCGACCCTTATCACGGTGCGCATAAAGCAACGTGAACAGCACTGAAGCAGCAATGACGTTTCTCTTTACCTGCGAACTACGTGACAGGAAACCAGTACTTCCAGTTCACAAACCAGCAGACCCTTAATTGACGTGTTGAATGAATCTCCGCTTCATTTCCGTTCCCTGCGGTTCAAAGAGGACACTTAAAATTTGTTCTAACTACGACGAGCTGTGAAAACTTTAATGCGGTGGTTATCTTTTAAAAGTCTGCGTAAATCTCCAAATGTAGCCAAAACGGGCTAGAGCCCAGGATGGAAGTACACACACACACACACACACACACACACACACACACACACACACACACACACACACATATATATATATATATATATATATATATATATATATATATATATATATATATATATATATATATATATATATATATATATATATATACCTCCTTCTTAGAGCCGTTCCAGTCGTGGTATACACGTCCACACTCCCACCCCCTGGGGTTCTTCAGAATGCGCTGACAGTGCTCATCTCACTGGCGTTTTGCAGGGACACGTAATTACGCTAGCATTTCGAGCCTTCAGCGTGGCGCCTCCAGGTGGTCACGTGGTGCGGAGCAGCTGCCGGCTACGCGGCGCGCCGGTGAAACCGAGTGGTGGTGGGGGTTAGTGGAGAGGAGGGGAGTGAATCCACGTCCAGGGACGAAGATGAAGAAGGAACGCCCAGCGAAATGCAGCGGCGAAAAACTGCCTTTGCAGTTTGAGCGAGTTCCACTCGCCCAGCTGTAGCTATCTCGTCACTCCAGGTTTCACCAGAGCTAAAACACACCCATTTTATTGTATTTCGATGCAGGCTAAATGCAAAAAGATCTGTGTGCCGTGCGATGTCAGTGCACATTAAAGAGCCCCAGGTGGGCTAAAATCCGAAGCCTTTCACTACGGCACCTCTCTTGGCCGGTGTGCAGCTATATGGCGTTAAATTCTGCATACCAAGCTTTACCTTCTTTAACTTTATACTCGCGGCTCACTGGTCGTGCTCGAGCGTTTTAAGCTATTGGCAAAGAATTCTAATGAGAGTACTGCTAACGCCCGACGGGGGATGATTTCCTTTCACGCTAAATGCCACGCTTAATGCGTTCGTTCTCCCACCAAGGAAGAACGCGTCATCGATGAAAACAGGGATCTGCAACAAGCTCTTCCTGTCCCGGAACTTGCTATAACTGCTATGTATACTCCTAGAACTCCCTCGCAGTTTTTAGTGTGTATTGCGTAGCCAGGCACAACTTAAGTCTCCGCTGAAATGATAAAACAGGATACACTCCACTTGCGATAGAACGATGCCAGGGTCGGGACAACGTTACGATACGAGTCTAACTCCATGATATCACACGCGCGTAGGAATTCGCTAAATGGAAAGTATTTTCTGGGCCAGGCCGCTGATCGCCTGTACTGCCACCTGTTTTGATTCCCTCGTGCAGCATCATACGTGTGAACAAAGACTTAAAACGAACGGCCACGGGAAACGACCTGGGAGCAGCGCATGAAATGTATTTTGACATCACACACGTTTTGCATCTAAATACATTTAGATGTAAAATGTATTCAGATTTAAGGGAAAAAATCTCGCCGCTGCATCCCGTTCTCAGTCATGCTTCCTCAGACCCAGCAGAGTTCTCTCCGCACTCGTGAAGCCCGTCTTCCAAGTATGAACTGATGGAACCTGTGCAAGTTGATGAGGGCGTATGGGCCAGAACATCGATGGCAAAACTCCCCGCTTGAGACAAGCTCTCGTAGCAGACTGCCTGCCTTCCATCGCAGACGTACGTGTGGTACTTCTGCAGAGAGGTCTTCCAAGAAGCGTTCCAAAGGTGGCACAGACTAGTGGCTGTCAGGAAGGTAGAAGCCACTTCCCGAGCTACACTCTGCTATTTCAATCGATCGCAGCGCTCACACAGTCTCAGAGATGCGGCCGCCGGCGGCGCGAAAAGGTAAGAAGCAAAACTCTCGCTTTTCTAGTTTGTCTCGTTCACCGTGGTCCCGTTCGAGGAGCGACCGAGGGCTTCATGCGGAAGTGGCCACCTGACGGTGGCCGCAGCCTTCCCGAACACCATAAATCTGGGTAGAACAGCACGCTGTGTTGGCCGTTCAGGATTTTCTTCAGCTGAGTTGTGAAGCGATCGGGTTCCGAGAGACCCTTAGGCAGGAAGAAGGCGAAGCTGTAGTTTTTCTCCTGAAGCCGTGCGGTCACATCTGCAGCCAGGCCTACGACAAAGTCGTAGAAGCCGCGTGCAGAGCGTTCACGCCATGGTGCCAACAGACAAACGCCGTCGAACTTGATTGCTTGCACTGCGCGGATCACAGCTCAAGTGAACTTGGCTCTGTCCCTGCGCGCGGCAAGGCGCCGCCAGGCCGCGTCGTCCGCCAGCACCCCAAGGAGTTGCCTCGCCGCGCGGCGGCCTTCCGACGTCGGGCGCGCTTGTGTGGCGTCCACAGCAACTCGGTTGCCATTTTGCAGTTTCAGATAATTACCAAGTGAGTAGCAGCAGTGAACGACGCCGTCACAGTGACGGCAGAGTGGCCATTCTCGGAGGCTGCTGTTCTCGATGCAGTCCACTTCTTCCAGCTGTGGGTGGTCGCCCGATACGGGACAGATGTGGTTCAAAATTTCCGTGTCACGCTAGACGCTGCACTCGGAGGCAGCGTTCAGGTACAGACTCCCGGCTGTGGTGACAGGATCGTCGACAGCATCGCCCATGAAGCGGCCTTCAGCTCGGGCTGTGTTTAGAGAGACAGCGGGAGACGACTGCGTGGGTCTTCGGAAGAATGGTTGGAACATCGGGCCCGGCTAGTTATCGTACCACCCCTCGAATGTCGAGTTCGCAGTGGTACGGCGTGCAGTTTCGTCAGTGAAGCCCTCTAGCCAGAAGAGGGCAGTGGCCGACACCACCACCAGAAGGGACACAGTGGCGCACAGGACGCGGCGCAAACAGCTGAAGACCAGCCGCTTCCTCCTGGTTGGGTCTCTCACTTCGGCAGATCCGGCATTGGCGTCCAAATCCGGCACTTCCAGGGCGCCCCAGGAAACCCGGCGTCCCTTGCTAGGTCGTTTGCGCTCACCCTGCATCCATGTTCGCACGCACTGGCTAGAGAACCAAATGGAGCATCAACGTCTTCTCTCTTGAAGAGAATTGCGTCATAGCGAGCGAACTGAAGGCGCCAAGAAGCTTTATGAAAATTGAAAAGCGCATAACACAGGTTACTGGTATCTTTGGGCAGTTTGTGAGTGTCAATAAAAACGGAAGAATAAGCGTAGCAAACCACCTTCATCCAACTTTCGTACGGTTAAATTTAAAGTGTGACCGATAAAAATAAATCCACAATCGCTACATATTACATGCACGGGTCATTTTATGAACATAACTGAATACCACCCTTCATGTCATATAAGAACCAAATTTATGTGCTGTTTTCTTGAAACATCACACATCGGATCTCTGTTTTGAAGTACTAATAATGGGACAGTATAAAGCGGTATAAAAAAGTGCAACACTGGCTTACATATGTATACAACCTCTGGCGGTCACATTACCTTCTAAGGTGCCTGCTCACAGTCCTCCCTAGGCGCTGTAATTTCATGATGTATACGCGCCATCTTTCGATTGGCGTAGACACAAAGCAAGTTACTCTGGCCTATTATTAGTACTGCAGAACATAGATCCGATGTACGATGTTTCAATAACAGAGTGAGTAAACGTTCCATAAACAATTACTCCCTCTTCTTGAAACATCGTACATCGGATCTGTGGTTTGCAGTACTAATAATAGGCCAGAGTAATACTAGGCCAGAGTAATTTGCGTCTACGCCCATCGTAAGATGGCATGCATCTGATTGTCATATATCAGGAAATTACAGCGCCCAGAGAGGACTGTGAACAGGCGCCTCACAAAGATATGTGACCTTCAGCAGTTTAACACAAATGTAAGCTATGTTGCAGTTTTGTATGCCGCTTCGTGTTTCTTCCGATATTGTCACTGCTCTCGCAACTGGCGGATTGTGTATTCAGACCACATGATGCGGCGCATATGTCTGTCGGATTCAGTGCATGGTGTGCAATGAATTTTGCGGCTGCGCAAATAATCGTGGACAGAGTCGAGAAGAAAGATCGAGCCAAGGCGCGAACTTGAACTGCGAACCATCTGCCCCACTAATCACTTGTGCGCTTCGGTGGGGAGCGTGATGGCTACGTCTCTTGCCCCGCCCGTTTCTTCCCGCCCTTGTGGAAGTTTTTTTTTTCTTTTGCGCCGTCAGCCACCAACTAGCCCACATGTCCTTGCCAACCACATGCAGCATGTACTCCCGGATCCTCGCGGCGGCGGCGCACAGCACCCCACCCGTCCTGCCGCAAGGACGCTTTTCGACGACGACAAACACGCTTTGCCCGGGATCCTGTTAGCGGCTCCGAGTTGAGCATCGGTGGCAGTGATGATGCAACCGTGAGAGAACGAGGGCGAAGGCGAGACATCACCGCCTCTTCTCCGCCAAACAGGCCATTAACAGCCGCGCTGTGAAAATTAAAGCGCAGCCCCGTACATACGTGTTCGTCTCGCTCGATGATGATGGACCGCGATGAAGCCGCGGAGGACGTCGCTGTGCCCTCTGCTTGCTCCAGCTGCACAACGGACCACGTATGGGTGTCAGAGGGGCGGGTGATGGGGGTGCCTTTGAAGTCGTACAGCTGTCCTGTTGGAGGCGTCATGACTCGCGCGTAGAAGTAGCGGTGGTACCGAGGGTCCCAGTAAAGAGCCAGTTCCTCCTCCGAAGGCACAGAGGGCGTCGTTGGCTTAGTCGGGGTAGCTGCCATCAGGATGCCCAACCTCAGGAGTTAAGAAAGACCAAGCTACAGCAAGGAAGGCGTACAAAATGGGCTTGGCGGCCTTTTAGGTACGGCGCGTGTACGTGCCTCGTGTCGCGCTCGTCTTCATCTTCCTTTCGGCACTGCCTGGTGCAGCTGTCGCTTTGCAATAACGAAGGTGGGACGTTTTCACCAATCCAAATAGAATATCCTCCCTGGAGCGTACCGCGTTTGCCATGTTCGCATTCCACCGTCTTACATGCTATTAGTGGGGTACTCGTACGTAGTTTCTTGTATTTCACTGCCCAAATAATGCAGAGTGAACATTTTCTGCAATTCAGCACCCACGTGTGATCTTTCATATGCGACATTCCAACGCCTATTGTTTTCGTCCTGTCAAAATACCAAAAAGGCTATTTCAAAACTGATTTTTGCAATTTCGTTTGCCGTTGTCCTTGTGGATGTGGTGGGCATGCGTTGCAAGCGTAGTTCCATAGCAATCCACAATGTGCTGTAGCGTTAATGTGAATATTTCATTTTTTGCTCAAAGCGCTCTAAAGACGGGACGAAAAACGAACGTATGATACGAACAAGCGCTGACTATCAACTGGGTTTATTAAAGGGCGAAACACATAAATAGGATTTGAAGAAATTATCACAACCTGGAGGTTATCCTAAATACACTTGGGATGTGTCATATTTTCGTGTTTCGCCCCGTCTTTAGTGCGCTTTGAACAAAAATGAATGCGTACCAACTCGACCAATTTTCTGCCTCGCTAATGTGAATCTCCCAGTTTCAGAAATAAGAAAGCGAAGAATTAACACTGGACGGTAACGGGCTGTGAAACGGGGTCTCAACAGAGATGCGATGTGCCTAGGATGGTAAAGGGCGCCGCTTCACAAATATCATCCAGGAAGAATTTTTTTAGATGCGCTTTGTAGAAGCTGAGTCATCTGTTGTTAAAATTTGAATTTACGCGTATTCGCGCCTTTCCCTCTTCTCTCGAAACTTTTTGCACGCTGAAATGTCGGCGCTCCTCCGCCAACCCCTCGCACTCGCTCCCTCCGCCGGCTGCCGATGCGCGCGAAACGATGCTACCAGTCCGCTTCTGACGTAACGAGCACTACATGACGTAACGAGCGCGGATTCGGGCGAATGCGCAGCACTGCTGGTCGCCGCTGGGCGTGGAAGCGGGAGTTTTTAAAATTCTGCTGTAATTTATCGACTCGCTTTTGAGGTCTTGTTCGTGGCATGAACGCTCGTTGGCCTGTACTCCACATAATGCGAGCATTATAGCCAACCTCAAACATTCTTTTCAGGGACCCTTTAAGTGAGTCACCAAGGGGCAAAGCCACATTAACAGCTCTGTGGGTTTATCGGCGGGGCGGTAAACAACCTGAAGGCCAAACAAGAAATGGGAAGAAAGATCGCAAAATAAAAATCCTAGCAGAATAAAATCGCGCACAATGATCTTCGTTCAGGTATCCTGCATGACTCTCCCGACGCGGGAAAAAACGCCGTCGCTCGTCGGCATTTTTTAAAAACCACACTCCAGTCGAAAATTCTCATTTCTCCGGCTGTTATCAGGTACCATCCGAGAAATGCTGGACAGTAAACTTTGTTGTTTAAAGGCTCATTAACAGCGGAGTTACAGCCATCAAAATCAAGCATTTTCGCCACGCTTCTCCCTGCCATCTCCATCTCCGAGTCTGTTTTTCTCAGTCGTCCAGATGACAAGCCTTCGGAGGCGAAATTGGCCGTTCTGCGTCACATCCCCGTTTTGCCTGGGTCTTGCGTGAGGTTTGTGGCGTTTCCGGCAAACACCTGTCTCGTCTAAATAGTGCATTGTGGTGCATCGCGTAATATCTGTGAAACTCGAATATGAAAACTGTAAGGGAAGGATACGAAAATTTACGACCAGTTTTCTGCAAAGACGGTGCTCCCTCGAGCACGGTAAAATAGCAGAAAAGGAATGAGGTGAACAATAAACTAACAGCAGAGTACTCACACCACGCACAGACATGAATGGATCAGGACTAAAGTGCAAGTATCTTATTTTTTTGCCCGAAAACAAACGGCGTAACGAGAACAAAGAACTGGAGTTAAGATCCACCTTTATAGTATGACGCGATATATTTAAAGGTTTATTGTCCATATGTGCGGTATTGGTCATTTTCTACTTTACATTCATAGATCGAGGTATAATCTTCATACCACTCCTGGCGCACTGGAGCAGAGTTAAAAGGGACACTGAAATGATTTCGATGGACGCATTGTAGTGCATCAGATATGTATAGGTGGCATTTGTGGTTATTCGAGTCAAATTCGAAAGATCTGTGTGGACCTCATAATTTAAATATAATCTTTCAAAATTGCTGCTTGCAGCCGCTCGCAACCGATTAGGGCGACACATCTCACCGCGCGTACCATAGCCCGACGACGTTAGTGGGAAGATAGGGCGAGCTTGAAAGCTTACCCTTCTGGATAGTACACCGTACTTCTGCCGGTCAACGTGATTTGCAATGTGCAACCAACTTTGACGAACAGGAGATTCCCAAAAAATTACCGTGTTCCAACAGGCGTTCATTGAGGCACCTGCCTGTTTGGCCCATGCAGAAATGGCCACACGAGAACGGAATCCTGTACCCCACTCCAACTCTGCACTACACAAACTGACTGCCGTGACCAACTCTACAACTTCCGCTTCACTGACGCTGGAACCTTGCTCAATTTATTTGGCGCAGAAAACAGAACCTTAATTGCCACCAAACTTCTCCGCTATCTTCCTCCATCTGTGGGATAGCCGATGGACATATGGGACCACCGCCCCTTTGTTCTTACTGGCAGTGCCATCTTCCGCTCCTATTTTTTTCTTTTTTGGTTTTCATTTTCAGGAGTAGCCTGTTTCACGTAGACACTAGTACATTTTCCGGAAAAACCTGCCGCTCTGCAACGAGAGCATTTTGCGTCAAATCTTGAACCAACTTCATGCAAGCATGACTTCCTAATAGCCGCTCCCAGGCACCCCATGGCGATCCCTTTCTTGACCAGCTTGGAATGATTGGAGTCAGAATCAAGAAGTGACTTTTGCGTCCTTGGTGCGCAGCGCTAACATACATGGTTCCTTTGAAACTTGAAGCTCAAATCCGACAACTGCAAGCGGTCTTCAGAAGGCATCTTATAAGTGAACCTTAGTTCACGAGCCGTGCTTGAAAATGCTGTCATAATATCATTCACCATTTCAGAGCTGCCTTCCGTCGGTAGTGCCACAAGATAGTTATCCACATATCTATGGATGCTTGAAGTACAATCCTTGAGACATTTTTCCTGTGCCCTCTCTACGGCGCTTAAATATATACCGTTCAGAACAGGTGCTACACTTGAGCCGATGCATATGCCGGACAGCTGGACGTATGTGCCACCTCCCTACGCCACCAACGTACTCTGCAGATACACGCTTAATAGTTCCAGGAATGATTCTACTGAAATTCCGCATTCCATCACAAAACGACTCTCGTCGTTGTCTCCTGTCGCACATTCCTTGACATGTTTCATGAGTGTCGGATGTGCTAGCGAGTAATATAGGTCTTCCATGTCGATTCTGAACGTGTATACAACGGCCAGTTCTGTATTCGATAACGTCTTGACAACCTGGACAGAATTTTTTACCAGGACCGGTTCCTTTATGTTCAAAGAAGACACGCGCCTTTTCAGGAATCCTGACACCATGTACAGCCATGTTCCGTGGTCATTCCCTATTGCTCTGAATGGACACCTACTTTGTGGATTGTGGCGGAGAAAAAGATATCGAGCTGTAGGCCTCTTGTACTCTGTACAGTTTTTTGAAGACCCTCTAAGTTTAGCTTTTCGAGCAGGTCGACTGCCTGTCTTTTGCTCTTCTTCGGGCTAACTTGCACTCGCTTAAAGTGTTTGCTTACTGCTACCTCTGTTTTTCACCAAATAATCTATCAGGTAAAACTATAAACTAGCTTTCTTTGTCAGCCAGTCTTGCTCGAAGGTTGTTGGCTAGCAGGTGTTCCACAACCTTTGAAATAGGTCGATGCCTCCTATATAGGTCCTTTGAAGTGTCCATTACATCAACGAGGTCGGAGCCCACCGGAACCGATCTTCTTCATTCGCTTGCCGGGAGATAGCTCTCGTAGGAGCTATTTTTTCTGGTACGCTCAGTCCTGGATCAACTGAGAAATTCGGTCCAAGGCTAAGCAACTTTTCATATTTTTTGCCCAATCTTGCACCTCCCAGCAGCATTACGTCGCTTTTTTTCGTCCTCTTCTCTTCCTTCGACAGTTTCCGCAGTGTGACTTTCCAAATGCTTTCAGTAAGCTGTTCAGCCATTGTAGTCCAACCTCGGTGCACAAGCAGTTGCCTGCTCTTGCCTTACTGGATGCCGCAATGTACCCAGAGGCAGTCCTTGAAAAATCTTGCTTGTCTCCAACGTTCAGCAGCAATAATTTTGCACACCCTCCTGAGTTTTCATGCGAGCTACATGTTTAGAGCCCGGAATATGTCTTGATATGCTCGAAGTTCACTTTGCCCAACGTCTAGACATCTAGACTATCTGCGGATTTCTTAAATCTTAATCATGACAGTTCAGGCTTATGTGCAAAATTATTTCGGATGAATGCTGGACACAAGCAAGATTCTCAAGGAATGCCTTAGAGGGGCTTCAAAAAGCTGTACAGAATACAAAAGGCCTACAGCTTGAAGTGTTTTTCTCCGCCAAAAGCCACAAAGTGAATGAACACGGAACATGGAATAGTGAATAGTGAATCAACACGGAACATGGCAGTACTTGGTGTCAGGATTCCTGAAAAGGCGCCAGTCTTCTTGAACATAAAGGACCCGATCCTGGTGGAAAATTCTGTCAAGGTTGTCAAGACGTTCTCGAATATAGAACTGGCCGTTGCATACACGTTCAGCATCGGCATGGAAGACCTATATTACTCGCTAGCACATCCGACTCTCATGAAACATGTCAAGGAATGTGCCACAGGAGACAACGACGAGAGTCGTTTTGTGATGGGATGCGCAATTTCAGTAGAATCATTCCTGGAGCTATTAAGCGTGAATCTGCAGAGTACGTTGGTGGCGTAGGGAGGTGGCACATACGTCCAGCGATCCGGCATATGCATCGGCTCAAGAGCAGCACCTGTTCTGAGCAGTATATATTTAAGCGCAGTAGAAAGGGGACTGGAAAAAGGACACAAGGATTGTACTTCAAGCATCCTTAGATATGGGAATGAATATCTTGTGGCACTACCGACGGATGCCACCCCCCAAAAGGTGAATGACATCATGAAAGCATTTTGAAGCACCTCGCCTGAACTAAGGTTCACTTATGAGATGCCTTCTGAAGACCGCTTGCAGTTGTTGGATTTGAACTTCAAGGTTCAAAGGAACCATGTATGTAGGCTACTCCTGAAAATGAAAGCAAAAGAGAAAAAATAGGAGCGGATGATGGCACTGGCAGTAATAACAATAGGGCGGTGGTCCCATATGTTCATCGGCTATCCCACAGATGGACTAAGAGAGCGGAGAAGTTTTGTGGCAGGGTTCTGATTTCTGCACCAAATGAATTGAGCAAGATTCAGGCGTCAGTGAAACGCAAGAAAGAAAATGGTAACGCCACAGATGGGTGTGGCGTTCGTCACGGCACTCAATTTTTGCAGTGCAGAGTTGGAGTGGCCAGGGTATAGGATTTCGTTCTCATGTGGCCATTTCTACATGGGCCAAACAGGAAGGTGCCTCAATGAACACCTGTTGGAGCACGCTAATTCTTTGGGAGGTTCCTGTTCGTCAAAGTTGGTTGCACATTGCAAATATTGCCTGTGCACTCCTCACTTTGACAACACTGTTGTGCTGTATCGTAATAAAGAGCAACTAGTACGGGAAGTAGTAGAGGCTTATCATATCTTCACAGAGGGTGACTCGTGTGTGAGCAGCACGAGCGGCACTTCGATGGCCTTGTCTAAGCGTGAGATCTGGCTTTGTCAACAACGTGGGAGCCTGTAGGTGCTTAAGATTCGGCAATTGTTATTTTTCTTTCTTTAAAGGTTTGTAAGTTTCTGATGATGACGTGAGGATGTGACGCATAGATTAGAGATTATTTATATGTGGTTTTCCTATTAAAACAGTCAGTTGTAAGTCAGCGCGTGTCCGTGTATCTCACTTTCCGGTGCTTCATTTTAGTTGCGCTGTTTCGTTCCTTAAGATGCAATACCAACTCGCCCACTATGCTATGTTGCTTTTTAAAATAGTGATAATTTCGGAAATGCCTACACCGCCGGAGCTGTGCCCAACATATATGCTCGCTACATGTCGCCAAAATACATGCGCTTTCGAGCAGCCTGCAGGCAAAGCAACCCCTCCAGTGCACGTGACTCGTCGAATTAGCCATAATTGGCCACTGCGCCGAGGGTAACCGCATTTTTGAAATTCTATAAACAGATATAGACATTACTTACGTTGGGCTATATGCACATCTCAATAATTGAGGAACCTGACAGTAATGGTTAAAAAGTTAAATATTCAATATTAGTTAACCAGCCTGCTAGTTAGCACGTACGTCTTAGCTCTATTTCGATGTACTATATCGATGACAATGCTATGCCGAAACAAGCGTTCTTCTAACTCATAAAGACAACTTTTAAAAATTGTGTAAAATCTTAGGTGAAACACCCTGCATATAGCTTGCTCTTCCCGAGCAACCTCTCGCAGCCACTGTTAATTTCAATGTGATCTGCTATGGCGAGCACTCTGCTCACAATCCGGTGGGCAGGCTGCCTGCCAGCTGCCACAGTGAACATGTTTTGATGACCTCACAGGGTCGCGTCACCTAGGTCGCAGGTGGGCCTCCCGCTTCTCTAGGGAGTTTTCGCTCATGCCGCCGACGACGACGCCGGGTTTCCTGCGGAACGGGACCATTGGCGCTATCGCGGTAATAGCGGCAGCCGTTAGCAGATGATCGCACGTCGCCCGACATACGCCCGTGAATCTGAACGCTAGACCAGTGAACTGTTTGTGGTTGTGCCGTCGCAGACGCGCCTTGGATGCCAGCGGTGTTTACGAGGAGATCGGCTGTATCGAAGAGCGCGAACGCGCTTTGTGAATGTACGTTGTAAACTGCGGAGTTTAATGGGCTATACAAGGGATGCCGCATAGTGGAGGGCTTCGGATTAATTTATGCCACTTGGGACTGTTCAACGGGCGCTGGCACGGGCACTTTTGTGTTTCGCTTCCGTCGAAATGCGGCTGCCGCTGCCGGAGTTCGATCCGCCGACACAATGCCAGCAGCCGAACGCCAAGCCTCTGAGCCAACACGGCGGGTCGAAGGGACTTTGATCCGAATTTTCACCTCCTTTCGGATGACGCATATAGCTCTTAATACTTTGCAGAGACGATCATAACGGCCCTTTTTACGCATTGGGCTTGATTATTTGAAGCGTTCAAACGTTGTCGGGGCGCTCTAAGATTGGAAAGAATAGGTTTTGAAAGAGAAAATAAATAGCAAAGCAATCTGAAACTAGTGTTGGCCGCCGTCGCCAGTTACAAATTCGTAGGTCCGTCCGTTCATCGTAAGGCCGCTTTCATATCCCTCCCGCTAACACTGCCCAGTGCCAGCAATGGCCACCTTATCCCCACAAATTTCCTAATCTCATCTGCCAACCTGATTATCTGCGGCCCTCTGCTACGTTTACCTTTCAATTGTAATCCATACCGGTACTGTAAGGGACCACCGCATATGTTTCCTTCGCATTACATGTTCCGCCCATTTCTTCCTCTTGATTTCGACTATGATATTATCAACTCACATTCCTTAGGATTCAGTATCATCTCTGAAATCCTGCCTTTGAAAGCACTTCTCAACAGCCCATCTCAAGCACCTCTTTTAACAGCAGCATCTGTCCAAACCTTGCGTCAGGATACAGCTGCTTTCTGCTGCTATCCACCCAAGCACAATTGCGGGTGCATTTTAATGTGATTGCGTTAGGCTTTCGCCTCGCAAGAACTTTTCTGCTTCTCCATAACGAAATTACCTGGTTGGTCAATTCCTTGATGATGTCATCAGGATCACGGGATCCCAAATGACCAATCAGAGAGCCCCACGGTATTTGATATCACAGCTTAGTCGATACACTTCACGTGAGCTTGTGACGGCATCGCCACCTGCCTACCAAATTACGAAGGACCCCGATAATTTGCAAGTTGGCCCACCACCCAAAATTCAAAGTCGGCCCACCCCGAAAATGGAGGTGGGCTAGTGGGTTCGACTAGTATAATCCTGCATGATAAATCCTTGGAAGGTTCTCGAACATCTAGAAGGTGTTGACTCGGGCCTACCGTGCTTACCAAGCGAACTATAGTGCCGAGCGCCATGGCCTACCCAAGAAGTAAGTCAAGGCAAGGAGGAGAAAGTTGGAGCGTGAGCGGCTCGTCGCGAAAGCGGGCTAACTCAGTGCGGAGAGAGACGCCTACTGGAATGGGCAGCAATCCAACTGGGCTTACTGGAATCTCTACTGGGCAACAACAACAGACTGCACCGCCAGCCAAGCGCCGTGGCCGATCCAAGAAGCATCAAGCCGTCGAAGGAGTCGCCGCCGGTGGTAGGTACACCGTGAGGCAGCGTGCCCAATGAGGCCCGCGATGCGGCTCCGAATGCATCGATTCACAGGAGACACTACGTGAAAGACTCGGAACACCGAGAAGACAAAATTGGCGCCGATCGTGAACATCGCAACGACAACGACGAAGTCAAGGCAAACAGGAGGAAGTTGAGCGTCAGCGTTAATCTAGCTCCTGTTTCCAGTAATTCACCCCCTCTGTCTTGGCTACTTCCCTGCAGTGGGTATGTGCCATCTTTATCTGAGGCCAACCATCTCGGAAGCGGAGCAACGCAGGGCGTCGAGAGAGGCCTGCTTGAATTACATCAAACCAAATGGGCAAGTGAGGACGAAGATGAACAAGAGCAATACTCTAATGTAGGTTATGAAACAAATACTTGCATAAGAACTACTGAACTCGCCAAAATGACATTGGAATCACAACATAGACACCAGAAGCTACAAACTAAATGTTATCGAATTTCCTTCATTAAGATTTCGTTAAGCAGACCAAACATTTTTCTTTTGTTTTAAATATTACTGAAGGAGTTAGTTCAAATGCCCTTTATACCGAGCATTTATCCACTTTCGTCCACGCTTAGTTGAAACTCTTTCAGCACAAAATCGGTCGTTAGGCGCACCCGAAAGGTCCGAACGCGTTCCTCATGATCACATCGCATTGCGCGGACGGTGTGCGACATCGGCAAGAAGCCGACATCGAAAGAGCGTCTTGCGTGTGCCAAAGCAGTTTTACGTCAATACTACGCATTGAAATATAAAGGTTCAGAGCATTCGACTGATGAATCAGGAAGCAGTCCCATTGCAGTATTGAGGAGTTCGCACTGGGTCGAAGTGCCACATTACGCGCAGATCAGAAGGCGTTCAAAACGCAGAGGTGAGACTGAATGAAAAGGAACGAAAGAGCAGCGAATTCGGGGCTGTGAATAATAAGTTATCAATGCAAATTAACTCAGTAAATCTGCGCTCCACATCGGAGCAGGATTTTTCGCTCTATAGTGTGTGAGGTGTGCCTGGCGCCTACATGAACTGGGTTCTCCTCGATAGCTGCACCATGATGAACGGACTCGCTGTCCCTAAGGGCGCGCGTTTTCTACTGCACGCCACAGCTAAAGAATCAAACGAAACCGATAAGAAGAAAAAATAATCAGCGCCGCTCACGCGACTATCCCCATAATCGTGCTGATAGCAGACGAGAACTGCAGCCACTGCCCTACTGGGCGTATTTTCGAACACGACCGCTGGGCGGCTTTCAGTGGCGTACTGGGCGTATAATATGAGGCGCGGACCGCGTGTACAGGGTTCCGGGTAGCCAAGTGATAGCGGGCGACTGCTCGAGACTCTCCTTTCAGCCTCCTCCGCGGACGCTGGGATGCTAATGTTGAATAAACAATTGATGCATCGGCGCGTTGGCAAATAGTCCGATAGTACCTACCACCTATGCCGTGCATGACTGCGCCTTGTCCACTTGCGTTCGCGGCCATGTGTTGCAATTCACTATACACGTACCTCGTTTCTTGCCACACAGACATTTCTTGGGTGACATAAAGACAACCAGTTGTCTCTTTATTTTCTCTCCACCAGTTTCACACCAATGGTAGAACGAGACTTTCACACAGAAGATAAAAAAACAGTACCAAGTGAACCTTTCGCACAAATCCACACAACAGCTTTGCAGTCCTGTGGCCCCTGTAGACATGCGGCGTGGTCAGGACTGGATGGCTCTCCTGTCCGTGAGCTTGAGCATGGTGTTTGCGCGACGCCGGCGTTGGTAGGTCATGTAGAGAAGGCGGAAGTGGATGCAGCCGAAGGTGACCCAAAACACAGAGAGGATGAAAAGAGCCGAAGCCAGCGACGCCGCAGGCAGCCATGAGCTTGAGTGGTACTGGAACAGGACGTACATCCACGCCATGCTCAGCACTCCCACGTTGAACACGCTGAAAGCCAAGTTAGCCAGGAACACAGTGGCGTCGTCCCGAGACTCCTGCTCCCAGAACCAGCGCCACATGGGCTTAGTACGCCGCTGCATCGGATAGCGCGCGCCGCACAGCGGGCACACGGCGTCCTCCGCTTCCCTGTACAGGACCTCCTACAGGCAGGACCAGTGCTTGAATGCATTCGGGCAGCGGCAGGGACTGCGGTAGAGCTGTTCCAGATCCTCGACACATTCGTCCGGGCAGATGCAGAACAATAAGCTGCGGCGGGCCGGCGCCTGGCTCGGCGATGAAGCACTGGTTCCGGTGCTACTAGTGCTTCTGTTGCTGCCAGCACTTGTACTGGCAGCGTCGTCTGTGCCTTCGCTACCACGATCAGGGTCCACGGAACCATCTGCGCCATCTCCAGCGAGGTCGTCCTGTGGCGTTCGCTCGGCCAGGTTGGCGTGCCCGCTGTCCGTATCGGCTGCCTCAGGGCTGACTGGCTGAGAGTGGGCGTCCGCCAGATCGTCCGCGCTGCTACTCGACGCCGAGCTGAAGAAGAGGGACATCGACTCCGAGGGCGACCTGAGCATCGCGAAGAAGCTGCGCAAAAGAAGCTGCGCAAAACGTTCGCCTGGCAATGGGCACCGAATGGAATACGTGGGCCGCGTGCGATTTTTCTTCACTTCATTTATCCTCGCGCCTCCGCGAGTGGGGCGCCCTCAGGATGGTGCATGTGCGTGGAACGAGCCGGCAGGAAGACGAAGAAAAAACAAACTGCAAATATCACGATTTTTGAGTAGCTAAGAAATAACGAATAAATTTGTGAAAGCGTTGCGCCAACCGCGCTCAGTTCGTTCCAAATGGCGGCTTTTTTACGGAAGACAATTTCACTAAAACTTTCACTAAGCCACCGCTGTCGTGGAGGATGCCGATGGGCGTTCCATGGTAAACTATACTCGGAGGAGGCGAAGGAGGATAAAACATTTATTTAGTCATATTGGTTGAAGCGTTGTGGGTGAACCTGGGGCACTAGATGGTCTGGAGTTGACGGCGCCCGGCGACCTCAAGGGCTCTGGTCACGACGCGGAGTTGCATATCCGGCTCGGAGCTGAGCAGTGCCGACTGCCACTCTTCGGAATCAAGAGAGCAACAGCGCAATATGGGGGCTTCCGAGGGATACGAATGATGAATGTGGGATAGTGTGGCCGATGGGTAGTGGCATAGTGGCATGAGGGAAGGTAACGAGTGTGGTAAATGCGGGAGAGGAGGCAGGGGTGTGGGAAACTGAGTTCGGAGTTGTCGCCAGGCAACTTGCAGTGGTTTGGCGAGGGAATTATGAGGCGCGGAGTGTATGAGGCGGGTGTTACTATAGTGTAGAGGTTATGAAGAAAACAAAGATGCGCTAACTAAGGCTCTAGAAGTGGGAAATCGATCAAGCTGGTGAAAAGAGTCCAGAAAAAGTGCGGGAACGTGTGACGCACGAAAAGTTATGTCCAAATACCGACGCACGCAAGAAACAGATTTGTAAAATTGTATTTTTTCCCGAGCAAAGTTGGTTTAGTTAGAAGTATCAACACATTTCTAATTAAACTTAAAATTGCAACTATATATCACGAGACGATTGCGAATATGTAACGCGAATGTTTGAGGATTAGGTGTACTTGACAGCAAATAGTTGTTCACAGACACGTTTTTTTTCCCTCACAAAGTAAGACAGCCGTAGGTGAATCCAGACTTTACAAGAACTGCAGTGATACTCTGAAATGAACATGTTTCGAAAGATCACTTACAGCAGAGACATTTAACCGGTAAATCCGTTTAGACGTGCCGGTTAGAGCATACGAACTTGAATCCCGTGTGAACACGGTAGCAGGTTCCATATTTGTAGGTTGAGCAGTTTTGCAATCAAGTTTGCCCCCGAAAATGCGTAGTAGGGTTTTCAGAGTCTCTTCCAAGTGCAAACACGTAAGAAAGTTGGGCGCCCTATTCTTACGGAATTGTTCCGTCGCTTAAAGTGCAGGGTTACGGCCATGCCGGTTTTCTGACATACTGCTAAAAACTACTGCTCAATATTTTGTATGTTTCAATTCCATCTCGGTGAAATGTTTTACTACAATGCTTTATTTTTGCGCTGCGTTTGGACAGTAGGAGCCTCGGTGGGAAGGGTCTGGGAACCTTGTGCTCGCCTATGCAAGCACGGACGGGTTTTTTCTGCGCCCTCTCTCGCTTTTTCGTTACCTACCCTTCGATATACAAGCTAAGAATCTACACAGAACATCCCGCAGCGTGAGTCCAACAACGAAAATAAGCGGTAGATTTACCTGCGCGTGCTTTATCCATTGGCACGCGAGAGATCACCAGCTTGCGTCGCCTATTTCAATTTTCATACTTTTAAAATAGTTTGTTAATCGTGCGCAAGCAAATTTTTAAACACATGCACGGGCAGCTCACGCTTCATTTTACACAATTTTATTTCAACTGAAAGGCTTCGTAGAATTGCACACGGCAATCCGAAACTTCGAGTGGCGTCCCATGGCTACCCGAAACGCCTTGCGCTACCCGTGGTTCCGCATCGATCAGTTATTCTACCCAAAAATACACGCTGAAAAAATGGAAACTTTTTTCTGCTGGCTGGGGTTAGAGTGAGATGTCACCAGCATTCTCGACGATGCACCATTTATTCTCCTATTTTACTTGTTTTTAGTTTCAATTCTGGCCACGTTACATCACCGCGGTGCAATCCAAGACAGAAAAACTGACCTTTTTTGTTCCAAATGTGCCAACGTGATGCTGCTTAGAGGTGCAGGCAAAGCCGAGGAGGACGCGAGAAGAGCACGTGCCGCCGGAACAAAAGCGCGGGGGAAAGCATAAGCATGCACAGGCCGCACCACTGACCCACACCAACTCATTCTCTCATCAAACAAACAGGTTCGGATTGGATTCTATAGGTTGCCATTTCAGCATATATTGAATAGCAAACTTCTCCGCATAGGACAGAAACTCCCGCCACCTGGCGTTATTTAGTGACAGCTCGTCTTGGCGCAGCTTGGGAGCAAATTTTCAACAAAAAAAGAAAGGCCTCTGGGTTTTGCAGTATCCAGGAGCTTCATTGAAATGGCGCAGTCTTGCTCCTTTGGGACAGGCTGCCCATTACAGCAAACTGTAAATTACACACCAAACAGCATAAATACACAAAATGCGCAAATTGACTGTGATTCCGTTCAAGCGCTCCAAAAGCACTTAAAAGCGAACCACTGCTGGAAACCTACTTTGTGTTTTCAAGTAGGCTTATGTGATGAGTGGACGAGAGAGGTGGCGCAGTGATATGGCGGAGTCCGGAGAGGAAGAGGACGGAGCTGTTCTGACGTGTATCGTTGGGCTCCCGCCTCGCAGCCTCTTTTCGGCGGAAGGAGTCAGCCTTCGGGCTCGAATCTTCTGGAGGACATCGGGACCATAGTCCTGTGCCTACTAGAACCGGATTTTGCCAACCTACGGACACCTAGGCATATTGCGGGCCGACTGCCGGCCTAGCCGTTGAGCTAGGCATATAGCTCATCACCTCTCCGCCGGTAAATGAGCGCACAGGGACGGGGAATGATGTAATACACAGTGGAAGACGAGAAAATATCGCCCTCGGAGCTCGCGGACGGAAAATGGGAAACCGTTTTTCGGTACTAAGACCGACAACGAGGCTTGAAGAATAAAGGGCTCGCATCGACCGACGACGAGCCTGCGCACTGGTGCGGCCAAGGCAAGTAGAACTCGAATTTTCAATCGCGAAAGAACAGGAAAAAGCTACTTGCTCTCAGCAAGAAAGCCGTTCTCCCGCGCTTACTGACCGATGATTATAAAATCGTCTACCGCCCGATAGGTTGGAATCTGAGGAACTTTACGCCAGAACTACTACTCTTATGCGCCTGCGAAGTGGCCAGGCTGCCGTATGAGACGGTGTAGAATGAAGAAATTATCAGAGTCAATTCGTCCAGCACCACCCTCACTCTATGCACGCCCGACCGTCAACGGGTGACTGCATACGCCAAGATCGAAAAACTGCTTCTCCAAGGTCAAACCTACCACGTGGCGGCGCCCGAAGACTCGGTCAAAGTTGTCATTTACAACGCCTGCGCGGGAGACTCGCCCGAAGCGGTCCGCGCAGGGTTCGGAAACAGAAATCAAGGAATAGAAGTTGTGGATGCCCGAAGGATCGGACAATACAGAACGATACAAATCACCGTTTTCGGAAAGAAGCTGCCCAGCCAAGTGATCTATCAATGCGGCTTCTCTCGGGTCCACCCCTTCAGGGAGCAACATCAAGTTTGTTTCAACTGCAGGAGAGTAGGACGAAAATTATTGTGGTATGATAAAAAGAACGAAAAAGAAAATGCCCCTGCCCGTGCATGACAGAGGGCCGATGTCTGCTGCAAACCTACAAAACGCAAAAAAACGCACAAAACAAATCACAAAACGCAGCTCTGCCGCCGCTGCAGAGAAAATCATTCACACCCGCCTGATGGCGCATTCACAGTTGTCCAAAAGTCTGGCGAGCGAATCAGATTCACTCGCCGGGAAAACCATGAGAATACTGGAGTTGTATTTGCAAACAAATGGAAAGAATAATGACACACTCACTAAGCTAAAACGCACGGTAGAAGAGACGGCGCGATTAATCCGCCGCATCGCTAATCGAAGAGAAGGGGTAAAGGGAAAAAGATTTATGCAGACTAGTGCAGGCCTTTGCGCTAAGGAGGATACTCTATGCCCCCTCCCTCCCCCCACCTCAAATTTACGAAAGCAGAAAAGGACAAATTGGTTAACATGCTACGGCAGGCATGCATGCCTCAGGACTCCCACTAAATGCCTCCACCGAAAGGCTTATGAGGTTAGGAATACACAACATCTACAATGGAATGAAAGAAACCCATTTAATGACTCAAACAGCGAGATTAGCCAATTCAAGAACTGGCAGGAGTATTCTTACGAGGCTTGGAATTAACTTTCAGCCTGCGAATAAAGACGCTAAAGTAGACTTGTCCCGATAGTATAAGACGACCCTACTAATCAAAACACTTCCCAAAAACATGCACCCCATACAACAAGAGGGTAGAATACAAGCACGAGCCAAACACTTACCGAATAAATACGGACAATGCGCTGGAACAATTTATGTGGGTGTGGCAGAATACAAATATACGAATGCCTTTGCAATTTTGGCATTGAACGAGAATGTTGACCACATTGTCTCGGCAACAATCAAAAGGAAATCCTCTGAAACGGCAGAAGAGGAGGCTATAGCCCTCGCCCTAGCGCATACTCAAGAGAGCATTATTCCACACACACGTACGCACACACACACACACACACGCACACACAAGCGCGCACACACACGCACAGACACATGCACACACACGCACACACATGCGCACACACACGCATGCGCACACACACACGCACACACGCATGCGCACACACACGCACACACACGCACACGCACACACAAGAAAACACACACGCACGCACACGCACACAAACACACGCACACACGCACGCACGCACACACAAGCACACACAAGCACACACACGTACACACAAGCAGACACACGCGCGCGCGCGCACACGCACACGCACGCGCACAAAAACACACACACGCACACACGCACACACACGCGCGCGCACACACGCGCACACACGCGCGCACGCACAACACGCACACACGCGCACACACTCTCACACACTCAAATTCAAAGTGCCCCGCTCCATAGGTTGGGCGCTCCTCTTCAACACGACGCTGCTCTGTGGCAAGTCTCATTCTCTCTTTCTGTCTTTCTTTCCTTTCTTTCTTTCGTTCTTTTTTTTTCTTTATTTCCTTAGCTTTAGAGCTGTCCATCCAACTTGCCTTCACTCCTGAAATACATTGATGGGTTCCTTGCTGGACGTGCTTCATCGTGTGGACTACATGTTCTAGTTCCAGCTTGTCAAACGCTCTCTTGATGCCACGTGTGCCCTCATTAAAATCTAGTACAGCCAAGGCTGCCGCAGTGTCCACGGTTCTTAGTGATGCAGGTTCGTTCTTCGGGTGATGAACCATCATTGCAGCTCGAAGGGTTCGCATTGGTTTTCGGCGGCAGCCTTGGGCCTGGCGAACGCACAAGCAGACGCTCACTTGCTGGCGATCGCCCGTGCTGTGTATGCCTCTCACTTTCGTGGCGCGTTTTCGCTTCTCGAAGCTTCTCCGAGTCGAAGCCTTTGCTGCCTGCGTCTTCCGGTCACACCACCAGCCACCCGCTGATCGATATAAAGAAGGAAGAAAAGGTAACAGATAGAAAGCGTCGAACACAACCAAAGCGGGAGCAACTCCAAATGGCGCGAAAATAGTGTTGGGTGGTCACGTGGCATATTTCCGCCAATCAGAGCTACTATTTCGGTATGCCATCCACTCCGCAGTTGGGGCAGCCGGAAATATGCCCTTCGGTTTTAGTTTTTCCTTAGTGGCCTTTAGTATTCTCAGTAAAGGTCTTACGTCACCAAAAAGCGCGAAAAGAAGCTTTTTAACGTGGGCATTCACTTCGCGTTCAGTGTTTTGCCCGCACTGCGGCTGCGTCTTGAGAAGCGCATTCATAGACGCCTTCGACGGCAAATGCGTGCCACCACCTCTAAAAAAGAATTAATTTTCTTCTTTTCTGCTGCTGAGATAGCAACCAAACATGGTGAGAATATTCTTCTTTAAACCTGCAATCCAAAACATCGGAAACTGAAAACACACTTTTTCCTGGAAATCGGTATTTTAGCCCCGCATCTCCGCTTAAATCGGCCCTGGGAAGTTCGACGACCATCCTCTTTCGCCTTGCCACCTGTCTCAATTGCTGGATTCGTTAACTGTCAGGTAAAGAACATTTACTCATGCCCATATATTCTTGGAGAGGAAATTTCAATATTGTAAAATTGTGAGGTACTGTTACGGAAATACTGAACGTAATGCCGCATTCTTCCGATGTGTAGCAAAATCTAGCTTTCAAAATTTTTCCATCGCTCGCATCGAGCAGTTAAGAATGCCATAGAAAACCGACGGGGAACGCTTTTGACAACAGCAAAAATTTTAATAGCAAAAAAACGCAAGCCTGTCGACGGGACATCTGCGTATTTATAGATTTTTATAGTTAAATCTTTTTCATAAGCTCTTTCCGTTCTTAAAATGCTTTTTTTTTTTTTGAAGCGATCTTTATTGCCTCAGGGCATAAAAACTATGAAGTGTAAGATGAGTAAGTTGCTTAAATAAATGAAAAAAGTTAGGCTGATTTGATGAAATCAAGAATTTAACGATGATGTGGACCCTGTGTCCAGGCAATATAGGAATCCGGATTGTCTGGTGAGAGTCCCACTGCCACCAGGTGCCGAATTCTCGTCGGCTTCAGCGCCGGGCAGTCCCACAACAGGTGATGGATATCCGCCTCACAGTCTCTGTTCTTGTAGGCTGGACACCCGGGGCGGGGATACAAATCTTTGAAATGCGACCACTTGCGTTTCACAGCTGGAGTTTGGGCAACCTCGACACGTATCCTCCGAAGCACAACCTCCTCTGCACGGGTAAGACCACGGGGGAGGGTTACCGCACACGGAGGGATTAGAGCACGTGTGCGGCGCCGGAGGTGTTCCTTTCTTGTTTAAAGTAGGGTGGTGTCATCCAGAGTGAGGACTCGAGGCAAAGACGAGGTAAAATGCTTATGTCCAGAATAGTTGGGTATGTTGTGCAGGCAGGCAGAGAGCGCTGCCATACGTTGAGTGAGCGCTCGTCAGTTTGTATATCAATAACGCACGGCCAGCTAGTACTCCCATTTCCACATTATAGCCGTGTGAGTAAGTTATAAATATCCCGTTCATCGTTTTTTATATGGCGCAAGCGTGATTGGCAGGCTCACTATACTATCGTAAAATTGCATATTCTTGAAGAAGAAAAAAGAAGTGAAGAAACAATGAATGACTTTGGCGAAGTGAAGAGTACATGTACTTTGAAGCTCGGACTTCCCGGCATTGCCACAACAAAGAAGTTCCTATTGCGACCCTCATCACGGTGCGCATAGGGCAACGTGAACAGTACTGAAGCAGCAATGACGTTTCTCTTTACCTGCGAACTACGTGACAGGAAACCAGTACTTCCAGTTCACAAACCAGCAGACCCTTAATTGACGTGTTGAATGAATCTCCGCTTCATTTCCGTTCCCTGCGGTTCAAAGAGGACACTTAAAATTTGTTCTAACTACGACGAGCTGTGAAAACTTTAATGCGGCGGTTATCTTTTAAAAGTCTGCGTAAATCTCCAAATGTAGCCAAAACGGGCTATAGCCCAGGATGGAAGTACACACACACACACACACACACACACACACACACACACACACACACACACACACACATATATATATATATATATATATATATATATATATATATATATATATATACCTCCTTCTTAGAGCCGTTCCAGTCGTGGTATACACGTCCACACTCCCACCCCCTGGGGTTCTTCAGAATGCGCTGACAGTGCTCATCTCACTGGCGTTTTGCAGGGACACGTAATTACGCTACCATTTCGAGCCTTCAGCGTGGCGCCTCCAGGTGGTCACGTGGTGCGGAGCAGCTGCCGGCTACGCGGCGCGCCGGTGAAACCGAGTGGTGGTGGGGGTTAGTGGAGAGGAGGGGAGTGAATCCACGTCCAGGGACGAAGATGAAGAAGGAACGCCCAGCGAAATGCAGCGGCGAAAAACTGCCTTTGCAGTTTGAGCGAGTTCCACTCGCCCAGCTGTAGCTATCTCGTCACTCCAGGTTTCACCAGAGCTAAAACACCCATTTTATTGTATTTCGATGCAGGCTAAATGCAAAAAGATCTGTGTGCCGTGCGATGTCAGTGCACATTAAAGAGCCCCAGGAGGGCTAAAATCCGAAGCCTTTCACTACGGCACCTCTCTTGGCCGGTGTGCAGCTATATGGCGTTAAATTCTGCATACCAAGCTTTACCTTCTTTAACTTTATACTCGCGGCTCACTGGTCGTGCTCGAGCGTTTTAAGCTATTGGCAAAGAATTCTAATGAGAGTACTGCTAACGCCCGACGGGGGATGATTTCCTTTCACGCTAAATGCCACGCTTAATGCGTTCGTTCTCCCACCAAGGAAGAACGCGTCATCGATGAAAACAGGGATCTGCAACAAGCTCTTCTGTCCCGGAACTTGCTATAACTGCTATATATACTCCTAGAACTCCCTCGCAGTTTTTAGTGTGTATTGCGTAGCCAGGCACAACTTAAGTCTCCGCTGAAATGATAAAACAGGATACACTCCACTTGCGATAGAACGATGCCAGGGTCGGGACAACGTTACGATACGAGTCTAACTCCATGATATCGCACGCGTGGAGGAATTCGCTAAATGGAAAGTATTTTCTGGGCCAGGCCGCTGATCGCCTGTACTGCCACCTGTTTTGTTTCCCATGTGCAGCATCATACGTGTGAACAAAGACTTAAAACGAACGGCCACGGGAAACGACCTGGGAGCAGCGCATGAAATGTATTTTGACATAACACACGTTTTGCATCTAAATACATTTAGATGTAAAATGTATTCAGATTTAAGGGAAAAAATCTCGCCGCTGCATCCCGTTCTCAGTCATGCTTCCTCAGACCCAGCAGAGTTCTCTCCGCACTCGTGAAGCCCGTCTTCCAAGTATGAACTGATGGAGCCTGTGCAAGTTGATGAGGGCGTATGGGCCAGAACATCGATGGCAAAACTCCCCGCTTGAGACAAGCTCTCGTAGCAGACTGCCTGCCTTCCATCGCAGACGTACGTGTGGTACTTCTGCAGAGAGGTCTTCCAAGAAGCGTTCCAAAGGTGGCACAGACTAGTGGCTGTCAGGAAGGTAGAAGCCACTTCCCGAGCTACACTCTGCTATTTCAATCGATCGCAGCGCTCACACAGTCTCAGAGATGCGGCCGCCGGCGGCGCGAGAAGGTAAGAAGCAAAACTGTCGCTTTTCTAGTTTGTCTCGTTCACCGTGGTCCCGTTCGAGGAGCGACCTGGGGCTTCATGCGGAAGTGGCCACGTGACGGTGGCCGCAGCCTTCCCGAACACCACAAATCTGGGTAGAACAGCACGCTGTGTTGGCCGTTCAGGATTTTCTTCAGCTGAGTTGTGAAGCGATCGGGTTCCGAGAGACCCTTAGGCAGGAAGAAGGCGAAGCTGTAGTTTTTCTCCTGAAGCCGTGCGGTCACATCTGCAGCCAGGCCTACGACAAAGTCTTAGAAGCCGCGTGCAGAGCGTTCACGCCATGGTGCCAACCGACAAACGCCGTCGAACTTGATTGCTTGCACTGCGCGGATCACAGCTCAAGTGAACTTGGCTCTGTCCCTGCGCGTGGCAAGGCGCCGCCAGGCCGCGTCGTCCGCCAGCACCCCAAGGAGTTGCCTCGCCGCGCGGCGGCCTTCCGACGTGGGGCGCGCTTGTGTGGCGTCCACAGCAACTCGGTTGCCATTTTGCAGTTTCAGATAATTACCAAGTGAGTAGCAGCAGTGAACGACGCCGTCACAGTGACGGCAGAGTGGCCATTCTCGGAGGCTGCTATTCTCGATGCAGTCCACTTCTTCCAGCTGTGGTGGGTCGCCCGATACGGGACAGATGTGGTTCAAAATTTCCGTGTCACGCTAGACGCTGCACTCGGAGGCAGCGTTCAGGTACAGACTCCCGGCTGTGGTGACAGGATCGTCGACAGCATCGCCCATGAAGCGGCCTTCAGCTCGGGCTGTGTTTAGAGAGACAGCGGGAGACAACTGCGTGGGTCTTCGGAAGAATGGTTGGAACATCGGGCCCGGCTAGTTATCGTACCACCCCTCGAATGTCGAGTTCGCAGTGGTACGGCGTGCAGTTTCGTCAGTGAAGCCCTCTAGCCAGAAGAGGGCAGTGGCCGACACCACCACCAGAAGGGACACAGTGGCGCACAGGACGCGGCGCAAACAGCTGAAGACCAGCCGCTTCCTCCTGCTTGGGTCTCTCACTTCGGCAGATCCGGCCTTGGCGTCCAAATCCGGCACTTCCAGGGCGCCCCAGGAAACCCGGCGTCCCTTGCTAGGTCGTTTGCGCTCGCCCTGCATCCATGTTCGCAAGCATTGGCTAGAAAACCAAAAGGAGCATCAACGTCTTCTCTCTTGAAGAGAAGTGCGTCATAGCGAGCGAACTGAAGGCGCCAAGAAGCTTTATGAAAATTGAAAAGCGCATAACACAGGTTACTGGTATCTTTGGGCAGTTTGTGAGTGTCAATAAAAACGGAAGAATAAGCGTAGCAAACCACCTTCATCCAACTTTCGTACGGTTAAATTTAAAGTGTGACCGATAAAAATAAATCCACAATCGCTACATATTACATGCACGGGTCATTTTATGAACATAACTGAATACCACCCTTCATGTCATATAAGAACCAAATTTATGTGCTGTCTTCTTGAAACATCTCACATCGGATCTCTGTTTTGAAGTACTAATAATGGGACAGTATAAAGCGATATAAAAAAGTGCAACACTGGCTTACATATGTATACAACCTCTGGCGGTCACATTACCTTCTAAGGTGCCTGCTCACAGTCCTCCCTAGGCGCTGTAATTTCATGATGTATACGCGCAATCTTTCTATTGGCGTAGACACAAAGCAAGTTACTCTGGCCCATTATTAGTACTGCAGAACATAGATGCGATGTACGATGTTTCAATAACAGAGTGAGTAAATGTTCCATAAGCAATTACTCCCTCTTCTTGAAATATCGTACATCGGATCTGCGGTTTGCAGTACTAATAATAGGCCAGAGTAATACTAGGCCAGAGTAATTTGCGTCTACGCCCATCGAAAGATGGCATGCATCTGATTGTCATATATCAGGAAATTACAGCGCCCAGAGAGGACTGTGAACAGGCGCCTCACAAAGATATGTGACCTTCAGCAGTTTAACACAAATGTAAGCTATGTTGCAGTTTTGTATACCGCTTCGTGTTTCTTCCGATATTGTCACTGCTCTCGCAACTGGCTGATTGTGTGTTCAGACCACATGATGCGGCGCATATGTCTGTCGGATTCAGTGCATGGTGTGCAATGAATTTTGCGGCTGCGCAAATAATCGTGGACAGAGTCGAGAAGAAAGATCGAGCCAAGGCGCGAACTTGAACTGAGAACCATCTGCCCCACTAATCACTTGTGCGCTTCGGTGGGGAGCGTGATGGCTACGTCTCTTGCCCCGCCCATTTCTTCGCGCCCTTGTGGAAGTTTTTTTTTTTGCGCCGTCACCCACCAACTAGCCCACATGTCCTTGCCAACCACATGCAGCAATCGTTTCTACCAGGAAAAGTAAACTCAGAGGGCTATTACAATATTCGGTAATGCCAAATTCAGTGCAGTTGTCGAGGAGTGTTCTATGACATGCTCGCATAAGGACCGTGCACATTACTCGCTGCAGCATGTACTCCCGGATCCTTGCGGCGGCGGCGCACAGCACCCCACCCGTCCTGCCGCAAGGACGCTTTTCGACGACGACAAACACGCTTTGCCCGGGATCCTGTTAGCGGCTCCGAGTTGAGCATCGGTGGCAGTGATGATGCAACCGTGAGAGAACGAGGGCGAAGGCGAGACATCACCGTCGCTTCTCCGCCAAACAGGCCATTAACAGCCGCGCTGTGAAAATTAAAGCGCAGCCCCGTACATACGTGTTCGTCTCGCTCGATGATGATGGACCGCGATGAAGCCGCGGAGGACGTCGCTGTGCCCTCTGCTTGCTCCAGCTGCACAACGGACCACGTATGGGTGTCAGAGGGGCGGGTGATGGGGGCGCCTTTGAAGTCGTACAGCTGTCCTGTTGGAGGCGTCATGACTCCCGCGTAGAAGTAGCGGTGGTACCGAGGGTCCCAGTAAAGAGCCAGTTCTTCCTCCGAAGGCACAGAGGGCGTCGTTGGCTTTGTCGGGGTAGCTGCCATCAGGATGCCCAACCTCAGGAGTGAAGGAACACCAAGCTACAGCAAGGAAGGCGTACAAAATGGGCTTGGCGGACTTTTAGGTACGGCGCGTGTACGTGCCTCGTGTCGCGCTCGTCTTCATCTTCCTTTCGGCACTGCCTGGTGCAGCTGTCGCTTTGCAATAACGAAGGTGGGACGTTTTCACCAATCCAAATAGAATATCCTCCCTGGAGCGTACCGCGTTTGCCACGTTCGCATTCCACCGTCTTGCATGCTACTAGTGGGGTACTCGTACGTAGTTTCTTGTATTTCACTGCCCAAATAATGCAGAGTGAACTTTTTCTGCAATTCAGCACCCACGTGTGATCTTTCTTATGCGACATTCCAACGCTTATTGTTTTCGTCCTGTCAAAATACCAAGAAGGCTATTTCAAAACTGATTTTTGCAATTTCGTTTGCCGTTGTCCTTGTGCATGTGGTGGGCATGCGTTGCAAGCGTAGTTCCATAGCAATCCACAATGTGCTGTAGCGTTAATGTGAATATTTCATTTTTTGCTCAAAGCGCACTAAAGACGGGACGAAAAACGAGAGTATGACACGAACAAGCGCTGACTATCAACTGGGTTTATTAAAGGACGAAACAAATATATAGGATTTGAAGAAATTATCACAACCTGGAGGTTATCCTAAAGACACTTGGGAGGTGTCATATTTTCGTGTTTCGCCCCGTCTTTAGTGCGCTTTGAACAAAAATGAACGCGTACCAACTCGACCAATTTTCTGCCTCACTAATGTGAATCTCCCAGTTTCAGAAATAAGAAAGCGAAGAATTAACACTGGACGGTAACGGGCTGTGAAACGGGGTCTCAACAGAGATGCGATGTGCCTAGGATGCTAAAGGGCGCCGCTTCACAAATATCATCCAGGAAGAATTTTTTTAGATGCGCTTTGTAGAAGCTGAGTCATCTGTTGTTAAAATTTGAATTTACGCGTATTCGCGCCTTTCCCTCTTCTCTCGAAACTTTTTGCACGCTGAAATGTCGGCGCTCCTCCGCCAACCCCTCGCACTCGCTCCCTCCGCCGGCTGCCGATGCGCGCGAACCGATGCTACCAGTCCGCTTCTGACGTAACGAGCACTACATGACGTAACGAGCGCGGATTTGGGCGAATGCGCAGCACTGCTGGTCGCCGCTGGGCGTGGAAGCGGGAGTTTTTAAAATTGTGCTGTAATTTATCGACTCGCTTTTGAGGTCTTGTTCGTGGCATGAACGCTCGTTGGCCTGTACTCCACATAATGCGAGCATTATAGCCAACCTCAAACATTCTTTTCAGGGACCCTTTAAGTGAGTCACCAAGGGGCAAAGCCACATTAACAGCTCTGTGGGTTTATCGGCGGGGCGGTAAACAACCTGTAGGCCAAACAATAAATGGGAAGAAAGATCGCAAAATAAAAATCCTAGCAGAATAAAATCGCGCACAATGATCTTCGTTCAGGTATCCTGCATGACTCTCCCGACGCGGGAAAAAACGCCGTCGCTCGTCGGCATTTTTTAAAAACCACACTCCAGTCGAAAATTCTCATTTCTCCGGCTGTTATCAGGTACCATCCTAGAAATGCTGGACAGTAAACTTTGTTGTTTAAAGGCTCATTAACAGCGGAGTTACAGCCATCAAAATCAAGCATTTTCGCCACGCTTCTCCCTGCCATCTCCATCTCCGAGTCTATTTTTCTCAGTCGTCCAGATGACAAGCCTTCGGAGGCGAAATTGGCCGTTCTGCGTCACATCCCCGTTTTGCCTGGGTCTTGCGTGAGGTTTGTGGCGTTTCCGGCAAACACCTGTCTCGTCTAAATAGTGCATTGTGGTGCATCGCGTAATATCTGTGAAACTCGAATATGAAAACTGTAAGGGAAGGATACGAAAATTTACGACCAGTTTTCTGCAAAGACGGTGCTCCCTCGAGCACGGTAAAATAGCAGAAAAGGAATGAGGTGAACAATAAACTAACAGCAGAGTACTCCCACCACGCACAGACATGAATGGATCAGGACTAAAGTGCAAGTATCTTATTTTTTTGCCCGAAAACAAACGGCGTAACGAGAACAAAGAACTGGAGTTAAGATCCACCTTTATAGTATGACGCGATATATTTAAAGGTTTATTGTCCATATGTGCGGTATTGGTCATTTTCTACTTTACATTCATAGATCGAGGTATAATCTTCATACCACTCCTGGCGCACTGGAGCAGAGTTAAAAGGGACACTGAAATGATTTCGATGGACGCATTGTAGTGCATCAGATATGTATAGGTGGCATTTGTGGTTATTCGAGTCAAATTCGAAAGATCTGTGTGGACCTCATAATTTAAATATAATCTTTCAAAATTGCTGCTTGCAGCCGCTCGCAACCGATTAGGGCGACACATCTCACCGCGCGTACCATAGCCCGACGACGTTAGTGGGAAGATAGGGCGAGCTTGAAAGCTTACCCTTCTGGATAGTACACCGTACTTCTGCCGGTCAACGTGATTTGCAATGTGCAACCAACTTTGACGAACAGGAGATTCCCAAAAAATTACCGTGTTCCAACAGGCGTTCATTGAGGCACCTGCCTGTTTGGCACATGCAGAAATGGCCACACGAGAACGGAATCCTGTACCCCACTCCAACTCTGCACTACACAAACTGACTGCCGTGACCAACTCTACAACTTCCGCTTCACTGACGCTGGAACCTTGCTCAATTTATTTGGCGCAGAAAACAGAACCTTAATTGCCACCAAACTTCTCCGCTATCTTCCTCCATCTGTGGGATAGCCGATGGACATATGGGACCACCGCCCCTTTGTTCTTACTGGCAGTGCCATCTTCCGCTCCTATTTTTTTCTTTTTTGGTTTTCATTTTCAGGAGTAGCCTGTTTCACGTAGACACTAGTACATTTTCCGGAAAAACCTGCCGCTCTGCAACGAGAGCATTTTGCGTCAAATCTTGAACCAACTTCATGCAAGCATGACTTCCTAATAGCCGCTCCCAGGCACCCCATGGCGATCCCTTTCTTGACCAGCTTGGAATGATTGGAGTCAGAATCAAGAAGTGACTTTTGCGTCCTTGGTGCGCAGCGCCAACATACATGGTTCCTTTGAAACTTGAAGCTCAAATCCGACAACTGCAAGCGGTCTTCAGAAGGCATCTTATAAGTGAACCTTAGTTCACGAGCCGTGCTTGAAAATGCTGTCATAATATCATTCACCATTTCAGAGCTGCCTTCCGTCGGTAGTGCCACAAGATAGTTATCCACATATCTATGGATGCTTGAAGTACAATCCTTGAGACCTTTTTCCTGTGCCCTCTCTACGGCGCTTAAATATATACCGTTCAGAACAGGTGCTACACTTGAGCCGATGCATATGCCGGACAGCTGGACGTATGTGCCACCTCCCTACGCCACCAACGTACTCTGCAGATACACGCTTAATAGTTCCAGGAATGATTCTACTGAAATTCCGCATTCCATCACAAAACGACTCTCGTCGTTGTCCCCTGTCGCACATTCCTTGACATGTTTCATGAGTGTCGGATGTGCTAGCGAGTAATATAGGTCTTCCATGTCGATTCTGAACGTGTATACAACGGCCAGTTCTGTATTCGATAACGTCTTGACAACCTGGACAGAATTTTCTACCAGGACCGGTTCCTTTATGTTCAAAGAAGACAGGCGCCTTTTCAGGAATCCTGACACCATGTACAGCCATGTTCCGTGGTCATTCCCTATTGCTCTGAATGGACACCTACTTTGTGGATTGTGGCGGAGAAAAAGATATCGAGCTGTAGGCCTCTTGTACTCTGTACAGTTTTTTGAAGACCCTCTAAGTTTAGCTTTTCGAGCAGGTCGACTGCCTGTCTTTTGCTCTTCTTCGGGCTAACTTGCACTCGCTTAAAGTGTTTGCTTACTGCTACCTCTGTTTTTCACCAAATAATCTATCAGGTAAATCTATAAACTAGCTTTCTTTGTCAGCCAGTCTTGCTCGAAGGTTGTTGGCTAGCAGGTGTTCCACAACCTTTGAAATAGGTCGATGCCTCCTATATAGGTCCTTTGAAGTGTCCATTACATCAACGAGGTCGGAGCCCACCGGAACCGATCTTCTTCATTCGCTTGCCGGGAGATAGCTCTCGTAGGAGCTATTTTTTCTGGTACGCTCAGTCCTGGATCAACTGAGAAATTCGGTCCAAGGCTAAGCAACTTTTCATATTTTTTGCCCAATCTTGCACCTCCCAGCAGCATTACGTCGCTTTTTTTCGTCCTCTTCTCTTCCTTCGACAGTTTCCGCAGTGTGACTTTCCAAATGCTTTCAGTAAGCTGTTCAGCCATTGTAGTCCAACCTCGGTGCACAAGCAGTTGCCTGCTCTTGCCTTACTGGATGCCGCAATGTACCCAGAGGCAGTCCTTGAAAAATCTTGCTTGTCTCCAACGTTCAGCAGCAATAATTTTGCACACCCTCCTGAGTTTTCATGCGAGCTACATGTTTAGAGCCCGGAATATGTCTTGATATGCTCGAAGTTCACTTTGCCCAACGTCTAGACATCTAGACTATCTGCGGATTTCTTAAATCTTAATCATGACAGTTCAGGCTTATGTGCAAAATTATTTCGGATGAATGCTGGACACAAGCAAGATTCTCAAGGAATGCCTTAGAGGGGCTTCAAAAAGCTGTACAGAATACAAAAGGCCTACAGCTTGAAGTGTTTTTCTCCGCCAAAAGCCACAAAGTGAATGAACACGGAACATGGAATAGTGAATAGTGAATCAACACGGAACATGGCAGTACTTGGTGTCAGGATTCCTGAAAAGGCGCCAGTCTTCTTGAACATAAAGGACCCGATCCTGGTGGAAAATTCTGTCAAGGTTGTCAAGACGTTCTCGAATACAGAACTGGCCGTTGCATACACGTTCAGCATCGGCATGGAAGACCTATATTACTCGCTAGCACATCCGACTCTCATGAAACATGTCAAGGAATGTGCCACAGGAGACAACGACGAGAGTCGTTTTGTGATGGGATGCGCAATTTCAGTAGAATCATTCCTGGAGCTATTAAGCGTGAATCTGCAGAGTACGTTGGTGGCGTAGGGAGGTGGCACATACGTCCAGCGATCCGGCATATGCATCGGCTCAAGAGTAGCACCTGTTCTGAGCAGTATATATTTAAGCGCAGTAGACAGGGAACTGGAAAAAGGACACAAGGATTGTACTTCAAGCATCCTTAGATATGGGAATGAATATCTTGTGGCACTACCGACGGATGCCACCCCCCAAAAGGTGAATGACATCATGAAAGCATTTTGAAGCACCTCGCCTGAACTAAGGTTCACTTATGAGATGCCTTCTGAAGACCGCTTGCAGTTGTTGGATTTGAACTTCAAGGTTCAAAGGAACCATGTATGTAGGCTACTCCTGAAAATGAAAGCAAAAGAGAAAAAATAGGAGCGGATGATGGCACTGGCAGTAATAACAATAGGGCGGTGGTCCCATATGTTCATCGGCTATCCCACAGATGGACTAAGAGAGCGGAGAAGTTTTGTGGCAGGGTTCTGATTTCTGCACCAAATGAATTGAGCAAGATTCAGGCGTCAGTGAAACGCAAGAAAGAAAATGGTAACGCCACAGATGGGTGTGGCGTTCGTCACGGCACTCAATTTTTGCAGTGCAGAGTTGGAGTGGCCAGGGTACAGGATTTCGTTCTCATGTGGCCATTTCTACATGGGCCAAACAGGAAGGTGCCTCAATGAACACCTGTTGGAGCACGCTAATTCTTTGGGAGGTTCCTGTTCGTCAAAGTTGGTTGCACATTGCAAATATTGCCTGTGCACTCCTCACTTTGACAACACTGTTGTGCTGCATCGTAATAAAGAGCAACTAGTAGGGGAAGTAGTAGAGGCTTATCATATCTTCACAGAGGGTGACTCGTGTGTGAGCAGCACGAGCGGCACTTCGATGGCCTTGTCTAAGCGTGAGATCTGGCTTTGTCAACAACGTGGGAGCCTGTAGGTGCTTAAGATTCGGCAATTGTTATTTTTCTTTCTTTAAAGGTTTGTAAGTTTCTGATGATGACGTGAGGATGTGACGCATAGATTAGAGATTATTTATATGTGGTTTTCCTATTAAAACAGTCAGTTGTAAGTCAGCGCGTGTCCGTGTATCTCACTTTCCGGTGCTTCATTTTAGTTGCGCTGTTTCGTTCCTTAAGATGCAATACCAACTCGCCCACTATGCTATGTTGCTTTTTAAAATAGTGATAATTTCGGAAATGCCTACACCGCCGGAGCTGTGCCCAACATATATGCTCGCTACATGTCGCCAAAATACATGCGCTTTCGAGCAGCCTGCAGGCAAAGCAACCCCTCCAGTGCACGTGACTCGTCGAATTAGCCATAATTGGCCACTGCGCCGAGGGTAACCGCATTTTTGAAATTCTATAAACAGATATAGACATTACTTACGTTGGGCTATATGCACATCTCAATAATTGAGGAACCTGACAGTAATGGTTAAAAAGTTAAATATTCAATATTAGTTAACCAGCCTGCTAGTTAGCACGTACGTCTTAGCTCTATTTCGATGTACTATATCGATGACAATGCTATGCCGAAACAAGCGTTCTTCTAACTCATAAAGACAACTTTTAAAAATTGTGTAAAATCTTAGGTGAAACACCCTGCATATAGCTTGCTCTTCCCGAGCAACCTCTCGCAGCCACTGTTAATTTCAATGTGATCTGCTATGGCGAGCACTCTGCTCACAATCCGGTGGGCAGGCTGCCTGCCAGCTGCCACAGTGAACATGTTTTGATGACGTCACAGGGTCGCGTCACCTAGGTCGCAGGTGGGCCTCCCGCTTCTCTAGGGAGTTTTCGCTCATGCCGCCGACGACGACGCCGGGTTTCCTGCGGAACGGGACCATTGGCGCTATCGCGGTAATAGCGGCAGCCGTTAGCAGATGATCGCACGTCGCCCGACATACGCCCGTGAATCTGAACGCTAGACCAGTGAACTGTTTGTGGTTGTGCCGTCGCAGACGCGCCTTGGATGCCAGCGGTGTTTACGAGGAGATCGGCTGTATCGAAGAGCGCGAACGCGCTTTGTGAATGTACGTTGTAAACTGCGGAGTTTAATGGGCTATACAAGGGATGCCGCATAGTGGAGGGCTTCGGATTAATTTATGCCACTTGGGACTGTTCAACGGGCGCTGGCACGGGCACTTTTGTGTTTCGCTTCCGTCGAAATGCGGCTGCCGCTGCCGGAGTTCGATCCGCCGACACAATGCCAGCAGCCGAACGCCAAGCCTCTGAGCCAACACGGCGGGTCGAAGGGACTTTGATCCGAATTTTCACCTCCTTTCGGATGACGCATATAGCTCTTAATACTTTGCAGAGACGATCATAACGGCCCTTTTTACGCATTGGGCTTGATTATTTGAAGCGTTCAAACGTTGTCGGGGCGCTCTAAGATTGGAAAGAATAGGTTTTGAAAGAGAAAATAAATAGCAAAGCAATCTGAAACTAGTGTTGGCCGCCGTCGCCAGTTAGAAATTCGTAGGTCCGTCCGTTCATCGTAAGGCCGCTTTCATATCCCTCCCGCTAACACTGCCCAGTGCCAGCAATGGCCACCTTATCCCCACAAATTTCCTAATCTCATCTGCCAACCTGATTATCTGCGGCCCTCTGCTACGTTTACCTTTCAATTGTAATCCATACCGGTACTGTAAGGGAGCACCGCATATGTTTCCTTCGCATTACATGTTCCGCCCATTTCTTCCTCTTGATTTCGACTATGATATTATCAACTCACATTCCTTAGGATTCAGTATCATCTCTGAAATCCTGCCTTTGAAAGCACTTCTCAACAGCCCATCTCAAGCACCTCTTTTAACAGCAGCATCTGTCCAAACCTTGCGTCAGGATACAGCTGCTTTCTGCTGCTATCCACCCAAGCACAATTGCGGGTGCATTTTAATGTGATTGCGTTAGGCTTTCGCCTCGCAAGAACTTTTCTGCTTCTCCATAACGAAATTACCTGGTTGGTCAATTCCTTGATGATGTCATCAGGATCACGGGATCCCAAATGACCAATCAGAGAGCCCCACGATATTTGATATCACAGCTTAGTCGATACACTTCACGTGAGCTTGTGACGGCATCGCCACCTGCCTAACAAATTACGAAGGACCCCGATAATTTGCAAGTTGGCCCACCACCCAAAATTCAAAGTCGGCCCACCCCGAAAATGGAGGTGGGCTAGTGGGTTCGACTAGTATAATCCTGCATGATAAATCCTTGGAAGGTTCTCGAACATCTAGAAGGTGTTGACTCGGGCCTACCGTGCTTACCAAGCGAACTATAGTGCCGAGCGCCATGGCCTACCCAAGAAGTAAGTCAAGGCAAGGAGGAGAAAGTTGGAGCGTGAGCGGCTCGTCGCGAAAGCGGGCTAACTCAGTGCGGAGAGAGACGCCTACTGGAATGGGCAGCAATCCAACTGGGCTTACTGGAATCTCTACTGGGCAACAACAACAGACTGCACCGCCAGCCAAGCGCCGTGGCCGATCCAAGAAGCATCAAGCCGTCGAAGGAGTCGCCGCCGGTGGTAGGTACACCGTGAGGCAGCGTGCCCAATGAGGCCCGCGATGCGGCTCCGAATGCATCGATTCACAGGAGACACTACGTGAAAGACTCGGAACACCGAGAAGACAAAATTGGCGCCGATCGTGAACATCGCAACGACAACGACGAAGTCAAGGCAAACAGGAGGAAGTTGAGCGTCAGCGTTAATCTAGCTCCTGTTTCCAGTAATTCACCCCCTCTGTCTTGGCTACTTCCCTGCAGTGGGTATGTGCCATCTTTATCTGAGGCCAACCATCTCGGAAGCGGAGCAACGCAGGGCGTCGAGAGAGGCCTGCTTGAATTACATCAAACCAAATGGGCAAGTGAGGACGAAGATGAACAAGAGCAATACTCTAATGTAGGTTATGAAACAAATACTTGCATAAGAACTACTGAACTCGCCAAAATGACATTGGAATCACAACATATACACCAGAAGCTACAAACTAAATGTTATCGAATTTCCTTCATTAAGATTTCGTTAAGCAGACCAAACATTTTTCTTTTGTTTTAAATATTACTGAAGGAGTTAGTTCAAATGCCCTTTATACCGAGCATTTATCCACTTTCGTCCACGCTTAGTTGAAACTCTTTCAGCACAAAATCGGTCGTTAGGCGCACCCGAAAGGTCCGAACGCGTTCCTCATGATCACATCGCATTGCGCGGACGGTGTGCGACATCGGCAAGAAGCCGACATCGAAAGAGCGTCTTGCGTGTGCCAAAGCAGTTTTACGTCAATACTACGCATTGAAATATAAAGGTTCAGAGCATTCGACTGATGAATCAGGAAGCAGTCCCATTGCAGTATTGAGGAGTTCGCACTGGGTCGAAGCGCCACATTACGCGCAGATCAGAAGGCGTTCAAAACGCAGAGGGGAGACTGAATGAAAAGGAACGAAAGAGCAGCGAATTCGGGGCTGTGAATAATAAGTCATCGATGCAAATTAACTCAGTAAATCTGCGCTCCACATCGGAGCAGGATTTTTCGCTCTATAGTGTGTGAGGTGTGCCTGGCGCCTACATGAACTGGGTTCTCCTCGATAGCTGCAGCGTGATGAACGGACTCGCTGTCCCTAAGGGCGCGCGTTTTCTACTGCACGCCACAGCTAAAGAATCAAACGAAACCGATAAGAAAAAAAAATAGTCAGCGCCGCTCACGCGACTATCCTCATAATCGTGCTGATAGCAGACGAGAACTGCAGCCACTGCCCTACTGGGCGTATTTTCGAACACGACCGCTGGGCGGCTTTCAGTGGCGTACTGGGCGTATAATATGAGGCGCGGACCGCGTGTACAGGGTTCCGGGTAGCCAAGTGATAGCGGGCGACTGCTCGAGACTCTCCTTTCAGCCTCCTCCGCGGACGCTGGGATGCTAATGTTGAATAAACAATTGATGCATCGGCGCGTTGGCAAATAGTCCGATAGTACCTACCACCTATGCCGTGCATGACTGCGCCTTGTCCACTTGCGTTCGCGGCCATGTGTTGCAATTCACTATACACGTACCTCGTTTCTTGCCACACAGACATTTCTTGGGTGACATAAAGACAACCAGTTGTCTCTTTATTTTCTCTCCACCAGTTTCACACCAATGGTAGAACGAGACTTTCACACAGAAGATAAAAAAACAGTACCAAGTGAACCTTTCGCACAAATCCACACAACAGCTTTGCAGTCCTGTGGCCCCTGTAGACATGCGGCGTGGTCAGGACTGGATGGCTCTCCTGTCCGTGAGCTTGAGCATGGTGTTTGCGCGACGCCGGCGTTGGTAGGTCATGTAGAGAAGGCGGAAGTGGATGCAGCCGAAGGTGACCCAAAACACAGAGAGGATGAAAAGAGCCGAAGCCAGCGACGCCGCAGGCAGCCATGAGCTTGAGTGGTACTGGAACAGGACGTACATCCACGCCATGCTCAGCACTCCCACGTTGCCCACGCTGAAAGCCAAGTTAGCCAGGAACACAGTGGCGTCGTCCCGAGACTCCTGCTCCCAGAACCAGCGCCACATGGGCTTAGTACGCCGCTGCATCGGATAGCGCGCGCCGCACAGCGGGCACACGGCGTCCTCCGCTTCCCTGTACAGGACCTCCTACAGGCAGGACCAGTGCTTGAATGCATTCGGGCAGCGGCAGGGACTGCGGTAGAGCTGTTCCAGATCCTCGACACCTTCGTCCGGGCAGATGCAGAACAATAAGCTGCGGCGGGCCGGCGCCTGGCTCGGCGATGAAGCACTGGTTCCGGTGCTACTAGTGCTTCTGTTGCTGCCAGCACTTGTACTGGCAGCGTCGTCTGTGCCTTCGCTACCACGATCAGGGTCCACGGAACCATCTGCGCCATCTCCAGCGAGGTCGTCCTGTGGCGTTCGCTCGGCCAGGTTGGCGTGCCCGCTGTCCGTATCGGCTGCCTCAGGGCTGACTGGCTGAGAGTGGGCGTCGGCCAGATCGTCCGCGCTGCTACTCGACGCCGAGCTGAAGAAGAGGGACATCGACTCCGAGGGCGACCTGAGCATCGCGAAGAAGCTGCGCAAAAGAAGCTGCGCAAAACGTTCGCCTGGCAATGGGCACCGAATGGAATACGTGGGCCGCGTGCGATTTTTCTTCACTTCATTTATCCTCGCGCTTCCGCGAGTGGGGCGCCCTCAGGATGGTGCATGTGCGTGGAACGAGCCGGCAGGAAGACGAAGAAAAAACAAACTGCAAATATCACGATTTTTGAGTAGCTAAGAAATAACGAATAAATTTGTGAAAGCGTTGCGCCAACCGCGCTCAGTTCGTTCCAAATGGCGGCTTTTTTACGGAAGACAATTTCACTAAAACTTTCACTAAGCCACCGCTGTCGTGGAGGATGCCGATGGGCGTTCCATGGTAAACTATACTCGGAGGAGGCGAAGGAGGATAAAACATTTATTTAGTCATATTGGTTGAAGCGTTGTGGGTGAACCTGGGGCACTAGATGGTCTGGAGTTGACGGCGCCCGGCGACCTCAAGGGCTCTGGTCACGACGCGGAGTTGCATATCCGGCTCGGAGCTGAGCAGTGCCGACTGCCACTCTTCGGAATCAAGAGAGCAACAGCGCAATATGGGGGCTTCCGAGGGATACGAATGATGAATGTGGGATAGTGTGGCCGATGGGTAGTGGCATAGTGGCATGAGGGAAGGTAACGAGTGTGGTAAATGCGGGAGAGGAGGCAGGGGTGTGGGAAACTGAGTTCGGAGTTGTCGCCAGGCAACTTGCAGTGGTTTGGCGAGGGAATTATGAGGCGCGGAGTGTATGAGGCGGGTGTTACTATAGTGTAGAGGTTATGAAGAAAACAAAGATGCGCTAACTAAGGCTCTAGAAGTGGGAAATCGATCAAGCTGGTGAAAAGAGTCCAGAAAAAGTGCGGGAACGTGTGACGCACGAAAAGTTATGTCCAAATACCGACGCACGCAAGAAACAGATTTGTAAAATTGTATTTTTTCCCGAGCAAAGTTGGTTTAGTTAGAAGTATCAACACATTTCTAATTAAACTTAAAATTGCAACTATATATCACGAGACGATTGCGAATATGTAACGCGAATGTTTGAGGATTAGGTGTACTTGACAGCAAATAGTTGTTCACAGACACGTTTTTTTTCCCTCACAAAGTAAGACAGCCGTAGGTGAATCCAGACTTTACAAGAACTGCAGTGATACTCTGAAATGAACATGTTTCGAAAGATCACTTACAGCAGAGACATTTAACCGGTAAATCCGTTTAGACGTGCCGGTTAGAGCATACGAACTTGAATCCCGTGTGAACACGGTAGCAGGTTCCATATTTGTAGGTTGAGCAGTTTTGCAATCAAGTTTGCCCCCGAAAATGCGTAGTAGGGTTTTCAGAGTCTCTTCCAAGTGCAAACACGTAAGAAAGTTGGGCGCCCTATTCTTACGGAATTGTTCCGTCGCTTAAAGTGCAGGGTTACGGCCATGCCGGTTTTCTGACATACTGCTAAAAACTACTGCTCAATATTTTGTATGTTTCAATTCCATCTCGGTGAAATGTTTTACTACAATGCTTTATTTTTGCGCTGCGTTTGGACAGTAGGAGCCTCGGTGGGAAGGGTCTGGGAACCTTGTGCTCGCCTATGCAAGCACGGACGGGTTTTTTCTGCGCCCTCTCTCGCTTTTTCGTTACCTACCCTTCGATATACAAGCTAAGAATCTACACAGAACATCCCGCAGCGTGAGTCCAACAACGAAAATAAGCGGTAGATTTACCTGCGCGTGCTTTATCCATTGGCACGCGAGAGATCACCAGCTTGCGTCGCCTATTTCAATTTTCATACTTTTAAAATAGTTTGTTAATCGTGCGCAAGCAAATTTTTAAACACATGCACGGGCAGCTCACGCTTCATTTTACACAATTTTATTTCAACTGAAAGGCTTCGTAGAATTGCACACGGCAATCCGAAACTTCGAGTGGCGTCCCATGGCTACCCGAAACGCCTTGCGCTACCCGTGGTTCCGCATCGATCAGTTATTCTACCCAAAAATACACGCTGAAAAAATGGAAACTTTTTTCTGCTGGCCGGGGTTAGAGTGAGATGTCACCAGCATTCTCGACGATGCACCATTTATTCTCCTATTTTACTTGTTTTTAGTTTCAATTCTGGCCACGTTACATCACCGCGGTGCAATCCAAGACAGAAAAACTGACCTTTTTTGTTCCAAATGTGCCAACGTGATGCTGCTTAGAGGTGCAGGCAAAGCCGAGGAGGACGCGAGAAGAGCACGTGCCGCCGGAACAAAAGCGCGGGGGAAAGCATAAGCATGCACAGGCCGCACCACTGACCCACACCAACTCATTCTCTCATCAAACAAACAGGTTCGGATTGGATTCTATAGGTTGCCATTTCAGCATATATTGAATAGCAAACTTCTCCGCATAGGACAGAAACTCCCGCCACCTGGCGTTATTTAGTGACAGCTCGTCTTGGCGCAGCTTGGGAGCAAATTTTCAACAAAAAAAGAAAGGCCTCTGGGTTTTGCAGTATCCAGGAGCTTCATTGAAATGGCGCAGTCTTGCTCCTTTGGGACAGGCTGCCCATTACAGCAAACTGTAAATTACACACCAAACTGCATAAATACACAAAATGCGCAAATCGACTGTGATTCCGTTCAAGCGCTCCAAAAGCACTTAAAAGCGAACCACTGCTGGAAACCTACTTTGTGTTTTCAAGTAGGCTTATGTGATGAGTGGACGAGAGAGGTGGCGCAGTGATATGGCGGAGTCCGGAGAGGAAGAGGACGGAGCTGTTCTGACGTGTATCGTTGGGCTCCCGCCTCGCAGCCTCTTTTCGGCGGAAGGAGTCAGCCTTCGGGCTCGAATCTTCTGGAGGACATCGGGACCATAGTCCTGTGCCTACTAGAACCGGATTTTGCCAACCTACGGACACCTAGGCATATTGCGGGCCGACTGCCGGCCTAGCCGTTGAGCTAGGCATATAGCTCATCACCTCTCCGCCGGTAAATGAGCGCACAGGGACGGGGAATGATGTAATACACAGTGGAAGACGAGAAAATATCGCCCTCGGAGCTCGCGGACGGAAAATGGGAAACCGTTTTTCGGTACTAAGACCGACAACGAGGCTTGAAGAATAAAGGGCTCGCATCGACCGACGACGAGCCTGCGCACTGGTGCGGCCAAGGCAAGTAGAACTCGAATTTTCAATCGCGAAAGAACAGGAAAAAGCTACTTGCTCTCAGCAAGAAAGCCGTTCTCCCGCGCTTACTGACCGATGATTATAAAATCGTCTGCCGCCCGATAGGTTGGAATCTGAGGGACTTTACGCCAGAACTACTACTCTTATGCGCCTGCGAAGTGGCCAGGCTGCCGTATGAGACGGTGTAGAATGAAGAAATTATCAGAGTCAATTCGTCCAGCACCACCCTCACTCTATGCACGCCCGACCGTCAACGGGTGACTGCATACGCCAAGATCGAAAAACTGCTTCTCCAAGGTCAAACCTACCACGTGGCGGCGCCCGAAGACTCGGTCAAAGTTGTCATTTACAACGCCTGCGCGGGAGACTCGCCCGAAGCGGTCCGCGCAGGGTTCGGAAACAGAAATCAAGGAATAGAAGTTGTGGATGCCCGAAGGATCGGACAATACAGAACGATACAAATCACCGTTTTCGGAAAGAAGCTGCCCAGCCAAGTGATCTATCAGTGCGGCTTCTCTCGGGTCCACCCCTTCAGGGAGCAACATCAAGTTTGTTTCAACTGCAGGAGAGTAGGACGAAAATTATTGTGGTATGATAAAAAGAACGAAAAAGAAAATGCCCCTGCCCGTGCATGACAGAGGGCCGATGTCTGCTGCAAACCTACAAAACGCAAAAAAACGCACAAAACAAATCACAAAACGCAGCTCTGCCGCCGCTGCAGAGAAAATCATTCACACCCGCCTGATGGCGCATTCACAGTTGTCCAAAAGTCTGGCGAGCGAATCAGATTCACTCGCCGGGAAAACCATGAGAATACTGGAGTTGTATTTGCAAACAAATGGAAAGAATAATGACACACTCACTAAGCTAAAACGCACGGTAGAAGAGACGGCGCGATTAATCCGCCGCATCGCTAATCGAAGAGAAGGGGTAAAGGGAAAAAGATTTATGCAGACTAGTGCAGGCCTTTGCGCTAAGGAGGATACTCTATGCCCCCTCCCTCCCCCCACCTCAAATTTACGAAAGCAGAAAAGGACAAATTGGTTAACATGCTACGGCAGGCATGCATGCCTCAGGACTCCCACTAAATGCCTCCACCGAAAGGCTTATGAGGTTAGGAATACACAACATCTACAATGGAATGAAAGAAACCCATTTAATGGCTCAAACAGCGAGATTAGCCAATTCAAGAACTGGCAGGAGTATTCTTACGAGGCTTGGAATTAACTTTCAGCCTGCGAATAAAGACGCTAAAGTAGACTTGTCCCGATAGTATAAGACGACCCTACTAATCAAAACACTTCCCAAAAACATGCACCCCATACAACAAGAGGGTAGAATACAAGCACGAGCCAAACACTTACCGAATAAATACGGACAATGCGCTGGAACAATTTATGTGGGTGTGGCAGAATACAAATATACGAATGCCTTTGCAATTTTGGCATTGAACGAGAATGTTGACCACATTGTCTCGGCAACAATCAAAAGGAAATCCTCTGAAACGGCAGAAGAGGAGGCTATAGCCCTCGCCCTAGCGCATACTCAAGAGAGCATTATTCCACACACACGTACGCACACACACACACACACACACACGCACACACAAGCGCGCACACACACGCACAGACACATGCACACACACGCACACACATGCGCACACACACGCATGCGCACACACACACGCACACACGCATGCGCACACACACGCACACACACGCACACGCACACACAAGAAAACACACACGCACGCACACGCACACAAACACACGCACACACGCACGCACGCACACACAAGCACACACAAGCACACACACGTACACACAAGCAGACACACGCGCGCGCGCGCACACGCACACGCACGCGCACAAAAACACACACACGCACACACACGCGCGCACACACACGCGCACACACGCGCGCACGCACAACACGCACACACGCGCACACACTCTCACACACTCAAATTCAAAGTGCCCCGCTCCATAGGTTGGGCGCTCCTCTTCAACACGACGCTGCTCTGTGGCAAGTCTCATTCTCTCTTTCTGTCTTTCTTTCCTTTCTTTCTTTCGTTCTTTTTTTTTCTTTATTTCCTTAGCTTTAGAGCTGTCCATCCAACTTGCCTTCACTCCTGAAATACATTGATGGGTTCCTTGCTGGACGTGCTTCATCGTGTGGACTACATGTTCTAGTTCCAGCTTGTCAAACGCTCTCTTGATGCCACGTGTGCCCTCATTAAAATCTAGTACAGCCAAGGCTGCCGCAGTGTCCACGGTTCTTAGTGATGCAGGTTCGTTCTTCGGGGGATGAACCATCATTGCAGCTCGAAGGGTTCGCATTGGTTTTCGGCGGCAGCCTTGGGCCTGGCGAACGCACAAGCAGACGCTCACTTGCTGGCGATCGCCCGTGCTGTGTATGCCTCTCACTTTCGTGGCGCGTTTTCGCTTCTCGAAGCTTCTCCGAGTCGAAGCCTTTGCTGCCTGCGTCTTCCGGTCACACCACCAGCCACCCGCTGATCGATATAAAGAAGGAAGAAAAGGTAACAGATAGCAAGCGTCGAACACAACCAAAGCGGGAGCAACTCCAAATGGCGCGAAAATAGTGTTGGGTGGTCACGTGGCATATTTCCGCCAATCAGAGCTACTATTTCGGTATGCCATCCACTCCGCAGTTGGGGCAGCCGGAAATATGCCCTTCGGTTTTAGTTTTTCCTTAGTGGCCTTTAGTATTCTCAGTAAAGGTCTTACGTCACCAAAAAGCGCGAAAAGAAGCTTTTTAACGTGGGCATTCACTTCGCGTTCAGTGTTTTGCCCGCACTGCGGCTGCGTCTTGAGAAGCGCATTCATAGACGCCTTCGACGGCAAATGCGTGCCACCACCTCTAAAAAAGAATTAATTTTCTTCTTTTCTGCTGCTGAGATAGCAACCAAACATGGTGAGAATATTCTTCTTTAAACCTGCAATCCAAAACATCGGAAACTGAAAACACACTTTTTCCTGGAAATCGGTATTTTAGCCCCGCATCTCCGCTTAAATCGGCCCTGGGAAGTTCGACGACCATCCTCTTTCGCCTTGCCACCTGTCTCAATTGCTGGATTCGTTAACTGTCAGGTAAAGAACATTTACTCATGCCCATATATTCTTGGAGAGGAAATTTCAATATTGTAAAATTGTGAGGTACTGTTACGGAAATACTGAACGTAATGCCGCATTCTTCCGATGTGTAGCAAAATCTAGCTTTCAAAATTTTTCCATCGCTCGCATCGAGCAGTTAAGAATGCCATAGAAAACCGACGGGGAACGCTTTTGACAACAGCAAAAATTTTAATAGCAAAAAAACGCAAGCCTGTCGACGGGACATCTGCGTATTTATAGATTTTTATAGTTAAATCTTTTTCATAAGCTCTTTCCGTTCTTAAAATGCTTTTTTTTTTTTGAAGCGATCTTTATTGCCTCAGGGCATAAAAACTATGAAGTGTAAGATGAGTAAGTTGCTTAAATAAATGAAAAAAGTTGGGCTGATTTGATGAAATCAAGAATTTAACGATGATGTGGACCCTGTGTCCAGGCAATATAGGAATCCAGATTGTCTGGTGAGAGTCCCACTGCCACCAGGTGCCGAATTCTCGTCGGCTTCAGCGCCGGGCAGTCCCACAACAGGTGATGGATATCCGCCTCACAGTCTCTGTTCTTGTAGGCTGGACACCCGGGGCGGGGATACAAATCTTTGAAATGCGACCACTTGCGTTTCACAGCTGGAGTTTGGGCAACCTCGACACGTATCCTCCGAAGCACAACCTCCTCTGCACGGGTAAGACCACGGGGGAGGGTTACCGCACACGGAGGGATTAGAGCACGTGTGCGGCGCCGGAGGTGTTCCTTTCTTGTTTAAAGTAGGGTGGTGTCATCCAGAGTGAGGACTCGAGGCAAAGACGAGGTAAAATGCTTATGTCCAGAATAGTTGGGTATGTTGTGCAGGCAGGCAGAGAGCGCTGCCATACGTTGAGTGAGCGCTCGTCAGTTTGTATATCAATAACGCACGGCCAGCTAGTACTCCCATTTCCACATTATAGCCGTGTGAGTAAGTTATAAATATCCCGTTCATCGTTTTTTATATGGCGCAAGCGTGATTGGCAGGTTCACTATACCTATCGTAAAGTTGCATATTCTTAAAGAAGAAAAAAGAAGTGAAGAAACAATGAATGACTTTGGCGAAGTGAAGGGTACATGTACTTTGAAGCTCGGACTTCCCGGCATTGCCACAACAAAGAAGTTCCTATTGCGACCCTCATCACGGTGCGCATAGGGCAACGTGAACAGTACTGAAGCAGCAATGACGTTTCTCTTTACCTGCGAACTACGTGACAGGAAACCAGTACTTCCAGTTCACAAACCAGCAGACCCGTAATTGACGTGTTGAATGAATCTCCGCTTCATTTCCGTTCCCTGCGGTTCAAAGAGGACACTTAAAATTTGTTCTAACTACGACAAGCTGTGAAAACTTTAATGCGGCGGTTATCTTTTGAAAGTCTGCGTAAATCTCCAAATGTAGCCAAAACGGGCTATAGCCCAGGATGGAAGTACACACACACACACACACACACACACACACACACACACACACACACACACACACACACACACACACACACACATATATATATATATATATATATATATATATATATATATATATATATATATATATATATATATATATATATATATATATATATATATATATATATATATATATATATACCTCCTTCTTAGAGCCGTTCCAGTCGTGGTATACACGTCCACACTCCCACCCCCTGGGGTTCTTCAGAATGCGCTGACAGTGCTCATCTCACTGGCGTTTTGCAGGGACACGTAATTACGCTACCATTTCGAGCCTTCAGCGTGGCGCCTCCAGGTGGTCACGTGGTGCGGAGCAGCTGCCGGCTACGCGGCGCGCCGGTGAAACCGAGTGGTGGTGGGGGTTAGTGGAGAGGAGGGGAGTGAATCCACGTCCAGGGACGAAGATGAAGAAGGAACGCCCAGCGAAATGCAGCGGCGAAAAACTGCCTTTGCAGTTTGAGCGAGTTCCACTCGCCCAGCTGTAGCTATCTCGTCACTCCAGGTTTCACCAGAGCTAAAACACCCATTTTATTGTTTTTCGATGCAGGCTAAATGCAAAAAGATCTGTGTGCCGTGCGATGTCAGTGCACATTAAAGAGCCCCAGGTGGGCTAAAATCCGAAGCCTTTCACTACGGCACCTCTCTTGGCCGGTGTGCAGCTATATGGCGTTAAATTCTGCATACCAAGCTTTACCTTCTTTAACTTTATACTCGCGGCTCACTGGTCGTGCTCGAGCGTTTTAAGCTATTGGCAAAGAATTCTAATGAGAGTACTGCTAACGCCCGACGGGGGATGATTTCCTTTCACGCTAAATGCCACGCTTAATGCGTTCGTTCTCCCACCAAGGAAAAACGCGTCATCGATGAAAACAGGGATCTGCAACAAGCTCTTCTGTCCCGGAACTTGCTATAACTGCTATATATACTCCTAGAACTCCCTCGCAGTTTTTAGTGTGTATTGCGTAGCCAGGCACAACTAAGTCTCCGCTGAAATGATAAAACAGGATACACTCCCCTTGCGATAGAACGATACCAGGGTCGGGACAACGTTACGATACGAGTCTAACTCCATGATATCGCACGCGTGGAGGAATTCGCTAAATGGAAAGTATTTTCTGGGCCAGGCCGCTGATCGCCTGTACTGCCACCTGTTTTGTTTCCCTTGTGCAGCATCATACGTGTGAACAAAGACTTAAAACTAACGGCCACGGGAAACGACCTGGGAGCAGCGCATGAAATGTATTTTGACATAACACACGTTTTGCATCTAAATACATTTAGATGTAAAATGTATTCAGATTTAAGGGAAAAAATCTCGCCGCTGCATCCCGTTCTCAGTCATGCTTCCTCAGACCCAGCAGAGTTCTCTCCGCACTCGTGAAGCCCGTCTTCCAAGTATGAACTGATGGAACCTGTGCAAGTTGATGAGGGCGTATGGGCCGGAACATCGATGGCAAAACTCCCCGCTTGAGACAAGCTCTCGTAGCAGACTGCCTGCCTTCCATCGCAGACGTACGTGTGGTACTTCTGCAGAGAGGTCTTCCAAGAAGCGTTCCAAAGGTGGCACAGACTAGTGGCTGTCAGGAAGGTAGAAGCCACTTCCCGAGCTACACTCTGCTATTTCAATCGATCGCAGCGCTCACACAGTCTCAGAGATGCGGCCGCCGGCGGCGCGAGAAGGTAAGAAGCAAAACTGTCGCTTTTCTAGTTTGTCTCGTTCACCGTGGTCCCGTTCGAGGAGCGACCTGGGGCTTCATGCGGAAGTGGCCACCTGACGGTGGCCGCAGCCTTCCCGAAATCCACAAATCTGGGTAGAACAGCACGCTGTGTTGGCCGTTCAGGATTTTCTTCAGCTGAGTTGTGAAGCGATCGGGTTCCGAGAGACCCTTAGGCAGGAAGAAGGCGAAGCTGTAGTTTTTCTCCTGAAGCCGTGCGGTCACATCTGCAGCCAGGCCTACGACAAAGTCTTAGAAGCCGCGTGCAGAGCGTTCACGCCATGGTGCCAACCGACAAACGCCGTCGAACTTGATTGCTTGCACTGCGCGGATCACAGCTCAAGTGAACTTGGCTCTGTCCCTGCGCGTGGCAAGGCGCCGCCAGGCCGCGTCGTCCGCCAGCACCCCAAGGAGTTGCCTCGCCGCGCGGCGGCCTTCCGACGTGGGGCGCGCTTGTGTGGCGTCCACAGCAACTCGGTTGCCATTTTGCAGTTTCAGATAATTACCAAGTGAGTAGCAGCAGTGAACGACGCCGTCACAGTGACGGCAGAGTGGCCATTCTCGGAGGCTGCTATTCTCGATGCAGTCCACTTCTTCCAGCTGTGGTGGGTCGCCCGATACGGGCCAGATGTGGTTCAAAATTTCCGTGTCACGCTAGACGCTGCACTCGGAGGCAGCGTTCAGGTACAGACTCCCGGCTGTGGTGACAGGATCGTCGACAGCATCGCCCATGAAGCGGCCTTCAGCTCGGGCTGTGTTTAGAGAGACAGCGGGAGACAACTGCGTGGGTCTTCGGAAGAATGGTTGGAACATCGGGCCCGGCTAGTTATCGTACCACCCCTCGAATGTCGAGTTCGCAGTGGTACGGCGTGCAGTTTCGTCAGTGAAGCCCTCTAGCCAGAAGAGGGCAGTGGCCGACACCACCACCAGAAGGGACACAGTGGCGCACAGGACGCGGCGCAAACAGCTGAAGACCAGCCGCTTCCTCCTGCTTGGGCCTCTCACTTCGGCAGATCCGGCCTTGGCGTCCAAATCCGGCACTTCCAGGGCGCCCCAGGAAACCCGGCGTCCCTTGCTAGGTCGTTTGCGCTCGCCCTGCATCCATGTTCGCAAGCATTGGCTAGAAAACCAAAAGGAGCATCAACGTCTTCTCTCTTGAAGAGAAGTGCGTCATAGCGAGCGAACTGAAGGCGCCAAGAAGCTTTATGAAAATTGAAAAGCGCATAACACAGGTTACTGGTATCTTTGGGCAGTTTGTGAGTGTCAATAAAAACGGAAGAATAAGCGTAGCAAACCACCTTCATCCAACTTTCGTACGGTTAAATTTAAAGTGTGACCGATAAAAATAAATCCACAATCGCTACATATTACATGCACGGGTCATTTTATGAACATAACTGAATACCACCCTTCATGTCATATAAGAACCAAATTTATGTGCTGTCTTCTTGAAACATCTCACATCGGATCTCTGTTTTGAAGTACTAATAATGGGACAGTATAAAGCGATATAAAAAAGTGCAACACTGGCTTACATATGTATACAACCTCTGGCGGTCACATTACCTTCTAAGGTGCCTGCTCACAGTCCTCCCTAGGCGCTGTAATTTCATGATGTATACGCGCAATCTTTCTATTGGCGTAGACACAAAGCAAGTTACTCTGGCCCATTATTAGTACTGCAGAACATAGATGCGATGTACGATGTTTCAATAACAGAGTGAGTAAATGTTCCATAAGCAATTACTCCCTCTTCTTGAAATATCGTACATCGGATCTGCGGTTTGCAGTACTAATAATAGGCCAGAGTAATACTAGGCCAGAGTAATTTGCGTCTACGCCCATCGAAAGATGGCATGCATCTGATTGTCATATATCAGGAAATTACAGCGCCCAGAGAGGACTGTGAACAGGCGCCTCACAAAGATATGTGACCTTCAGCAGTTTAACACAAATGTAAGCTATGTTGCAGTTTTGTATACCGCTTCGTGTTTCTTCCGATATTGTCACTGCTCTCGCAACTGGCTGATTGTGTGTTCAGACCACATGATGCGGCGCATATGTCTGTCGGATTCAGTGCATGGTGTGCAATGAATTTTGCGGCTGCGCAAATAATCGTGGACAGAGTCGAGAAGAAAGATCGAGCCAAGGCGCGAACTTGAACTGAGAACCATCTGCCCCACTAATCACTTGTGCGCTTCGGTGGGGAGCGTGATGGCTACGTCTCTTGCCCCGCCCATTTCTTCGCGCCCTTGTGGAAGTTTTTTTTTTTTGCGCCGTCAGCCACCAACTAGCCCACATGTCCTTGCCAACCACATGCAGCACATCGTTTCTACCAGGAAAAGTAAACTCAGAGGGCTATTACAATATTCGGTAATGCCAAATTCAGTGCAGTTGTCGAGGAGTGTTCTCTGACATGCTCACATAAAGACCGTGCACATTACTCGCTGCAGCATGTACTCCCGGATCCTTGCGGCGGCGGCGCACAGCACCCCACCCGTCCAGCCGCAAGGACGCTTTTCGACGACGACAAACTCGCTTTGCCCGGGATCCTGTTAGCGGCTCCGAGTTGAGCATCGGTGGCAGTGATGATGCAACCGTGAGAGAACGAGGGCGAAGGCGAGACATCACCGCCTCTTCTCCGCCAAACAGGCCATTAACAGCCGCGCTGTGAAAATTAAAGCGCAGCCCCGTACATACGTGTTCGTCTCGCTCGATGATGATGGACCGCGATGAAGCCGCGGAGGACGTCGCTGTGCCCTCTGCTTGCTCCAGCTGCACAACGGACCACGTATGGGTGTCAGAGGGGCGGGTGATGGGGGCGCCTTTGAAGTCGTACAGCTGTCCTGTTGGAGGCGTCATGACTCCCGCGTAGAAGTAGCGGTGGTACCGAGGGTCCCAGTAAAGAGCCAGTTCTTCCTCCGAAGGCACAGAGGGCGTCGTTGGCTTTGTCGGGGTAGCTGCCATCAGGATGCCCAACCTCAGGAGTGAAGGAACACCAAGCTACAGCAAGGAAGGCGTACAAAATGGGCTTGGCGGACTTTTAGGTACGGCGCGTGTACGTGCCTCGTGTCGCGCTCGTCTTCATCTTCCTTTCGGCACTGCCTGGTGCAGCTGTCGCTTTGCAATAACGAAGGTGGGACGTTTTCACCAATCCAAATAGAATATCCTCCCTGGAGCGTACCGCGTTTGCCACGTTCGCATTCCACCGTCTTGCATGCTACTAGTGGGGTACTCGTACGTAGTTTCTTGTATTTCACTGCCCAAATAATGCAGAGTGAACTTTTTCTGCAATTCAGCACCCACGTGTGATCTTTCTTATGCGACATTCCAACGCTTATTGTTTTCGTCCTGTCAAAATACCAAGAAGGCTATTTCAAAACTGATTTTTGCAATTTCGTTTGCCGTTGTCCTTGTGCATGTGGTGGGCATGCGTTGCAAGCGTAGTTCCATAGCAATCCACAATGTGCTGTAGCGTTAATGTGAATATTTCATTTTTTGCTCAAAGCGCACTAAAGACGGGACGAAAAACGAGAGTATGACACGAACAAGCGCTGACTATCAACTGGGTTTATTAAAGGACGAAACACATATATAGGATTTGAAGAAATTATCACAACCTGGAGGTTATCCTAAAGACACTTGGGAGGTGTCATATTTTCGTGTTTCGCCCCGTCTTTAGTGCGCTTTGAACAAAAATGAACGCGTACCAACTCGACCAATTTTCTGCCTCACTAATTTGAATCTCCGAGTTTCAGAAATAAGAAAGCGAAGAATTAACACTGGACGGTAACGGGCTGTGAAACGGGGTCTCAACAGAGATGCGATGTGCCTAGGATGCTAAAGGGCGCCGCTTCACAAATATCATCCAGGAAGAATTTTTTTAGATGCGCTTTGTAGAAGCTGAGTCATCTGTAGTTAAAATTTAAATTTCCGCGTCTTCGCGCCTTTCCTTCTCCTCTCGTAACTTTTTGCGCTCTGAAATGTCCGCGCTCCTCCGCCGGCCCCTCGCACTCGCTCCCTCCGCCGGTTGCCGACGCGCGCGAACCGATGCTAGCAGTCCGCTGCTGACCTAACGAGCACTACATGACGTAACGAGCGCGGATTCGGGCGAATGCGCAGCACTGCTGGTCGCCGCTGGGCGTGGAAGCGGGAGTTTTTAAAATTGTGCTGTAATTTATCGACTCGCTTTTGAGGTCTTGTTCGTGGCATGAACGCTCGTTGGCCTGTACTCCACATAATGCGAGCATTATAGCCTACCTCAAACATTCTTTTCAGGGACCCTTTAAGTGAGTCACCAAGGGGCAAAGCCACATTAACAGCTCTGTGGGTTTATCGGCGGGGCGGTAAACAACCTGAAGGCCAAACAAGAAATGGGAAGAAAGATCGCAAAATAAAAATCCTAGCAGAATAAAATCGCGCACAATGATCTTCGTTCAGGTATCCTGCATGACTCTCCCGACGCGGGAAAAAACGCCGTCGCTCGTCGGCATTTTTTAAAAACCACACTCCAGTCGAAAATTCTCATTTCTCCGGCGGTTATCAGGCACCATCCGAGGAATGCTGGACAGTAAACTTTGTTGTTTAAAGGCTCATTAACAGCGGAGTTACAGCCATCAAAATCAAGCATTTTCGCCACGCTTCTCCCTGCCATCTCCATCTCCGAGTCTGTTTTTCTCAGCCGTCCAGATGACAAGCCTTCGGAGGCGAAATTGGCCGTTCTGCGTCACATCCCCGTTTTGCCTGGGTCTTGCGTGAGGTTTGTGGCGTTTCCGGCAAACACCTGTCTCCTCTAAATAGTGCATTGTGGTGCATCGCGTAATATCTGTGAAACTCGAATATGAAAACTGTAAGGGAAGGATACGAAAATTTACGACCAGTTTTCTGCAAAGACGGTGCTCCCTCGAGCACGGTAAAATAGCAGAAAAGGAATGAGGTGAACAATAAACTAACAGCAGAGTACTCACACCACGCACAGACATGAATGGATCAGGACTAAAGTGAGAGTATCTTATTTTTTTGCCCGAAAACAAACGGCGTAACGAGAACAAAGAACTGGAGTTAAGATCCACCTTTATAGTATGACGCGATATATTTAAAGGTTTATTGTCCATATGTGCGGAATTGGTCATTTTCTACTTTACATTCATAGATCGAGGTATAATCTTCATACCACTCCTGGCGCACTGGAGCAGAGTTAAAAGGGACACTGAAATGATTTCGATGGACGCATTGTAGTGCATCAGATATGTATAGGTGGTATTTGTGGTTATTCGAGTCAAATTCGAAAGATCTGTGTAGACCTCATAATTTAAATATAATCTTTCAAAATTGCTGCTTGCAGCCCCTCGCAACCGATTAGGGCGACACATCTCACCGCGCGTACCACAGCCCGATGACGTTAGTGGGAAGATAGGGCGAGCTTGAAAGCTTACCCTTCTGGATAGTACACCGTACTTCTGCCGATCAACGTGATTTGCAATGTGCAACCAACTTTGACGAACAGGAGATTCCCAAAAAATTAGCGTGTTCCAACAGGCGTTCATTGAGGCACCTGCCTGTTTGGCCCAAGCAGAAATGGCCACACGAGAACGGAATCCTGTACCCCACTCCAACTCTGCACTGCACAAACTGACTGCCGTGACCAACTCTACAACTTCCGCTTCACTGACGATGGAACCTTGCTCAATTTATTTGGCGCAGAAAACAGAACCTTAATTGCCACCAAACTTCTCCGCTATCTTCCTCCATCTGTGGGATAGCCGATGGACATATGGGACCACCGCCCCTTTGTTCTTACTGGCAGTGCCATCTTCCGCTCCTATTTTTTTCTTTTTTGGTTTTCATTTTCAGGAGTAGCCTGTTTCACGTAGACACTAGTACATTTTCCGGAAAAACCTGCCGCTCTGCAACGAGAGCATTTTGCGTCAAATCTTGAACCAACTTCATGCAAGCATGACTTCCTAATAGCCGCTCCCAGGCACCCCATGGCGATCCCTTTCTTGACCAGCTTGGAATGATTGGAGTCAGAATCAAGAAGTGACTTTTGCGTCCTTGGTGCGGAGCGCCAACATACATGGTTCCTTTGAAACTTGAAGCTCAAATCCGACAACTGCAAGCGGTCTTCAGAAGGCATCTTATAAGTGAACCTTAGTTCACGAGCCTTGCTTGAAAATGCTTTCATAATATCATTCACCATTTCAGAGCTGCCTTCCGTCGGTAGTGCCACAAGATAGTTATCCACATATCTATGGATGCTTGAAGTACAATCCTTGAGACCTTTTTCCTGTGCCCTCTCTACGGCGCTTAAATATACACCGATTAGAACAGGTGCTACACTTGAGCCGATGCATATGCCGGACAGCTGGACGTATGTGCCACCTCCCTACGCCACCAACGTACTCTGCAGATACACGCTTAATAGCTCCAGGAATGATTCTACTGAAATTCCGCATTCCATCACAAAACGACTCTCGTCGTTGTCTCCTGTCGCACATTCCTTGACATGTTTCATGAGTGTCGGATGTGCTAGCGAGTAATATAGGTCTTCCATGTCGATGCTGAACGTGTATACAACGGCCAGTTCTGTATTCGATAACGTCTTGACAACCTGGACAGAATTTTCTACCAGGAGCGGTTCCTTTATGTTCAAAGAAGACAGGCGCCTTTTCAGGAATCCTGACACCAAGTACAGCCATGTTCCGTGGTCATTCCCTATTGCTCTGAATGGACACCTACTTTGTGGATTGTGGCGGAGAAAAAGATATCGAGGTGTAGGCCTCTTGTACACTGTCAGTTTTTTGAAGACCCTCTAAGTTTAGCTTTTCGAGCAGGTCGACTGCCTGTCTTTTGCTCTTCTTCGGGCTAACTTGCACTCGCTTGAAGTGTTTGCTTACTGCTACCTCTGTTTTTCACCAAATAATCTATCAGGTAAAACTATAAACTAGCTTTCTTTGTCAGCCAGTCTTGCTCGAATGTTGGCTAGCAGGTGTTCCACGACCTTTGAAATAGGTCGATGCCTCCTATGGTCCTTTGAAGTGTCCATTACATCAACGAGGTCGGAGCCCACCGGAACCGATCTTCTTCATTCGCTTGCCGGGAGATAGCTCTCGTAGGAGCTATTTTTTCTGGTACGCTCAGTCCTGGATCAACTGAGAAATTCGGTCCAAGGCTAAGCAACTTTTCATATTTTTTGCCCAATCTTGAACCTCCCAGCAGCATTACGTCGCTTTTTTTCGTCCTCTTCTCTTCCTTCGACAGTTTCCGCAGTGTGACTTTCCAAATGCTTTCAGTAAGCTGTTCAGCCATCGCAGTCCAACCTCGGTACAGAAGCAGTTGCCTGCTCTTGCCTTACTGGATGCCGCAATGTACCCAGAGGCAGTCCTTGAGAAATCTTGCTTGTCTCCAACGTTCAGCAGCAATAATTTTGCACACCCTCCTGAGTTTTCATGCGAGCTACATGTTTAGAGCCCGGAATATGTCTTGATATGCTCGAAGTTCACTTTGCCCAACAGACATCCAGACTATCTGCGGATTTCCTAAATCTTAATCATGACACCTCAGGCTTATGTGCAAAATTATTTCTGCTGAATGCTGGACACAAGCAAGATTCTCAAGGAATGCCTTAGAGGGGCTTCAAAAAGCTGTACAGAATACAAAAGGCCTACAGCTTGAAGTGTTTTTCTCCGCCAAAAGCCGCAAAGTGAATGAACACGGAACATGGAATGTTGAATAGTGAATCAACACGGAACATGGCAGTACTTGGTGTCAGGATTCCTGAAAAGCCGCCTGTCTTCTTTGAACATAAAGGACCCGATCCTGGTGGAAAATTCTGTCAAGGTTGTCAAGACGTTCTCGAATACAGAACTGGCCGTTGCATACACGTTCAGCATCGGCATGGAAGACCTATATTACTCGCTAGCACATCCGACTCTCATGAAACATGTCAAGGAATGTGCCACAGGAGACAACGACGAGAGTCGTTTTGTGATGGGATGCGCAATTTCAGTAGAATCATTCCTGGAGCTATTAAGCGTGAATCTGCAGAGTACGTTGGTGGCGTAGGTAGGTGGCACATACGTCCAGTGGTCCGGCATATGCATCGGCTCAAGCGTAGCACCTGTTATGAGCAGTATATATTAAAGCGCAGTAGACAGGGAACTGGGAAAAGGACACAAGGATTGTACTTCAAGCATCCTTAGATATGGGAATGAATATCTTGTGGCACTACCGACGGATGCCACCCCTCAAGCGGTGAATGACATCATGAAAGCATTTTGAAGCACCTCGCCTGAACTAAGGTTCACTTATGAGATGCCTTCTGAAGACCGCTTGCAGTTGTTGGATTTGAACTTCAAGGTTCAAACGAACCATGTATGTAGGCTACTCCTGAAAATGAAAACAAAAGAGAAAAAATAGGAGCGGATGATGGCCCTGGCAGTAATATCAAAAGGGCGGTGGTCCCATATGTTCATCGGCTATCCCACAGATGGACTTAGAGAGCGGAGAAGTTTTGTGGCAGGGTTCTGATTTCTGCACCAAATGAATTGACCTAAATTCCGGCGTCAGTGAGACGCAAGAAAGATAATGGTAACGCCACAGATGGGTGTGGCGCTCGTCACGGCACTCAATTTTTGCAGTGCAGAGCGGAGTGGCCAGGGTACAGGATTCCGTTCTCGTGTGGCCATGTCTACATGGGCCAAACAGGAAGGTGCCTCAATGAACACCTGTTGGAGCACGCTAATTCTTTGGGAGGTTCCTGTTCGTCAAAGTTGGTTGCACATTGCAAATATTGCCTGTGCACTCCTCACTTTGATAACACTGTTGTGCTGTAACGTAATAAAGAGCAACTAGTACGGGAAGTAGTAGAGGCTTATCATATCTTCACAGAAGGTGACTCGTGTGTGAGCAGCACGAGCGGCACTTCGATGGCCTTGTCTAAGCGTGAGATCTGGCTTTGTCAACAACGTGGGTGCCTGTAGGTGCTTAAGATTCGGCAATTGTTATTTTTATTTCTTTAAAGGTTTGTAAGTTTCTGATGCTGACGTGAGGATGTGACGCATAGATTAGAGATTATTTATATGTGGTTTTCCTATTAAAACAGTCAGTTGTAAGTCAGCGCGTGTCCGTGTATCTCGCTTTCCGGTGCTTCATTTTAGTTGCGCTGTTTCGTTCCTTAAGATGCAATACCAACTCGCCCACTATGCTATGTTGCTTTTTAAAATAGTGATAATTTCGGAAATGCCTACACCACCGGAGCTGTGCCCAACATATATGCTCGCTACATGTCGCCAAAATACATGCGCTTTCGAGCAGCCTGCAGGCAAAGCAACCCCTCCAGTGCACGTGACTCGTCGAATTAGCCATAATTGGCCACTGCGCCGAGGGTAACCGCATTTTTGAAATTCTATAAACAGATATAGACATTACTTACGTTGGGCTATATGCACCTCTCAATAATTGAGGAACCTGACAGTAATGGTTAAAAAGTTAAATATTCAATATTAGTTAACCAGCCTGCTAGTTAGCACGTACGTCTTAGCTCTATTTCGATGTACTATATCGATGACGATGCTATGCCGAAACAAGCGATCTTCGAACTCATAAAGACAACTTTTAAAAATTGTGTAAAATCTTAGGTGAAACACCCTGCATACAGCTTGCTCTTCCCGAGCAACCTCTCGCAGCCACTGTTAATTTCAATGTGATCTGCTATGGCGAGCACTCTGCTCACAATCCGGTGGGAAGGCTGCCTGCCAGCTGCCACAGTGAACATGTTTTGATGACGTCACAGGGTCGCGTCACCTAGGTCGTAGGTGGGCCACCCGCTTCTCTAGGGAGTTTTCGCTCATGCCGCCGACTACGACGCCGGGTTTCCTGCGGAACGGGACCATTGGCGCTATCGCGGTAATAGCGGCAGCCGTTAGCAGATGATCGCACGTCGCCCGCCATACGCCCGTGGATCTGAACGCTAGACCAGTGAACTGTTTGTGGTTGTGCCGTCGCAGACGCGCCTTGGATGCCAGCGGTGTTTACGAGGAGATCGACTGTATCGAAGAGCGCGAACGCGCTTTGTGAATGTACGTTGTAAACTGCGGAGTTTAATGGGCTATACAAGGGATGCCGCATAGTGGAGGGCTTCGGATTAATTTATGCCACTTGGGACTGTTCAACGGGCGCTGGCACGGGCACTTTTGTATTTCGCTTCCGTCGAAATGCGGCTGCCGCTGCCGGAGTTCGATCCGCCGACACAATGCCAGCAGCCGAACGCCAAGCCTCTGAGCCAACACGGCGGGTAGAAGGGACTTTGATCCGAATTTTCACCTCCTTTCGGATGACGCATATGGCTCTTAATACTTTGCAGAGACGATCATAACGGCCCTCTTTATGCATTGGGCTTGATTATTTGAAGCGTTCAAACGTTGTCGGGGCGCTCTAAGATTGGAAAGAATAGGTTTTGAAAGAGAAAATAAATAGCAAAGCAATCTGAAACTAGTGTTGGCTGCCGTCGCCCAGTTACAAATTCGTAGGTCCGTCCGTTCATCGTAAGGCCGCTTTCATATCCCTCCCTCTAACACTGCCCAATGCCAGCAATGGCCACCTTATCCCCACAAATTTCCTAATCTCATCTGCCAACCTGATTATCTGCGGCGCTCTGCTACGTTTACCTTTCAATTGTAATCCATACCGGTACTGTAAGGGACCACCGCATATGTTTCCTTCGCCTTACATGTTCTGCCCATTTCTTCCTCTTGATTTCGACTATGATATTATCAACTCACATTCCTTAGGATTCAGTATCATCTCTGAAATCCTGCCTTTGAAAGCACTTCTCAACAGCCCATCTCAAGCACCTCTTTTAACAGCATCTGTCCAAACCTTGCGTCAGGATACAGCTCCTTTCTGCTGCTATCCACCCATGCACAATTGCGGGTGCATTTTAATGCGATTGCATTAGGCTTTCGCCTCACAAGAACTTTTCTGCTTCTCCATAACGAAATTACCTGGTTGGTCAATTCCTTGATGATGTCATCAGGATCACGTGATCCCAAATAACCAATCAGAGAGCCCCACGATATTTGATATCACAGCTTAGTCGATACACTTCACGTGAGCTTGTGACGGCATCGCCACCTGCCTACCAAATTACGAAGGACCCCGATAATTTGCAAGTTGGCCCACCACCCAAAATTCAAAGTCGGTCCACCCTGAAAATGGAGGTGGGCTAGTTGGTTCGACTAGTATAATCCTGCATGATAAATTCTTGGAAGGTTCTCGAACATCTAGAAGGTGTTGACTCGGGCCTACCGTGCTTACCAAGCGAACTATAGTGCCGAGCGCCATGGCCGACCCAAGAAGTAAGTCAAGGCAAGGAGGAGAAAGTTGGAGCCTGAGCGGCTCGTCGCGAAAGCGGGCTAACTCAGTGCGGAGAGAGACGCCTACTGGAATGGGCAGCAATCCAACTGGGCTTACTGGAATCTCTGCTGGGCAACAACAACAGACTGCACCGCCAGACAAGCGCCGTGGCCGATCCAAGAAGCATCAAGCCGTCGAAGGAGTCGCCGCCGGTGGTAGGTACACCGTGAGGCAGCGTGCCCAAAGAGGCCCGCGATGCGGCTCCGAATGCATCGATTCACAGGAGACACTACGTGAAAGACTCGGAACACCGAGAAGACAAAATTGGCGCCGATCGTGAACATCGCAACGACAACGACGAAGTCAAGGCAAACAGGAGGAAGTTGAGCGTCAGCGTTTATATAGCTCCTGTTTCCAGTAATTCACCGCCTGTGCCTTGGCTACTTCCCTGCAGTGGGTATGTGCCATCTTTATCTGAGGCCAACCATCTCGGAAGCGGAGCAACGCAGGGCGTCGAGAGAGGCCTGCTTGAATTACATCAAACCAAATGGGCAAGTGCGGACGAAGATGAACAAGAGCAATACTCTAATGTAGGTTATGAAACAAATACTTGCATAAGAACTACTGAACGACATGCGCACTGTGAACATTGAAAGAATTTATCAGTTTAAAAAAATGTGGTTTGTGTTACATCATAACACTCATTACACCAGCTAGAAGGAACGAGAAATGGTCGGGAGTGTAGCTGAAGTATCGTGCGAACACGCACAGATGCAACCTGAAAGGAAAATACGTCATGAACTCGCCAAAAAGACATTGGAATCACAACATAGACACCAGAAGCTACAAACTAAATGTTATCGAATTTCCTTCATTAAGATTTCGTTAAGCAGACCAAACCTTTTTCTTTTTTTTAAATATTACTGAAGGAGTTAGTTCAAATGCCCTTTATACCGCGCATTTATCCACTTTCGTCCACGCTTAGTTGAATCTCTTTCAGCACAAAATCGGTCGTTAGGCGCGCCCGAAAGGTCCGAACGCGTTCCTCATGATCACATCGCATTGCGCGGACGGTGTGCGACATCGGCAAGAAGCCGACATCGAAAGAGCGTCTTGTGTGTGCCAAAGCAGTTTTACGTCAATACTACGCATTGAATTATAAAGGTTCAGAGCATTCGACTCATGAATCAGGAAGCAGTCCCATTGCGGTATTGAGGAGTTCGCACTGGGTCGAAGCGCCACATTACGCGTAGATCGGAAGGCGTTCAAAACGCAGAGGTGAGACTGAATGAACAGGAACGAAAGAGCAGCGAATTCGGGGCTGTGAATAATAAGTCATCGAGGTAAATTAACTCAGTAAATCTGCGCTCCACATCGGAGCAGGATTTTTCGCTCTATAGTCTGTGAGGTGCGCCTGGCGCCTACATGAACTGGGTTCTCCCCGATAGCTGCACCGATATGAACGGACTCGCTGTCCCTAAGGGCGCGCGTTTTCTACTGCACGCCACAGCGAAAGAATCAAACAAAACCGATAAGAAAAAAAATAGTCAGCGCCGCTCACGCGACTATCCTCATAATCGTGCTGATAGCAGACGAGAACTGCAGCCACTGCCCTCCTGGGCGTATTTGCGAACACGACCGCTGGGCGGCTTTCAGTGGCGTACTGGGCGTATAATATGAGGCGCGGACCGCGTGTACAGGGTTCCGGGTAGCCAAGTGATAGCGGGCGACTGCTCGAGACTCTCCTTTCAGCCTCCTCCGCGGACGCTGGGATGCTAATGTTGAATAAACAATTGATGCATCGGCGCGTTGGCAAATAGTCCGATAGTAACTACCACCTATGCCGTGCATGACTGCGCCTTGTCCACGTGCGTTCGCGGCCATGTGTTGCAATTCACTATACACGTACCTCGTTTCTTGCCACACAGACATTTCTTGGGTGACATAAAGACAACCAGTTGCCTCTTTATTTTCTCTCCACCAGTTTCACACCAATGGTAGAACGAGACTTTCACACAGAAGATAAAAAAACAGTACCAAGTGAACCTTTCGCACAAATCCACACAACAGCTTTGCAGTCCTGTGGCCCCTGTAGACATGCGGCGTGGTCAGGCCTGGATGGCTCTCCTGTCCGTGAGCTTGAGCATGGTGTTTGCGCGACGCCGGCGTTGGTAGGTCATGTAGAGAAGGCGGAAGTGGATGCAGCCGAAGGTGACCCAAAACACAGAGAGGATGAAAAGAGCCGAAGCCAGCGACGCCGCAGGCAGCCATGAGCTTGAGTGGTACTGGAACAGGACGTACATCCACGCCATGCTCAGCACTCCCACGTTGCCCACGCTGAAAGCCAAGTTAGCCAGGAACACAGTGGCGTCGTCCCGAGACTCCTGCTCCCAGAACCAGCGCCACATGGGCTTAGTACGCCGCTGCATCGGATAGCGCGCGCCGCACAGCGGGCACACGGCGTCCTCCGCTTCCCTGTACAGGACCTCCTACAGGCAGGACCAGTGCTTGAATGCATTCGGGCAGCGGCAGGGACTGCGGTAGAGCTGTTCCAGATCCTCGACACCTTCGTCCGGGCAGATGCAGAACAATAAGCTGCGGCGGGCCGGCGCCTGGCTCGGTGATGAAGCACTGGTTCCGGTGCTACTAGTGCTTCTGTTGCTGCCAGCACTTGTACTGGCAGCGTCGTCTGTGCCTTCGCTACCACGATCAGGGTCCACGGAACCATCTGCGCCATCTCCAGCGAGGTCGTCCTGCGGCGTTCGCTCGGCCAGGTTGGCGTGCCCGCTGTCCGTATCGGCTGCCTCAGGGCTGACTGGCTGAGAGTGGGCGTCCGCGAGATCGTCCGCGCTGCTACTTGACGCCGAGCTGACGAAGAGGGACATAGACTCCGAGGGCGACCTGAGCATCGCGAAGAAGCTGCGCAGTTGCAGAGAGGCCAGGACCGAACGTTCGCAAGGCAATGGGCACCGAAAGGAATACGTGGGCCGCGTGCGCTTTTTCTTCACTTCATTTATCCTCGCGCCTCCGCGAGTGGGGCGCCCTCGGGATGGTGCATGTGCGTGGAACGAGCCGGCAGGAAGACGAAGAAAAAACAAACTGCAAATATCACGATTTTTGAGTAGCTAAGAAATAACGAATAAATTTGTGAAAGCGTTGCGCCAACTGCGGTCAGTTCGCTCCAAATGGTGGCTTTTTTACGGAAGACAATTTCACTAAAACTTTCACTAAGCCACCGCTGTCGTGGAGGATGCCGATGGGCGTTCCATGGTAAACTATACTCGGAGGAGGCGAAGGAGGATAAAACATTTATTTAGTCATATTGGTTGAAGTGTTGTGGGTGAACCTGGGGCACTAGATGGTCTGGAGCTGACGGCGCCCGGCGACCTCAAGGGCTCTCGTCACGACGCGGAGTTGCATATCCGGCTCGGAGCTGAGCAGTGCCGACTGCCACTCATCGGAATCAAGAGAGCTGCAGCGCAATATGGGGGCTTCCAAGGGATACGAATGATGAATGTGGGATAGTGTGGCCGATGGGTAGTGGCATAGCGGCATGAGGGAAGGTAACGAGTGTGGTAAATGCGGGAGAGGAGGCAGGGGTGTGGGAAACTCTGAGTTCGGAGTTGTCGCCAGGCAACTTGCAGTGGTTTGGCGAGGAAATTATGAGGCGCGGAGTGTATGAGGCGGGTGTCACTATAGTGTAGAGGTTATGAAGAAAACAAAGATGCGCTAACTAAGGCTCTAGAAGTGGGAAATCGATCAAGGTGGTGAAAAGAGTCCAGAAAAAGTGCGGGAACGGGTGACGCACGAAAAGTTATGTCCGAATACCGACGCACGCAAGTAACACATTTGTAAAATGACATTTTTTCCCGAGCAGAGTTGGTTTAGTTAGAAGTATCAACACATTTCTAATTAAACTTAAAATTGCAAATATATATCACGAGACGATTGTGAATATGTAACGCGAATGTTTGAGGATTAGGTGTACTTGACAGCAAATAGTTGTTCACAGACACGTTTTTTTCCCTCGCAAAGTAAGACAGCCGTAGGTGAATCCAGACTTTACAAGGACTGCAGTGATACTCTGAAATGAACATGTTTCGAAAGATCACTTACAGCAGAGACATTTAACCCGTAAATCCGTTTAGACGTGCCGGTTAGAGCATACGAACTTGAATCCTGTGTGAACACGGTAGCAGGTTCCATATTTGTAGGTTGAGCAGTTTTGCAATCAAGTTTGCCCCCGAAAATGCGTAGTAGGGTTTTCAGAGTCTCTTCCAAGTGCAAACACGTAAGAAAGTTGGGCGCCCTATTCTTACGGAATTGTTCCGTCGCTTAAAGTGCAGGGTTACGGCCATGCCGGTTTTCTGACCATACTGCTAAAAACTACTGCTCAATATTTTGTATGTTTCAATTCCAACTTGGTGAAATGTTTTACTACAATGTGTTATTTTTGCGCTGCGTTTGGACAGTAGGGGCCTCTGTGGGAAGGGTCTGGGAACCTTGTGCTCGCCTATGCAAGCACGGACGGGTTTTTCCTGCGCCCTCTCTCGCTTTTTAGTTACTTACCCTTCGATATACAAGCTAAGAATCTACACAGAACATCCCGCAGCGTGAGTCCAACAACGAAAATAAGCGGTAGATTTACCGGCGCGTGCTTTATCCATTGGCACGCGAGAGATCACCAGATTGCGTCGCCTATTTCAATTTTCATACATTTAAAATAATTTCTTAATCGTGCGCAAGCATATTTTTAAACACATGTACGGGCAGCTCACGCTTCATTTCACACAATTTTATTTCAACTGAAAGGCTTCGCAGAATTGCACACGGCAATCCGAAGCTACCGAGTGACATCCCATGGCTACCCGAAACGCCTTGCGCTTCCCGGGCTTCCGCATCGATCAGTTTTTCTACCCAAAGATGCACGCTGAAAAAATGGAAACTTTTTTCTGCTGGCCGGGGTTAGAGTGAGATGTAACCAGCATTCTCGACGATGCACCATTTATTCCCCTATTTTACTTGTTTTTAGTTTCAATTCTGGCCACGTTACATCACCGCGGTGCAATCCAAAACAGAAAAACTGACCTTTTTTGTTCCAAATCTGCCAACGTGATTCTGCTTAGAGGTGCAGGCAAAGCCGCGGAGGACGAGAGAAGAGCACGTGCCGCCGGAAAAAAAAAGCGCGGGGGAAAGCATAAGCATGCACAGGCCGCACCACTGACCCATACCAACTTATTCTCTCATCAAACAAACAGGTTCGGATTGGATTCTATAGGTTGCCATTTCAGCATATATTGAATGCCAGACTTATCCGCATTGGACAGAAACTCCCGCCACCTGGCGTTATAGTGACAGCTCGTCTTGGAGCAGCTTGGGCGCCAATTTTTGAACAAAAAAAGGCCTCTGGTTTTTGCAGTATGCAACGCTGGAAGCAGCAAAAACACAACAAGCGACTACGCAAAAAGATCGCTGAAATCGAGAGGCGAATCGAGGAACATACACTTACTCTCCAAACACAACAATGGAACCAAATATGTGAAAGCGTCAATGGACAGCTCGGAAATAAGAAGACATGGCATCTTCTAAGACACCTGCTCGATCCAGAACAAACACGTCCCGTGCAACAAAGTCAACTGTACAGACTCATACATAAATATGAGGGTACAACTGAAGACCTAATCAAAGAGCTAGCAGAACGTTATCTAAACACGGATGATAGTACCACACAACCAGACTACCGGGGGACTCCTAATCCAAATTTAGACGCAGACATCACAGACGCAGAGGTCTGGTACGCAATTCGAAAACTGCGGACAACATCTGCGGCAGGACCAGACAGTAACAAATAAGACTCTCAGGAACTTAGACGCAACGTCGATCGCGGCGGTTACAGACCTTATGAACAAATACTGGCATGCAGGCAACATACCACCAGAGTGGAAACACGCGAAAATCACTTTTATTCCTAAAGCGGGTAAGAAACTCAGCACTGAGAATCTACGCCCAATTTCATTAACATCATGCCTAGGCAAACTCATGGAGCATGTCATCCTCAATAGGCTCCAAAACTATGCGGAGGACATGAACCTCCTACCTGAAACAATGTTAGGATTCAGGGCCCAACTATCTACCCAGGACATTCTCTTGCAGCTTAACAAGGCCATAATTGAAGCTGACGAGGGAACAGGAACGAAAGCAATATTGGGTTTAGACCTTGTTAAAGCTTTCGACAACGTCACCCACAAAGCCATCTTGACAAACTTGTCAGAAATCAACCCCGGAGAAAGGACGTACAACTACATCCGATCCTTCCTCCCTAACAGAACAGCAGTGATAACGGTCGGAACAATAGAGTCTGCCCCAATCAAACTAGGAAGTAAAGGAACGCCACAGGGCTCCGTCCTGTCCCCTTTCCTTTTTAACCTCTCCCTCATCAAAATTCCCCCCAAACTGGCACAAATACCAGACCTACATCACACGTTCTATGCAGATGACATCACACTTTGGGTAACCAAAGGATGCGAAGGCTACATAGAAGACACACTCCAAGCAGCAGCGGACATCATCGAGGCATGCGCATGGGATTCCGGCCTCACTTGTTCTGAGCAAAAATCTGAACTCTTCGTGATCCGTCGTAAACAAAGAGGTAGGCGTACCACGACATCCCCCCCCCCCCGCAAATAAACGTCTATGTTAATGGACGATCTGTCAAAGAGGTACAGGGCATGAGAATACTGGGGTTGTATTTACAAACAAATGGAAAAAATACTGACACACTCACTAAGCCAAAACGCACGGTAGAAGCGACGGCGCGATTACTCCGCCGCATAGCTAACCGCAGACAAGGGGTGAGGGAAAGAGATTTATGCCGCCTAGTGCAGGCCTTTGCGCTGAGCAGGATACTCTATGCCACCCCTTATCTGAAATTTTCGAAAGCAGAAAAGGACAAATTGGATAGCATGATACGGCAGGCCTATAAGGCTGCGTTAGGACTCCCACTAAATGCCTCAACCGAAAGGCTTATGAGGTTAGGAATACATAACACCTACAATGAACTGAAAGAAGCCCATTTAATGGCTCAAACAGCGCGATTAGCCAATTCCAGAACTGGCAGGAGTATTCTTACCAGGCTCGGAATTAACTTTCAACCTACGAATAACGATGCTAAAGTAGACTTACCCCGCGCCTATAGGACGGCCCTACTAATCAAACCACTCCCCAAAAACATGCACCCCTTACACCATGAGGGTAGAAGACAAGCACGAGCCAAAGCCTTACATAAGAAATACAGACAGTGCGCTGCAACACTTTATGTAGATGCGGCAGAATACAAAAATACCAATGCCTTTGCAGTTGTGGTTGTGAACGAGAATGGTGACCACATCGTCTCGGCGACAATCAAAACGAAATCCTCTGAAACGGCAGAAGAGGCGGCTATAGCCCTCGCCCTAGCACATACTTAAGGGAGCATCATCCTCAGCGATTCCAAAATGGGTATCAATAATTTCGCTAAAGGGCGAATTACAAACACCTCCCTTAGAATCCTTAACGCAACCAAATTCTCACCAAATTATTCCGAATTGATATGGGTCCCAGCCCATTCGGGGAATCCGGGGAACGAGGCAGCCCACAGTAAAGCCCGAGGTTTCGTCGACCGGGCAGTGGATGAGTCTGGCTCCCTGAATTTCACGAAGGACTCAATGATCACATATCATGATCTCACCAATCATTTTAAACTAGAAAGGAGAATTTTCCCCCCTCCAGACAAAAGACTTACTAAAGAACAAGAGGTTACGTGGCGTCGTCTACAGACGAGATCGATACGCACCCCATCACTCCTCGCGCACATTTATCCAGATCTTTACAACCCAAACTGCAAACACTGTGGCCAACGTGCTACCTACGATCACATCCTGTGGGACTGCAAAATAGAGCCACCTCCGGGTGATCTAGTTACAGCTCCTTCTCTCGAGCGGTGGGAGACCGTGCTGGCTAGCTCTGACCCCAGAACGCAAGTTTTGGCGGTGGAGTGGGCTGACAAAGTCGTCGAGGGCTATGTACTCTCGACCATTTAACGCGACCTCTTGCCAAGCTCTTCCCGGCGAATAAAATGTTTTACAATCAAATTGCAGTATGCAGCAGCTTCATTGAAATGGCGCAGTCTTGCTCTATTGGGACAGGCTGCCCATTACTGCAAACTGTAAATTACACACCAAACAGCATAAATACACAAAATGCGCAAATCAACTGCGATTCCGTTCAAGCGCTCCAAAAGCACTTAAAAGCGAACCACTGCTGGAAACCTACCTTTTGTTTTCAAGTAGCTTTATGTGATGAGCGGACGAGAGAGGTGGCGCAGTGATATGGCGGAGTCCGGAGAGGAAGAGGACGGAGCTGTTCTGTCGTGTGCCGATGGGCTCCCGCCTCGCAGCCACTTTCGGCGGAAGGAGTCAGGCTTCGGGCTCGAATTTTTCAGAAGACATCGGGACCATCGTCCTGTGCCTATTAGAACCGGATTTTGCCAACCTGCGGACACCTAGGCATATTGCGGGCCGACTGCCGGCCTAGCCGTTGAGCTAGGCCTATAGCTCATCACCTCTCCGCCGGTAAGTGAGCGCACAGGGACGGGGAATGATGTAATACACAGTGGAAGACGAGAAAATATCGCCCTCGGAGCTCGCGGACGGAAAATGGGAAACCGTTCTTCGGTACTAAGACCGACAACGAGGCTTGAAGAATAAAGGGCTCGCATCGACCGACGACGAGCCTGCGCACTGGTGCGGCCAAGGCAAGTAGAACTCGAATTTTCCATCGCGAAAGAACAGGAAAAAGCTACTTGCTCTCAGCAAGAAAGCCGTTCTCCCGCGCTTACCGACCGATGATTATAAAATCGTCTGCCGCCCGATAGGTTGGAATCTGAGGGACTTTACGCCAGAACTACTACTCTTATGCGCCTGCGAAGTTGAAAGGCTGCCGTATGAGACGGTGTAGAATGAAGAAATTATCAGAGTCAATTCGTCCAGCAACACCCTCACGCTATGCACGCCCGACCGTCAACGGGCGACTGCATACGCCAAGATCGAAAAACTGCATCTCCAAGGTCAAACCTACCACGTGGCGGCGCCCGAAGACTCGGTCAAAGTTGTCATTTACAACGCCTGCGCGGGAGACTCGCCCGAAGCGGTCCGCGCAGGGTTCGGAAACAGAAATCAAGGAATAGAAGTTGTGGATGCCCGAAGGATCGGACAATACAGAACGATACAATTCATTGTTTTCGGAAAGAAGCTGCCCAGCCAAGTGATCTATCAATGCGGCTTCTCTCGGGTCCACCCCTTCAGGGAGCAACATCAAGTTTGTTTCAACTGCAGGAGAGTAGGACGAAAATTATTGTGGTATGATAAAAAGAACGAAAAAGAAAATGCCCCTGCCCGTGCATGACAGAGGGCCGATGTCTGCTGCAAACCTACAAAACGCAAAAAAACGCACAAAACAAATCACAAAACGCAGCTCTGCCGCCGCTGCAGAGAAAATCATTCACACCCGCCTGAGGGCGCATTCACACTTGTCCAAAAGTCTGGCGAGCGAATCGGATTCACTCGCCGGGAAAACCATGAGAATACTGGAGTTGTATTTGCAAACAAATGGAAAGAATAATGACACACTCACTAAGCTAAAACGCACGGTAGAAGCGACGGCGCGATTAATCCGCCGCATCGCTAATCGAAGAGAAGGGGTAAAGGGAAAAAGATTTATGCAGACTAGTGCAGGCCTTTGCGCTAAGGAGGATACTCTATCCCCCCCCCCCCCCCATCTCAAATTTACGAAAGCAGAAAAGGACAAATTGGTTAACATGCTACGGCAGGCATACAAAGCTGCCTCAGGACTCCCACTAAATGCCTCCACCGAAAGGCTTATGAGGTTAGGAATACACAACATCTACAATGAAATGAAAGAAACCCATTTAATTTCTCAAACAGCGAGATTAGCCAATTCAAGAACTGGCAGGAGTATTCTTACGAGGCTTGGAATTAACTTTCAGCCTGCGAATAAAGACGCTAAAGTAGACTTGTCCCGATAGTATAAGACGACCCTACTAATCAAAACACTTCCCAAAAACATGCACCCCATACAACAAGAGGGTAGAATACAAGCACGAGCCAAACACTTACCGAATAAATACGGACAGTGCGCTGGAAAAATTTATGTGGGTGTGGCAGAATACAAATATACGAATGCCTTTGCAATTTTGGCAGTGAACGAGAATGTTGACCACATTGTCTCGGCAACAATCAAAAGGAAATCCTCTGAAACGGCAGAAGAGGAGGCTATAGCCCTCGCCCTAGCGCATACTCAAGAGAGCATTATTCCACACACACGTACGCACACACACACACACACACACACACGCACACACAAGCGCGCGCACACACACGCACAGACACATGCACACACACACATGCGCACACACGCATGCGCACACACACACGCACACAAACACACGCACACACACGCACAAGCACACACACACGCACACGCACACACAAGCAAACACACACGCACACACACGCGCACAGACATACACACACACGCACACACACGCACACACACGCACACACAAGCACACACACGCGCGCGCGCGCACACGCACACGCACGCGCACAAACGCACACACACGCGCGCACGTACACACACACACGCGCACACGCACAACACGCACACACGCGCACACACTCTCACACACTCAAATTCAAAGTGCCCCGCTCCATAGGTTGGGCGCTCCTCTTCAACACGACGCTGCTCTATGGCAAGTCTCATTCTCTCTTTCTGTCTTTCTTTCCCTTCTTTCTTTCTTTCTTTTTTTCTTTATTTCTTTAGCTTTAGAGCTGTCCATCCAACTTGCCTTCGCTCGTGATATACTTTGATGGGTTGCTTGCTGGACGTGCTTCATTGTGTGGACTCCATATTCTAGTTCCAGCTTGTCAAACGCATTCTTGATGCCACGTATGCCCTCATTAAAATCTAGTATAACCAAGGCTGCCGCAGTCTCCACGGTTCTTAGTGATGCAGGTTCGTTCTTCGGGTGATGAACCATCATTGCAGCTCTAAGGGTTCGCATTGGTTTTCGGCGGCAGCCTTGGGCCTGGCGAACGCACAAGCAGACGCTCACTTGCTGGCGATCGCCCGTGCTGTGTATGCCTCTCACTTTCGTGGCGCGTTTTCGCTTCTCGAAGCTTCTCCGAGTCGAAGCCTTTGCTGCCTGCGTCTTCCGGTCACACCACCAGCCACCCGCTCATCGCAATAAAGAAGGAAGAAAAGGTAACAGATAGCAAGCGTCGAACACAACCAAAGCGGGAGCAACTCCAAATGGCGCGAAAATAGTTTTGGGTGGTCACGTGGCATATTTCCGCCAATCAGAGCTACTATTTCGGTATGCCATCCACTCCGCAGTTGGGGCAGCCGGAAATATGCCCTTCGGTTTTAGTTTTCCCTTAGTGGCCTTTAGTATTCTCAGTAAAGGTCTTACGTCACCAAAAAGCGCGAAAAGAAGCTTTTTAACGTGGGCATTCACTTCGCGTTCAGTGTTTTGCCCGCACTGCGGCTGCGTCTTGAGAAGCGCATTCATAGACGCCTTCGACGGAAAATGCGTGCCACCACCTCTACAAAAGAATTAATTTTCTTCTTTTCTGCTGCTGAGATAGCAACCAAACATGGTGAGAATATTCTTCTTTAAACCTGCAATCCAAAACATCGGAAACTGAAAACACACTTTTTCCTGGAAATCGGTATTTTAGCCCCGCATCTCCGCTTAAATCGGCCCTGGGAAGTTCGACGACCATCCTCTTTCGCCTTGCCACCTGTCTCAATTGCTGGATTCGTTAACTGTCAGGTAAAGAACATTTACTCATGCCCATATATTCTTGGAGAGGAAATTTCAATATTGTAAAATTGTGAGGTACTGTTACGGAAATACTGAACGTAATGCCGCATTCTTCCGATGTGTAGCAAAATCTAGCTTTCAAAATTTTTCCATCGTTTGCATCGAGCAGTTAAGAATGCCATAGAAAACCGATGAGGAACGCTTTTGACAACAGCAAAAATATTAATAGCAAAAAAACGCAAGTTTGTCGACGGGACATCGGCGTATTTATTGATTTTTATAGTTAAATCTTCCAATATATGAAATAATCTTCTTCATAAGCTCTTTCCGTTCTTAAAATGCTTTTTTTTTAAGCGATCTTTATTGCCTCAGGGCATAAAAACTATGAAGTGTAAGATGAGTAAGTTGCTTAAATAAATGAAAAATGTTGGGCTGATTTGATGAAATCAAGAATTTAACGATGATGTGGACCCTGTGTCGAGGCAATATAGGAATCCGGATTGTCCGGTGAGAGTCCCACTGCCACCAGGTGCCAAATTCTCGTCGGCTTCAGCGCCGGGCAGTCCCACAACAGGTGATGGATATCCGCCTCACAGTCTCTGTTCTTGTAGGCTGGACACCCGGGGCGGGGATACAAATCTTTGAAATGCGACCACTAGCGTTTCACAGCAGGAGTTTGGGCAACCCCGAACCGTATCCTCCGAAGCAAAACCTCCTCTGCACGGGTAAGACCACGGGGGAGGGTTACCGCACACGGAGGGATTAGAGCACGTTTGCGGCGCCGGAGGTGTTCCTTTCTTGTTAAAAGTAGGGCGGTGTCATCCAGAGTGAGGACTCGAGGCAAAGACGAGGTAAAATGCTTATGTCCAGAATAGTTGGGTATGTTGTGCAGGCAGGCAGAGAGCGCTGCCATACGTTGAGTGAGCGCTCGTCAGTTTGTAGATCAATAACGCACTGCCAGCTATTACTCCCACTTCCACATTATAGCCGTGTGAGTAAGTTATAAATATCCCGTCCAACGTTTTTTATATGGCGCAGGCGTGATTGGCAGGTTCACTATACCTATCGTAAAATTGCATATTCTTGAAGAAGAAAAAAGAAGTGAAGAAACAATGAATGACTTTGGCGAAGTGAAGAGTACATGTACTTTGAAGCTCGGACTTCCCAGCATTGCCAGAACAAAGAAGTTCCTAGTGCGACCCTCATCACGGTGCGCATAAAGCAACGTGAACAGCACTGAAGCAGCAATGACGTTCCTCTTTACCTGCGAACTACGTGACAGGAAACCAGCACTTCCAGTTCACAAACCAGCAGACCCTTAATTGACGTGTTGAATGAATCTCCGCTTCATTTCCGTTCCCTACGGTTCAAAGAGGACACTTAAAATTTGTTCTAAGACGAGCTGTGAAAACTTTAATGCGACGGTTATCTTTTAAAATTCTGCGTAAATCTCCAAATGTAGCCAAAACGGGCTATAGCCCAGGATGGAAGTACACACACACACACACACACACACACACACACACACACACACACACACACACATATATATATATATATATATATATATATATATATATATATATATATATATATATATATATATATATATATATATATATATATATATATATATATATATATATATATATATACCTCCTTCTTAGAGCCGTTCCAGTCGTGGTATACACGTCCACACTCCCACCCCCTGGGGTTCTTCAGAATGCGCTGACAGTGCTCATCTCACTGGCGTTTTGCAGGGACACGTAATTACGCTACCATTTCGAGCCTTCAGCGTGGCGCCTCCAGGTGGTCACGTGGTGCGAAGCAGCTGCCGGCTACGCGGCGCGCCGGTGAAACCGAGTGGTGGTGGGGGTTAGTGGAGAGGAGGGGAGTGAATCCACGTCCAGGGACGATGAAGAAGGAACGCCCAGCGAAATGCAGCGGCGAAAAACTGCCTTTGCAGTTTGAGCGAGTTCCACTCGCCCAGCTGTAGCTATCTCGTCACTCCAGGTTTCACCAGAGCTAAAACACACCCATTTTATTGTATTTCGATGCAGGCTAAATGCAAAAAGATCTGTGTGCCGTGCGATGTCAGTGCACATTAAAGAGCCCCAGGTGGACTAAAATCCGAAGCCTTTCACTACGGCACCTCTCTTGGCCGGTGTGCAGCTATATGGCGTTAAATTCTGCATACCAAACTTTACCTTCTTTAACTTTATACTCGCGGCTCACTGGTCACAAAAAAAGAGAAAAAAGTCGTGCTCGAGCGTTTTAAGCTATTGGCAAAGAATTCTAATGAGAGTACTGCTAACGCCCGTCGGGGGATGATTTCCTTTCACGCTTAATGCCACGCTTAATGCGTTCGTTCTCCTACCAAGGAAGAACGCGTCATCGATGAAAACAGGGATCTGCAACAAGCTCTTCCTGTCCCGGAACTTGCTATAACTGCTATGTATACTCCTAGAACTCCCTCGCAGTTTTTAGTGTGTATTGCGTAGCCAGGCACAACTAAGTCTCCGCTGAAATGATAAAACAGGATACACTCCCCTTGCGATAGAACGATACCAGGGTCGGGACAACGTTACGATACGAGTCTAAAACGTACGAGACTTAAAACGAACGGCCACGGGAAACGACCTGGGAGCAGCGCATGAAATGTATTTTGACATAACACACGTTTTGCATCTAAATACATTTAGATGTAAAATGTATTCAGATTTAAGGGAAAAAATCTCGCCGCTGCATCCCGTTCTCAGTCATGCTTCCTCAGACCCAGCAGAGTTCTCTCCGCACTCGTGAAGCCCGTCTTCCAAGTATGAACTGATGGAACCTGTGCAAGTTGATGAGGGCGTATGGGCCGGAACATCGATGGCAAAACTCCCCGCTTGAGACAAGCTCTCGTAGCAGACTGCCTGCCTTCCATCGCAGACGTACGTGTGGTACTTCTGCAGAGAGGTCTTCCAAGAAGCGTTCCAAAGGTGGCACAGACTAGTGGCTGTCAGGAAGGTAGAAGCCACTTCCCGAGCTACACTCTGCTATTTCAATCGATCGCAGCGCTCACACAGTCTCAGAGATGCGGCCGCCGGCGGCGCGAGAAGGTAAGAAGCAAAACTGTCGCTTTTCTAGTTTGTCTCGTTCACCGTGGTCCCGTTCGAGGAGCGACCTGGGGCTTCATGCGGAAGTGGCCACCTGACGGTGGCCGCAGCCTTCCCGAACACCACAAATCTGGGTAGAACAGCACGCTGTGTTGGCCGTTCAGGATTTTCTTCAGCTGAGTTGTGAAGCGATCGGGTTCCGAGAGACCCTTAGGCAGGAAGAAGGCGAAGCCGCGTCGTCCGCCAGCACCCCAAGGAGTTGCCTCGCCGCGCGGCGGCCTTCCGACGTGGGGCGCGCTTGTGTGGCGTCCACAGCAACTCGGTTGCCATTTTGCAGTTTCAGATAATTACCAAGTGAGTAGCAGCAGTGAACGACGCCGTCACAGTGACGGCAGAGTGGCCATTCTCGGAGGCTGCTGTTCTCGATGCAGTCCACTTCTTCCAGCTGTGGTGGGTCGCCCGATACGGGACAGATGTGGCCCAAAATTTTCGTGTCACGCTAGACGCTGCACTCGGAGGCAGCGTTCAGGTACAGACTCCCGGCTGTGGTGACAGGATCGTCGACAGCATCGCCCCTGAAGCGGCCTTCAGCTCGGGCTGTGTTTAGAGAGACAGCGGGAGACGACTGCGTGGGTCTTCGGAAGAATGGTTGGAACATCGGGCCCGGCTAGTTATCGTACCACCCCTCGAATGTCGAGTTGGCAGTGGTACGGCGTGCAGTTTCGTCAGTGAAGCCCTCTAGCCAGAAGAGGGCAGTGGCCGACACCACCACCAGAAGGGACACAGTGGCGCACAGGACGCGGCGCAAACAGCTGAAGACCAGCCGCTTCCTCCTGGTTGGGTCTCTCACTTCGGCAGATCCGGCCTTGGCGTCCAAATCCGGCACTTCCAGGGCGCCCCAGGAAACCCGGCGTCCCTTGCTAGGTCGTTTGCGCTCGCCCTGCATCCATGTTCGCAAGCATTGGCTAGAAAACCAAATGGAGCATCAACGTCTTCTCTCTTGAAGATAAGTGCGTCATAGCGAGCGAACTGAAGGCGCCAAGAAGCTTTATGAAAACTGAAAAGCGCATAACACAGGTTACTGGTATCTTTGGGCAGTTTGTGAGTGTCAATAAAAACGGAAGAATAAGCGTAGCAAACCACCTTCATCCAACTTTCGTAGGGTTAAATTTAAAGTGTGACCGATAAAAATAAATCCACAATCGCTACATATTACATGCACGGGTCATTTTATGAACATAACTGAATACCACCCTTCATGTCATATAAGAACCAAATTTATGTGCTGTCTTCTTGAAACATCACACAACGGATCTCTCTTTTGCAGTACTAATAATGGGACAGTATAAAGCGGTATAAAAAAGTGCAACACTGGCTTACATATGTATACAACCTCTGGGGGTCACATTACCTTCTAAGGTGCCTGCTCACAGTCCTCCCTAAGCGCTGTAATTTCATGATGTATACGCGCCATCTTTCGATTGGCGTAGACACAAAGCAAGTTACTCTGGCCCATTATTAGTACTGCAGAACATAGATCCGATGTACGATGTTTCAATAACAGTGTGAGTAAACGTTCCATAAACATTTATTCCCTCTTCTTGAAACATCGTACATCGGATCTGCGGTTTGCAGAACTAATAATAGGCCAGAGTAATACTAGGCCAGAGTAATTTGCGTCTACGCCCATCGAAAGATGGCATGCATCTGATTGTCATATATCAGGAAATTACAGCGCCCAGAGAGGACTGTGAACAGGCGCCTCACAAGGATATGTGACCTTCGGCAGTTTAACACAGATGTAAGCTATGTTGCAGTTTTGTATACCGCTTCGTGTTTCTTCCGATATTGTCACTGCTCTCGCAACTGGCTGATTGTGTGTTCAGACCACATGATGCGGCGCATATGTCTTTATATGACATATGAATTTTGCGGCTGCGCAAATAATCGTGGACAGAGTCGAGAAGAAAGATCGAGACAAGGCGCGAACTTGAACTGAGAACCATCTGCCCCACGAATCACTTGTGCGCTTCGGTGGGGAGGGTGATGGCTACGTCTCTTGCCCCGCCCGTTTCTTCCCGCCCTTGTGGAAGTTTTTTTTCTTTTGCGCGGTCAGCCACCAACTAGCCCACATGTCCTTGCCAACCACATGCAGCACATCGTTTCTACCAGGAAAAGTAAATTCAGAGGGCTATTACAATATTCGGTAATGCCAAATTCAGTGCAGTTGTCGAGGAGTGTTCTATGACATGCTCGCATAAGGACCGTGCACATTACTCGCTGCAGCATGTACTCTCGGATCCTCGCGGCGGCGGCGCACAGCACCCCACCCGTCCTGCCGCAAGGACGCTTTTCGACGACGACAAACACGCTTTGCCCGGGATCCTGTTAGCGGCTCCGAGTTGAGCATCGGTGGCAGTGATGATGCAACCGTGAGAGAACGAGGACGAAGGCGAGACATCACCGTCGCTTCTCCGCCAAACAGGCCATTAACAGCCGCGCTGTGAAAATTAAAGCGCAGCCCCGTACATACGTGTTCGTCTCGCTCGATGATGATGGACCGCGATGAAGCCGCGGAGGACGTCGCTGTGCCCTCTGCTTTCTCCAGCTGCACAACGGACCACGTATGGGTGTCAGAGGGGCGGGTGATGGGGGCGCCTTTGAAGTCGTACAGCTGTCCTGTTGGAGGCGTCATGACTCCCGCGTAGAAGTAGCGGTGGTACCGAGGGTCCCAGTAAAGAGCCAGTTCTTCCTCCGAAGGCACAGAGGGCGTCGTTGGCTTTGTCGGGGTAGCTGCCATCAGGATGCCCAACCTCAGGAGTGAAGGAACACCAAGCTACAGCAAGGAAGGCGTACAAAATGGGCTTGGCGGCCTTTTAGGTACGGCGCGTGTACGTGCCTCGTGTCGCGCTCGTCTTCATCTTCCTTTCGGCACTGCCTGGTGCAGCTGTCGCTTTGCAATAACGAAGGTGGGACGTTGTCACCAATCCAAATGGAATATCCTCCCTGGAGCGTACCGCGGTTGCCACGTTCGCATTCCATCGTCATGCATGCTATTAGTGGGGTACTCATATGTAGATTCTTGTATTTCACTGCCCAATATAATGCAGAGTGAACATTTTCTGCAGTTCAGCACCCACACACGTGTGGTCTTTCTTATGCGACATTCCAACGCTTATTGTTTTCGTCCTGTCAAAATACCAAGAAGGCTATTTCAAACTGATTTTTGCAATTTCGTTTGCCGTTGTCCTTGTGGATGTGGTGGGCATGCGTTGCAAGCGTAGGTCCCTAGCAATCCACAATGTGCTGTAGCGTTAATGTGAATATTTCATTTTTTGCTCAAAGCGCACTAAAGACGGGACGAAAAACGAACGGATGATACGAACAAGCGCTGACTATAAACTGGGTTTATTAAAGGACGAAACACATAAATAGGATTTGAAGAAATTATCACAACCTGGAGGTTATCCTAAAGACACTTGGGAGGTGTCATATTTTCGTGTTTCGCCCCGTCTTTAGTGCGCTTTGAACAAAAATGAACGCGTACCAACTCGACCAATTTTCTGCCTCACTAATGTGAATCTCCGAGTTTCAGAAATAAGAAAGCGAAGAATTAACACTGGACGGTAACGGGCTGTGAAACGGGGTCTCAACAGAGATGCGATGTGCCTAGGATGCTAAAGGGCGCCGCTTCACAAATATCATCCAGGAAGAATTTTTTAGATGCGCTTTGTAGAAGCTGAGTCATCTGTAGTTAAAATTTAAATTTCCGCGTCTTCGCGCCTTTCCTTCTCCTCTCGTAACTTTTTGCGCTCTGAAATGTCCGCGCTCCTCCGCCGGCCCCTCGCACTCGCTCTCTCCGCCGGTTGCCGACGCGCGCGAACCGATGCTAGCAGTCCGCTGCTGACCTAACGAGCACTACATGACGTAACGAGCGCGGATTCGGGCGAATGCGCAGCACTGCTGGTCGCCGCTGGGCGTGGAAGCGGGAGTTTTTAAAATTGTGCTGTTATTTATCGACTCGCTTTTGAGGTCTTGTTCGCGGCATGAACGCTCGTTGGCCTGTACTCCACATAATGCGAGTATTTTATAGCCAACCTCAAACATTCTTTTCAGGGACCCTTTAAGTGAGTCACCAAGGGGCAAAGCCACATTAACAGCTCTGTGGGTTTATCGGCGGGGCGGTAAACAACCTGAAGGCCAAACAAGAAATGGGAAGAAAGATCGCAAAATAAAAATCCTAGCAGAATAAAATCGCGCACAATGATCTTCGTTCAGGTATCCTGCATGACTCTCCCGGCGCGGGAAAAAACGCCGTCGCTCGTCGGCATTTTTTAGAGACCACACTCCAGTCGAAAATTCTCATTTCTCCGGCGGTTATCAGGCACCACCCGAGGAATGCTGGACAGTAAACTTTGTTGTTTAAAGGCTCATTAACAGCGGAGTTACAGCCATCAAAATCAAGCGTTTTCGCCACGCTTCTTCCTGCCATCTCCATCTCCGAGTCTGTTTTTCTCAGTCGTCCAGATGACAAGCCTTCGGAGGCGAAATTGGCCGTTCTGCGTCACATCCCCGTTTTGCCTGGGTCTTGCGTGAGGTTTGTGGCGTTTCTGGCAAACACCTGTCTCCTCGAAATAGTGCATTGTGGTGCATCGCGTAATATCTGTGAAACTCGAATATGAAAACTGTAAGGGAAGGATACGAAAATTTACGACCAGTTTTCTGCAAAGACGGTGCTCCCTCGAGCACGGTAAAATAGGAGAAAAGGAATGAGGTGAACAATAAACTAACCGCAGAATACTCACACCACGCACAGACATGAATGAATCAGGACTAAAGTGCAAGTATCTTATTTTTTTGCCCGAAAACAAACGGCGCAACGAGAACAAAGAACTGGAGTTAAGCTCCACCTTAAGGGTATGACGCGATATATTTAAAGGTTTATTGTCCATATGTGCGGTATTGGTCATTTTCTACTTTACATTCATAGATCAAGGTATAATCTTCATACCAATCCTGGCGCACTGGAGCAGAGTTAAAAGGGACACTGAAATGATTTCGATGGACGCATTGTAGTGCATCAGATATGTAGAGGTGGTATTTGTGGTTATTCGAGTCAAATTCGAAAGATCTGTGTGGACCTCATAATTTAGATATAATCTTTCAAAATTGCTGCTTGCAGCCGCTCGCAACCGATTAGGGCGACACATCTCACAGCGCGTACCATAGCCATGATGACGTTAGTGGGGACATAGGGCGAGATTGAAAGCTGACCCTTCTGGCTAGTACCCCGTACTTCTGCCGATCAACGTGATCGGGTTAGGGGACGCGCGGTGAGATGTGTAGCCCTAATCGGTTGCGAGCGGCTGCTATCAACGATTTTGAAAGATTATATCTAAATTATGAGGTCCACGCAGTCTTTCGAATTTGACTCTAACGCCCCAAATACCACCTCTACAGGTCTGTTGTGCTAGATTGTGCCCAATGAAATTATTTCAGGACCTCTTAAGTATTGCAGCACTGCCCCGGCGAGACCCAGGTTGCTAGTGTTGATATAGGTATATTATCGCGCAGGGATATACAGGAACACATACAGGGTGTTTCACCTAAAACATTACACATTTTTTTAAATTATCGTAAGGAACGAAACAGCGCAACTGAAACGAAGGACCAGGAAAAGATAGACGGACACGCGCTGACTTACAAGTGACTGTTTTAATCGGAAAACCATATATAAATAATCTCTAATCACTGCGTTTCATGCTCACGTCATCATCACAAAGCTACTAACCTAAAGAGAAAGGAAAATAACAATTGCTGAATCTTGAGCACCTACCGTCTCCCACTTGGTTCCAACAGCCATATCTCACGCTTAGACAAGGCCATCTAAGTGCTGCTCACACATGAGACACCTTCTGTAAAGATATGATAACCCTCTACTACTTCCCGCACTTGTTGCTCTTTATGATGATACAGCACAACAGTGTTGTCAAAATATTGAGTGCACAAGCAAGATTTGCAATGTGCAACCAACTTTGACGAACAGGAGATTCCCAAAAAATTTGCGTGTTCCAACAGGCGTTCATTGAGGCACCTGCCTGTTTGGCCCACGCAGAAATGGCCACACGAGAACGGAATCCTGTACCCCACTCCAACTCTGCACTACGCAAACTGACTGCCGTGACCAACTCTACAACTTCCGCTTCGCTGACGCTGGAACCTTGCTCAATTTATTGGCGCAGAAAACAGAACCTTGCCACCAAACTTCTCCGCTATCTTCCTCCATCTGTGGGATAGCCGATGGACATATGGGACCACCGCCCCTTTGTTCTTACTGGCAGTGCCATCTTCCGCTCCTATTTTTTTCTTTTTTGGTTTTCATTTTCAGGAGTAGCCTGTGTCACGTAGACACTAGTACATTTTCCGGAAAAACCTGCCGCTCTGCAACGAGAGCATTGTGCGTCAAATCTTGAACCAACTTCATGCAAGCATGAATTCCTAATAGCCGCTCCCAGGCACCCCATGGCGATCCCGTTCTTGACCAGCTTCGAATGATTGGAGTCAGAATCAAGCAGTGACTTTTGCGTCCTTGGTGCGTAGCGCCAACATACATGGTTCCTTTGGAACTTGAAGCTCAAATCCGACAACTGCAAGCGGTCTTCAGAAGGCATCTTATAAGTTAACCTTAGATCACGAGCCGTGCTTGAAAATGCTTTCATAATATCGTTCACCCTTTCAGAGCTGCCTTCCGTCGGTAGCGCCACAAGATAGTCATCCACGTATCTAAGGATGCCTGAAGTACAATCCTTGAGTCCTTTTTCCTGTGCCCTCTCTACGGCGCTTAAATATATACCGCTCAGAACAGGTGCTACACTTGAGCCGATGCATATGCCGGACCGCTGGACGTATGTGCCACCTCCCCACGCCACCAACGTGCTCTGCAGATACACGCTTAATAGCTTCAGGAATGATTCTACTGAAATTCCGCATTCCATCACAAAACGACTCTCGTCGTTGTCTCCTGTCACACATTCCTTGACATGTTTCATGAGTGTCGGATGTGCTAGCGAGTAATATAGGTCTTCCATGTCGATGCTGAACGTGTATACAACGGCCAGTTCTGTATTCGATAACGTCTTGACAACCTGGACAGAATTTTCTACCAGGAGCGGGTCCTTTATGTTCAAAGAAGACTGGCGCCTTTTCAAAAATCCTGACACCAAGTACAGCCATGTTCCGTGGTCATTCCCTATTGCTCTGAATGGGACACCTACTTTGTGGATTGTGGCGGAGAAAAAGATATCGTGCTGTAGCAGGTCGACTGCCTGTCTTTTGCTCTTCTTCGGGCTAACTTGCACTCGCTTGAAGTATTTGCTTACTGCTACCTCTGTTTTTCACCAAATAATCTATCAGGTAAAACTATAAACTAGCTTTCTTTGTCAGCCAGTCTTGCTCGAAGGTTGTTGGCTAGCAGGTGTTCCACGACCTTTGCAATAGGTCGATGCCTCCTATGGTCCTTTGAAGTGTCCATTACATCAACGCAGTCGGTGTCCACCGGAACCGATCTTCTTCATTCGCTTGCCGGGAGATAGCTCTCGTAGGAGCTATTTTTTCTGGTACGCTCAGTCCTGGATCAACTGAGAAATTCGGTCCAAGGCTAAGCAACTTTTCATATTTTTTGCCCAATCTTGCACCTCCCAGCAGCATTACGTCGCTTTTTTTCGTCCTCTTCTCTTTCTTCAACAGTTTCCGCAGTGTGAATTTCCAAATGCTTTCAGTAAGCTGTTCAGCCATCGCAGTCCAACCTCGGTACACAAGCAGTTGCCTGCTCTTGCCTTACTGGATGCCGCAATGTACCCAAAGGCAGTCCTTGAGAAATCTTGCTTGTCTCCAGCGTTCAGGAGCAATAATTTTGCACACCCGCCTGAGTTTTCCTGCGAGCTACATGTTTAGAGCCCGGAATATGTATTGGTATGCTCGAAGTTCACTTTGCCAAACAGACATCCAGACTATCTGCGGACTTCCTAAATCTTAATCATGACAGCTCAGGCTTATGTGCAAAATTATTTCTGCTGAATGCTGGACACAAGCAAGATTCTCAAGGAATTCCTTAGAGGGGCTTCAAAAAGCTGTACAGAATACAAAAGGCCTACAGCTTGAAGTGTTTTTCTCCGCCAAAAGCCACAAAGTGAATGAACACGGAACATGTAATAGTGAATAGTGAATCAACACGAAACATGGCAGTACTTGGTGTCAGGATTCCTGAAAAGGCGCCTGTCTTCTTCGAACATAAAGGGCCCGATCCTGGTGGAAAATTCTGTCAAGGTTGTCAAGACGTTCTCGAATACAGAACTGGCCGTTGCATACACGTTCAGCATCGGCATGGAAGACCTATATTACTCGCTAGAACATCCGACTCTCATGAAACATGTCAAGGAATGTGCCACAGGAGACAACGACGAGAGTCGTTTTGTGATGGGATGCGCAATTTCACTAGAATCATTCCTGGAGCTATTAAGCGTGAATCTGCAGAGTACGTTGGTGGCGTAGGGAGGTGGCACATACGTCCAGCGATCCGGCATATGCATCGGCTCAAGAGTAGCACCTGTTCTGAGCAGTATATATTTAAGCGCAGTAGACAGGGAACTGGAAAAAGGACACAAGGATTGTACTTCAAGCATCCTTAGATATGGGAATGAATATCTTGTGGCACTACCGACGGATGCCACCCCTCAAGCGGTGAATGACATCATGAAAGCATTTTGAAGCACCTCGCCTGAACTAAGGTTCACTTATGAGATGCCTTCTGAAGACCGCTTGCAGTTGTTGGATTTGAACTTCAAGGTTCAAAGGAACCATGTATGTAGGCTACTCCTGAAAATGAAAACAAAAGAGAAAAAATAGGAGCGGATGATGGCACTGGCAGTAATAACAATAGGGCGGTGGTCCCATATGTTCATCGGCTATCCCACAGATGGACTTAGAGAGCGGAGAAGTTTTGTGGCAGGGTTCTGATTTCTGCACCAAATGAATTGAGAAAGATTCCGGCGTCAGTGAAACGCAAGAAAGAAAATGGTAACGCCACAGATGAGTGTGGCGTTCGTCACGGCACTCAATTTTTGCAGTGCAGAGTTGGAGTGGCCATTGTACAGGATTTCGTTCTCGTGTGGCCATTTCTACATGGGCCAAACAGGCAGGTGCCTCAATGAACACCTGTTGGAGCACGCTAATTCTTTGGGAGGTTCCTGTTCGTCAAAGTTGGTTGCACATTGCAAATATTGCCTGTGCACTCCTCACTTTGACAACACTGTTGTGCTGTATCGTAATAAAGAGCAACTAGTACGGGAAGTAGGAGAGGCTTATCATATCTTCACAGAAGGTGACTCGTGTGTGAGCAGCACGAGCGGCACTTCGATGGCCTTGTCTAAGCGTGAGATCTGGCTTTGTCAACAACGTGGGAGCCTGTAGGTGCTTAAGATTCGGCAATTGTTATTTTTCTTTCCTTAAAGGTTTGTAAGTTTCTGATGATGACGTGAGGATGTGACGCATTGATTAGAGATTATTTATATGTGCTTTTCCTATTAAAACAGTCAGTTGTAAGTCAGCGCGTGTCCGTGTATCTCGCTTTCCGGTGCTTCATTTTAGTTGCGCTGTTTCGTTCCTTAAGATGCAATACCAACTCGCCCACTATGCTATGTTGCTTTTTAAAATAGTGATAATTTCGGAAATGCCTACACCGTCGGAGCTGTGCCCAACATATATGCTCGCTACATGTCGCCAAAATACATGCGCTTTCGAGCAGCCTGCAGGCAAAACAACCCCTCCAGTGCACGTGACTCGTCGAATTAGCCATAATTGGCCACTGCGCCGAGGGTAACCGCATTTTTGAAATTCTACAAACTGATATAGACATTACATACGTTGGGCTATATACACCTCTCAATAATTGAGGAGCCTAACAGTAATAGGTAAAAAGTTAAATATTCAATATTAGTTAACCCGTCTGCTAGTTAGCATGTACGTCTTAGCCCTATTTCAATGTAATACATCGATGAATATGCTATGCCGAAACAAGCGTTCTTCTAACTGATAAAGACAACATTTAAAAATTGTGTAAAATCATAGGTGAAGCACCCTGCATATAGGTTGCTCTTCCCGAGCAACCTCTCGCGGCCACTGTTAATTTCAAAATGATCTGCTATGGCGAGCAATCTGCTCACAATCCGGTGGGCAGGCTGCCTGCCAGCTGCCACAGTGAACATGTTTTGATGACGTCACAGGGTCGCGTCACCTAGGTCGCAGGTGGGCCACCCGCTTCTCTAGGGAGTTTTCTCTCATGCCGCCGACGACGACGCTGGGTTTCCTGCTGAACGGGACCATTGGCGCTATCGCGGTAATAGCGGCAGCCGTTAGCAGATGATCGCACGTCGCCCGCCATTCGCCCGTGAATCTGAACGCTAGACCAGTGAACTGTTTGTGGTTGTGCCGTCGCAGACGCGCCTTGGATGCCAGCGGTGTTTACGAGGAGATCGGCTGTATCGAAGAGCGCGAACGCGCTTTGTGAATGTACGTTGTAAACTGCGGAGTTTAATGGGCTATACAAGGGATGCCGCATAGTGGAGGGCTTCGGATTAATTTATGCCACTTGGGACTGTTCAACGGGCGCTGGCACGGGCACTTTTGTATTTCGCTTCCGTCGAAATGCGGCTGCCGCTGCCGGAGTTCGATCCGCCGACACAATGCCAGCAGCCGAACGCCAAGCCTCTGAGCCAACACGGCGGGTAGAAGGGACTTTGATCCGAATTTTCACCTCCTTTCGGATGACGCATATGGCTCTTAATATTTTGCAGAGACGATCATAACGGCCCTCTTTATGCATTGGGCTTGATTATTTGAAGCGTTCAAACGTTGTCGGGGCCCTATAAGATTGGAAAGAATAGGTTTTGAAAGAGAAAATAAATAGCAAAGCAATCTGAAACTAGTGTTGGCTGCCGTCGCCCAGTTACAAATTCGTAAGTCCGTCCGTCCATCGTAAGGCCGCTTTCATATTCCTCCCTTTAACACTGTCCAGTGCCAGCAATGGCCACCTTATCCCCACAAATTTCCTAATCTCATCTGCCAACCTGATTATCTGCGGCCCTCTGCTACGTTTACCTTTCAATTGTAATCCATACCGGTACTGTAAGGAACCACCGCATATGTTTCCTTCGCATTACATGTTCCGCCCATTTCTTCCTCTTGATTTCGACTGTGATATTGTCAACTCACGTTCCTTAGGATTCAGTATCATCTCTGAAATCCTTTGAAAGCACTTCTCAACAGCCCATCTCAAGCACCTCTTTTAACAGCATCTGTCCAAACCTTGCATCAGGATACAGCTGCTTTCTGCTGCTATCCACCCAAGCACAATTGCGGGTGCATTTTAATGCGATTGCGTTAGGCTTTCGCCTCACAAGAACTTTCCTGCTTCTCCATAACGAAATTACCTGGTTGGTCAATTCCATGATGATGTCATCAGGATCACGTGATCCCAAATGACCAATCAGAGAGCCCCACGATATTTGATATCACAGCTTAGTCGATAGACTTCACGTGAGCTTGTGACGGCATCGCCACCTGCCTACCAAATTACGAAGGACCCCGATAATTTGCAAGTTGGCCCACCACCCAAAATTCAAAGTCGGCCCATCCGGAAAATGGAGGCGGGCTAGTGGGTTCGACTAGTATAATCCTGCATGATAAATCCTTGGAAGGTTCTCGAACATCTAGAAGGTGGTGACTCGGGCCTACCGTGCTTAGCAAGCGAACTATAGTGCCGAGCGCCATGGCCGACCCAAGAAGTAAGTCAAGGCAAGGAGGAGAAAGTTGCAGCGTGAGCGGTTCGTCGCGAAAGCGGGCTAACTCAGTGCGGAGAGAGACGCCTACTGGAATAGGCAGCAATCGAACTAGGCTTACTGGAATTTCTACTGGGCAACCACAACAGACTGCACCGCCAGCCAAGCGCTGTGGCCGATCCAAGAAGCATCAAGCCGTCAAGGGAGTCGCCGCCGATGGTAGGTACACCGTGAGGCAGCGTGCCCAATGAGGCCCGCGATGCGGCTGCGAATGCATCGATTCACAGGAGACACTACGTGAAAGGCTCGGAACACCGACAAGACAAAATTGGCGCCGATCGTGAACATCGCAACGACAACGACGAAGTCAAGGCAAGCAGGAGGAAGTTAAGCGTCAGCGTTTATCTAGCTCCTGTTTTCAGTAATTCACCGCCTGTGCCTTGGCTACTTCCCTGCAGTGGGTATGTGCCATCTTTATCTGAGGCCAACCATCTCGGAAGCGGAGCAACGCAGGGCGCCGAGAGAGGCCTGCTTGAATTACAGCAAACCAAATGGGCAAGTGCGGACGAAGATGACCAAGAGCAATACTCTAATGTAGGTTATGAAACAAATACTTGCATAAGAACTACTGAACGACATGCGCACTGTGAACATTGAAAGAATTTATCAGTTGAAAAAAATGTGGTTTGTGTTACATCATAACACTCATTACACCAGCTAGAAGGAACGAGAAATGGTCGGGAGTGTAGCTGAAGTATCGTGCGAACACGCACAGATGCAAGCTGAAAGGAAAATACGTCATGAACTCGCCAAAAAGACATTGGAATCACAACATAGACACCAGAAGCTACAAACTAAATGTTATCGAATTTCCTTCATTAAGATTTCGTTAAGCAGACCAAGTCTTTTTCTTTTTTTAAAATATTACTGGAGGAGTTTGTTCAAATGCCCTTTATACCGCGCATTTATCCACTTTTGTCCACGCTTAGTTGAAGCTCTTTCAGCCTGAAATCGGTCGTTAGGCGCGCCCGAAAGGTCCGAAGGCGTTCCTCATGATCACATCGCATTGCGCGGACGGTGTGCGACATCGGCAAGAAGCCGACATCGAAAGAGCGTCTTGCGTGTGCCAAAGCAGTTTTACGTCAATACTACGCATTGAAATATAAAGGTTCAGAGCATTCGACTGATGAATCAGGAAGCAGTCCCATTGCGGTATTGAGGAGTTCGCACTGGGTTGAAGCGCCACATTACGCGCAGATCAGAAGGCGTTCAAAGCGCAGAGGTGAGACGGAATGAAAAGGAACGAAAGAGCAGCGAATTCGGGGCTGCGAATAATAAGTCATCGAGGCAAATTAACTCAGTAAATCTGCGCTCCCCATCGTAGCTGGATTTTTCACTCTAGTCTGTGAGGTGCACCTGGCGCCTACATGAACTGGGTTCTCCTCGATAGCTGCACCGTGATGAACGGACTCGCTGTCCCTAAGGGCGCGCGTTTTCTACTGCACGCCACAGCGAAAGAATCAAACGAAACCGATAAGAAAAAAAAATAGTCAGCGCCGCTCACGCGACTATCCTCATAATCGTGCTGATAGCAGACGAGAACTGCAGCCACTGCCCTACTGGGCGTATTTTCGAACACTACCGCTGGGCGGCTTCCAGAGGCGTACTGGGCGTATAATATGAGGCGCGGACCGCGTGTACAGGGTTCCGGGTAGCCAAGTGATAGCGGGCGACTGCTCGAGCCTCTCCTTTCAGCCTCCTCCGCGGACGCTGGGATGCGAATGTTGAATAAACAATTGATGCATCGACGCGTTGGAAACTAGTCCGATAGTACCTACCACCTATGCCGTGCATGACTTCGCCTTGTCCATATGCGTTCGCGGCCATGGTGCTGCAATTCACTATACACGTACCTCGTTTCTTGCCACAAAGACATTTCTTGGGTGCCATAAAGACAACCAGTTGTCTCTTTATTTTCTCTCCACCAGTTTCACACCGATGGTAGAACGAGACTTTCAGACAGAAGATAAAAAAATAAAACCAAGCGGACCTTTCGCACAAATCCACACAAGAGCTTGGCAGTCCCGTGGCCCCTGTAGACATGCGGCGTGGTCAGGCCTGGATGGCTCTCCTGTCCGTGAGCTTGAGCATGGTGTTTGCGCGACGCCGGCGTTGGTAGGTCATGTAGAGAAGGCGGAAGTGGATGCAGCCGAAGGTGACCCAAAACACAGAGAGGATGAAAAGAGCCGAAGCCAGCGACGCCGCAGGCAGCCATGAGCTTGAGTTGTACTGGAACAGGACGTACATCCACGCCATGCTCAGCAGTCCCACGTTGCCCACGCGGAAAGCCAAGTCAGCCAGGAACAGAGTAGCGTCGTCCCGAGACTCCTGCTCCCACAACCAGCGCCACATGGGCTTAGTACGCCGCTGCATCAGATAGCGCGCGCATCACAGCGGGCACACGGCGTCCTCCGCTTCCCTGTACAGGACCTCCTACAGGCAGGACCAGTGCTTGAATGCATTCGGGCAGCGGCAGGGACTGCGGTAGAGCTGTTCCAGAACCTCGAACCCTTCGTCCGGGCAAATGCAGAACAATAAGCTAGGCCGGGCAGGCGCCTGGCTCGGCGATGAAGCACTCGTTCCGGTGCTAGTAGTGCTTCTGCTGCTGCCAGCACTTGAACTGGCAGCGTCGTCTGTGCCTTCGCTACCCCGATCAGGGTCCACGGAACCAGCCGCGCCATTTCCGGCGAGGTCGCCCTGTGGCGTTCGCTCGGCCAGGTTGGCGTGCCCGCTGTCCGTATCGGCTGCCTCAGGGCTGACTGGCTGGGAGTGGGCGTCCGCCAGATCGTCCGCGCTGCTACTCGACGCCGAGCTGACGAAGAGGGACATAGACTCCGAGGGCGACCTGAGCATCGCGAAGAAGCTGCGCAGTAGCAGAGAGACCAGGACCGAACGTTCGCAAGGCAATGGGCACCGAATGGAATACGTGGGTCACGTGCGCTTCCTCTTCATTTATCCTCGCGCCTCCGCGAGTGGGGCGCCCTCAGGATGGTGCATGTGCGTGGAACGAGCCGTCAGGAAGACGGAGAAAAAACAAATGGTATCACGCTTTTTCAGTAGCGAATAAATAACGGATAAATTTTTGAAAGCGATGCGCCAACCGCGCTCAGTTCGCTCCAAATGGCGGCTTTTTTAAGGAAGCCAATTTCACAACTTTCACTAAGCCACCGCTGTCATGGAGGATGCCGATGGGCGTTCCATGGTAAACTATACTCGGAGGAGCCGAAGGAGGACAACACATTTATTTAGTCAAATTGGTTGAAGTGTTGTGGGTGAACCTGGGGCACTAGATGGTCTGGAGTTGACGGCGCCCGGCGACCTCAAGGGCTCTGGTCTCGACGCGGAGTTGCATATCCGGCTCGGAGCTGAGCAGTGCCGACTGCCACTCATCGGAATCAAGAGAGCTGCAGCGCAATATGGGGGCTTCCGAGGGATACGAATGATGAATGTGGGATAGTGTGGCCGATGGGTAGTGGCATAGCGGCATGAGGGAAGGTAACGAGTGTGGTAAATGCGGGAGAGGAGGCAGGGGTGTGGGAAACTCTGAGTTTGGAGTTGTCGCCAGGCAACGCAGTGGTTTGGCGAGGGATTTATGAGGCGCGGAGTGTATGAGGCGGGTGTTACTATAGTGTAGAGGTTATGAAGAAAACAAAGATGCGCTAACTCAGGCTCTAGAAGAAGGAAATCGATCAAGGTGGTGAAAAGAGTGCAGAAAAAGTGCGAGAACGTGTGACGCACGAAAAGTTGTGTCCAAATGCCCACGCACGCAAGTAACAGATTTGTAAAATGACATTTTTTTCCCGAGCAAAGTTGGTTAAGTAGAAGTTTCAACACATTTCTAATTAAACTTAAAATTGCAACTATATATCACGAGAAGATTGCGAATATGTAACGCGAATGTTTGAGGGTTAGGTGTACTTGACAGCAAATAGTTGTTCACAGACACGTTCTTTTTCCCTCGCAAAGTAAGACAGCCGTAGGTGAATCCAGACTTGACAAGGACTGCAGTGATACTCTGAAATGAACATCTTTCGAAAGATCACTTACAGCAGAGACATTTAACACGTAAATCCGTTTAGACGTGCCGGTTAGAGCATACGAACTTGAATCCCGTGTGAACACGGTAGCAGGATCCATATTTGTAGGTTGAGCAGTTTTGCAATCAAGTTTGCCCCCGAAAATGCGTAGTAGGGTTTTCAGAGTCTCTTCCAAGTGCAAACACTTAAGAAAGTTGGGCGCCCTATTCTTACGGAATTGTTCCGTCGCTTAAAGTGGAGGGTTACGGCCATGCCGGTTTTCTGACCATACTGCTAAAAACTACTGCTCAATATTTTGTATGTTTCAATTCCATCTCGGTGAAATGTTTTACTACAATGCGTTATTTTTGCGCTGCGTTTGGACAGTAGGGGCCTCGGTGGGAAGGGTCTGGGAACCTTGTGCTCGCCTATGCAAGCACGGACGGGTTTTTTCTGCGCCCTCTCTCGCTTTTTCGTTACCTACCCTTCGATATACAAGCTAAGAATCTACACAGAACATCCCGCAGCGTGAGTCCAACAACGAAAATAAGCGGTAGATTTACCTGCGCGTGCTTTATCCATTGGCACGCGAGAGATCACCAGCTTGCGTCGCCTATTTCAATTTTCATACTTTTAAAATAGTTTGTTAATCGTGCGCAAGCAAATTTTTAAACACATGCACGGGCAGCTCACGCTTCATTTTACACAATTTTATTTCAACTGAAAGGCTTCGTAGAATTGCACACGGCAATCCGAAACTTCGAGTGGCGTCCCATGGCTACCCGAAACGCCTTGCGCTAAACGTGGTTCCGCATCGATCAGTTATTCTACCCAAAAATACACGCTGAAAAAATGAAAACTTTTTTCTGCTGGCCGGGGTTAGAGTGAGATGTAACCAGCATTCTCGACGATGCACCATTTATTCTCCTATTTTACTTGTTTTTAGTTTCAATTCTGGCCACGTTACATCACCGCGGTGCAATCCAAGACAGAAAAACTGACCTTTTTTGTTCCAAATGTGCCAACGTGATGCTGCTTAGAGGTGCAGGCAAAGCCGAGGAGGACGCGAGAAGAGCACGTGCCGCCGGAACAAAAGCGCGGGGGAAAGCATAAGCATGCACAGGCCGCACCACTGACCCACACCAACTCATTCTCTCATCAAACAAACAGGTTCGGATTGGATTCTATAGGTTGCCATTTCAGCATATATTGAATAGCAAACTTCTCCGCATTGGACAGAAACTCCCGCCACCTGGCGTTATTTAGTGACAGCTCGTCTTGGCGCAGCTTGGGAGCAAATTTTCAACAAAAAAAGAAAGGCCTCTGGGTTTTGCAGTATCCAGGAGCTTCATTGAAATGGCGCAGTCTTGCTCCTTTGGGACAGGCTGCCCATTACAGCAAACTGTAAATTACACACCAAACAGCATAAATACACAAAATGCGCAAATTGACTGTGATTCCGTTCAAGCGCTCCAAAAGCACTTAAAAGCGAACCACTGCTGGAAACCTACTTTGTGTTTTCAAGTAGCGTTATGTGATGAGTGGACGAGAGAGGTGGCGCAGTGATATGGCGGAGTCCGGAGAGGAAGAGGACGGAGCTGTTCTGATGTGTATCGTTGGGCTCCCGCCTCGCAGCCACTTTTCGGCGGAAGGAGTCAGCCTTCGGGCTCGAATCTTCTGGAGGACATCGGGACCATAGTCCTGTGCCTACTAGAACCGGATTTTGCCCACCTACGGACACCTAGGCATATTGCGGGCCGACTGCCGGCCTAGCCGTTGAGCTAGGCCTATAGCTCATCACCTCTCCGCCGGTAAGTGAGCGCCCAGGGACGGGCAATGACGTAATACACAGTGGAAGACGAGAAAATATCGCCCTCGGAGCTCGCGGACGGAAAATGGGAAACCGTTCTTCGGTACTAAGACCGACAACGAGGCTTGAAGAATAAAGGGCTCGCATCGACCGACGACGAGCCTGCGCACTGGTGCGGCCAAGGCAAGTAGAACTCGAATTTTCCATCGCGAAAGAACAGGAAAAAGCTACTTGCACTCAGCAAGAAAGCCGTTCTCCCGCGCTTACCGACCGATGATTATAAAATCGTCTGCCGCCCGATAGGTTGGAATGTGAGGAATTTTACGCCAAAACTACTACTCTTATGCGCCTGCGAAGTGGCCAGGCTGCCGTATGAGACGGTGTACAATGAAGAAATTATCAGAGTCAATTCGGCCAGCAACACCCTCACGCTATGCACGCCCGACCGTCAACGGGCGACTGCATACGCCAAGATCGAAAAACTACATCTCCAAGGTCAAACCTACTACGTGGTGGCGCCCGAAGACTCGGTCAGAGTTGTCATTTACAACGCCTGCGCGGGAGACTCGCCCGAAGCGGTCCGCGCAGGGTTCGGAAACAGAAATCAAGGAATAGAAGTTGTGGATGCCCGAAGGATCGGACAATACAGAACGATACAAATCACCGTTTTCGGAAAGAAGCTGCCCAGCCAAGTGATCTATCAATCCGGCTTCTCTCGGGAACACCCCTTCAGGGAGCAACATCAAGTTTGTTTCAACTGCAGGAGAGTAGGACGAAAATTATGTGGGATGATAAAAAGAACGAAAAAGAAAATGTCCCTGCGAGTGCAGGACAGAGGGTCGATGTCTGCAGCAAACCTACAAAAGGGAAAAAAACGCAAAAAAAAAACACAGAACGTAGCTCTGCCGCCGCTGCAGAGAAAATCACTCACCCCCGCCTGAGGGAGAACAGCCAACCTGCCAACCCGTCTGCATCGTCTGCAACGTGGGCCTCAACAGAGGAAGCCGGAACTGCAAATTCCGGCTGATCAACAAGAACAAACAAGGAACGCCCCATGGCAACCAGACAACCCAGCAAGGGGACAACCACTCACCACGACACGGGCAACAGTCAAGGCCCAGGAAGAAGGAACAGGGTGCTTCCGGAAAAGGAGGCAGCCAGAGCCGGAACAACTCCAGCTCCTTCCCGCCCCTGGGGAACCCTGCAGGGGACAAGAAGAGAAGCTCGTGCCGCGGACACAGCGATAGCCGCTCCAACAAAAACGTGAGCTGGCCGGCAGAGGCCTCCCAGTATATTGACTCTCGAGAGAAGGAATATAAAATCCAATTGCAACCCGGAGACACAGATATTACCAGCCTTAAAAAAGAGTTGGCTGAAATTAAACGCCTCTTACAAGCGTATCAGGTAAAGACAGCCGGTGCGGCTAGAACGCCACCCACCGCGTCCCAAGCTTCAATCAATAACGCAATGGAAACGGACGCCATTCTCCCCAGTGCCCCCACCACGTACCAATATTCGGTCCATAACGCGACGGAAACAGACGCCAGAATAGCAACTAAGACACTACTTTCTACAAAGGAAGGCGAGGAATCCAAAAGAAAGGCCGAAGCGTCGGAAGCCGACAACCCGCAGCCGTCGAAAGCGCCTACCAAACTCAGGGCAGACATCGATACTCTGTCAGAGAGAATCAACGGAACAAGCAACCTTCCAAGGCCTAGTTACCACCAAATCTGCAGAGGTAGATATTCGCTTCGCAACACTAGAGGGAGAAATATCCCAAATAGCCACCTGCATGCAGAAAATAATGGATAGACTTACAACAATCGCGGCCCACCTACACCCCATCTTGGATCTGTCCACGACGCCACAACCATCTATAACTCAACATGGCTCCGCGCCAAAAATGTGTAATTTCGCAGTGGAACTGCAGAGGCTTCCGCCGTAAGCAGACCCAATTGCAGCTCCATATCCATCAATCACCGCCTGTTAAAACCCCAGACTGGATTGCATTTCACTAAGCTAGCGGCAGGGCTACACTGACAGGCTATAACGCATATCTGCCACCCCATTATCACACTAGTGCCGCAGCCGGCTCTTTCACAGCCAGGCTCGTGCATAGAAAGATCACCGCGATTCAACATTTTATAAACGAATCAGGAGAAGACTACACCCTACTTGAGATAGTACCAAGGCAAAAACGTGACACAAATATCTTAACCCTGAATGTATACAACCCGCCCAGAAACAAACGCAACGGACTCCCACACTTGTTGATAAACACAATAAATCTGGCTGCTAAAGCTCAACTAATAATTGTGGGAGAATTCAACTCTCAACACCCAGCATGGAGATATACCAAAGCAACCCCGAAAGGGAACCTGCTGTGGCAAACCATCCAATCGCTAGGGCTCACAATGCTAAACAACCCGAGCGATCACACGCGCATGGGTAATAGTGTATGTATAGACACATCTTCAGACTTATCCCTCTCTAAAAACGTCAAGGACGCAAAGTGGGTGAACACCGGGCAAAATCTCGGTAGTGATCACTTCATCCTTAGCTTCGCCTTCCCCATGACAAAACTCAAAAACAAAGCTAAAGAAATACGAACCATGGACTGGGACAAGTTCAGGTAACTTCGCAACAGAACAGCTCCAAATGAGATCTCTAACCTTAGCGACTGGGTTTTCTCCCTTAATGAGGATGTCAACTCCACTAGCGTTGTGGTGACATTTGAGAAAGCGGAGCAGATTCCAGACTCAAAACTATTTCACCTATGGCAGGCACAAAAACGCCTCCACAATCGCTGGAAGAAGCAAAAACACAACAAGCGACTCCGCAAAAAGATCGCTGAAATCGAAAGGCGAATCTAGAAACAAACGCTTACACTGCAAACGCAACAATGAAACCAAATATGGGAAAGCTTCAATGGACAGCTCGGAAATAAGAAGACAGGGCATCTTCTGAGACACCTGCTTGACCCAGAACAAACACGTCCCGTGCAACCAAGTCAACTGTATAGACACATACATGAATATGAGGGCACAACTGAAAACATAGTCAGACCTAACAGAACGCTATCTAAACACAGATGAGGGTGCCATACAGCCAGACTGAAGGGGAACCTCTAATTCAAATTTAGACGCAGACATCCCAGAAGCAGAGGTCTGATACGCAATTGGAGAACTGCGGACATCTGCGGCAGGACCAGACAAATTAACAAATAAGACTGTCAGGAACTTAGGCACAACGCCGATCGCGGCGGTTACAGACCTTGGTTACAGACCTTATGAACAAATACAGGCAGGCAGGCAACATACCACAAGATGGGAAACACGCGAAAATTGCTTTTATTCCTAAAGCGGGTAAGAAACTCAGCACTGATAATCTACGCCCAATTTCATTAACATCATGCCTAGGCAAACTAACGGAGCATGTCATACTCAACAGGCTCCAAAACTATGCGGAGGGCATAAACCACCTACCTGAAACAATGTTAGGATTCAGGGCCCAACTATCAAACCAGGACATACTCTTGCAGCTTAACGGGGACTTAACTGAAGCTGACGACTGAAAAGGAACGAAAGCAATATTGTGTTTAGACCTTATTAAAGCCTTCGATAACGTGGCCCACAAATTCATTCTGACAAACTTGTCGAAAATCAACCACCCCGGAGAAAGGACTTACAACTAAATCCGATCCTTCCTCACTAACAGAACAGCAGTGATAACGGTCGGAACAGTAGCGTCTGCCCAAATCACACTAGAAACCAAAGGAACACCACAGGGCTCCGTCCGGTACCCCTTCTTTTTTAACTTCTTCCTCATTAAAATTCCCCCAAATTGGAACAAATACCACACCTACATCGCACATTCTATGCAGATGACATCACGCTTGGGGTAACCAAAGGATGCGAAGGCTACACAGAAGACAAACTCCAAGAAGCAGTGGACATCACTGAGGCATGCACAAGGGAATCCGGCCTCACTTGTTCAGAGCAAAAATTTGAACTCTTCGTGACACGCCCTAAACAAAGAGGCAGGAGAACTACAACTCCCCCCCCCCCCTCCTTTTCCGCAAATAAACGTCTATGTCAATCGACGATGCGTCAAAGAGGTACAAACCATGAGAATACTGGGGTTGTATTTACAAACAAATGGAAAGAATAATGACACACTCACTAAGCTAAAACGCACGGTAGAAGCGACGGTGCGATTAATCCGCCGCATCGCTAATCGAAGAGAAGGGGTAAAGGGAAAAAGATTTATGCAGACTAGTGCAGGCCTTTGCGCTAAGGAGATTAATCTATGCCCCCCCCCCCCATCTCAAATTTACGAAAGCAGAAAAGGACAAACTGGTTAGCATGGTACGGCAGGCATACAAAGCTGCCTAAGGACTCCCACTAAATGCCTCCACCGAACGGCTTATGAGGTTAGGAATGCACAACATCTACAATGAACTGAAAGAAGCCCATTTAATGGCTCAAACAGCGAGATTAGCCAACTCAAGAACTGGCAGGAGTATTCTTACGAGGCTTGGAATTAACTTTCAACCTACGAATAAAGACGCTAAAGTAGACTTGCCCCGACACTATCAGACGGCCCTACTAATGAAAACACTTCCCAAAAACATGCACCCCATACAACAAGAGGGTAGAAGACAAGCACGAGCCAAAGCAGGGCTGAGTCTTTTAACAGCTACAGCTAAATCTGAGAAAGCAGCGCTTCGCTGTTTCTCGTGATTGTTCACTGAATATTCGTACAAGCTGCGAATATTCATATAAATAGAGAGATTTAGCATACTGGAGACGTACTAGCGGAGACGTATACCGGTTTTGCGTATGCATACGTCTCAGCTACTACGTCTACAGTATGCTAAATCTCTCCAAAATTTAAGTTGGCTTTTAGCAAAGCTGTACGTATTCCATTTGAAAAAAATGCTATTCGCACAGCCTTACTCATTACTAATGTGCGAATATTCGGTCGAATAGTAAAGTATTCGATTCGATCTGAATGATCAGCAAAGAAAATGCGAACAATGGCGCGGAAATCCTGACACTCGAAGAGCTACTCTTTAGACAGCTTGTCGCAGTTTCAGTTTCGGCTTGTGGCGAACGATGTCTATTCTCATGGATGGCAGGTGATGCTTATCACTTTAGGGTGTCGTTTACCTGCCAGGCATGCTTTTAACCTAACTCCACAGCCCAGCCACGTTTCATATACACAGCACGAGAGAAACGACTGAGGAGAAATACGAATGCAGCAGCGCATGTGAAAAGCGCTGTTAGAAGCGAACTGCACCAAGCATCACTAATAAAATCCCATTCAGGCATAATTTGCTACCGTACGAAACAGTACTTGATACACTCCGTCGAAAAAGCAGTAGTATATACATTTTGGACGCTCTGATGTCACTGCAAATTTGGCTTCATGGTGAAGGTTCCCACCGATTCTTTCTTAAATTTATCCCCCATTGATTGTATAATTTGGGCACAGAGCGCGACAACGCGCATCACAACAAAGAGCAGAGTTGGCGACGCTAGCGCAACAGCACGACACTGAACTGAGCAGACGAGGCTCCGTACGTAGTGTGTGTAGCGACGTCCTGTCGTCTGCTAGTGTCGCCCCATTGCGATGCAGTACCGTTATTGTTGAAACGTATTTCCCGAATACTTTGCTGCTCTCCTCATGCAGTTGGCGGCGCAACAGGTAAGTATTGCCATGAAAAAAGACGAGAACGTCAAAAAGAGAAAATGCTGAGTGGAAAACGAAAACTGAAATGAAAAATCGTGCCGAGGTCCGATTTCGAGCACTGCCGAAGGCTCACTTCCGGGACATGCCGCCCAACTTCCGGTGGCTTCAGTTCCGGGCGCGCGCTTTCGTGTGCCCGTTTCAATTTCGCAACTCCGCTGGCAGCCACCGAGGTCGGGTTCGAAACCCGACCGCGGCGGCCGCGTTTCGATGGAGGCGAAACGCTAAGGCGCCCGTGTGCTGTGCGATGTCAGTGCACGTTAAAGATCCCCAGGTGGTCGAAATTTTTTCCCGGAGCCCTCCACTAGAGCCCCTCTTTCCTCCTTTCTTCTTTCACTCCCTCTTTTATCCCTTCTCTTACGGCGCGGTTCAGGCGTCCAACGATATATGAGACATATACTCCGCCAATTCATTTCCCCCAAAACCAATTATTATAACTCCGCTCAGGATTTGGCTGAAGTGGCGGTTGTGGGATCTAGTGGCGCTGCAGTCGAGCTTTTTCTACATCGTCTGCGGTCGCGGGAGTTTCGCTCGCTGCAGTTGCGACAGGGTAGTGAGATTTTCCAGCTGCTTTTTCGTGTGATGGTGCTGTTATAGTGTGGTGAAAACGTGTTTGTGGTGATATATGTGCACTTGGGGACTTCAAGCGAGAGGTAAACATGTCATCCTGCTTTGCGCCCGGCTGCACAAGAGGCAACATAAACGATGCCACCGGTCATAATTTTTTCAATCCGCCTCGCGATGAAATCGAATTTAAAAGGTGGGAGGAGATGTTGCATCGCAAGGACAGACCTGCCAGCGAGGATGTGAAATGCAATTGGCTATACGGAAAGGAAAGGAGCAGTAACTCTCTGTCTCGTTGCATACTTCAACTGTGCTGTAAGGAAGGAGATGAAGGAAGGACTCAAAGAAGGTAGAGATCTAAAATATCAATCATGGGGGGGGGGGGGGGGGGGGGGGGGGGGGGGTCGCGGATGCAGGGGAGGTAGATTGCTGTACATGCTTTACGTACTCCTGTGTTCTAGGAAAAAATCCAATTAGCATACGCGCCTTGTTGTTACAGGGTCCAATAAATGAAACTCTTTTCCTTCCTTTTTATTGTTGTTGTTGCTGTTTAAAAAAACTGCAGATTCGGTGTTTACATTAACAACAAATAGGAAACTATCAGATTGGTGACTAAGGATAGGAATGAGGCTATACGGGCACTGTTTAGGATGTTTTGATTACAGATGAATTTTGAACATGAGTAGCCAGAAAATGAAATTGAGAAATATTTTGGATGGTTGCCGTTTCGTGTCTAAAAGGAAACTGAACGGCGGAGAGCCCATTCCTTTTACTGTGTTCAAGGGTAGAAGCATCAAGAGACAGAACAACCATAGAAGACAAGCTTAGACCTAGCTGGCGTAACGGGTGTTCTCATTCCGTCTTCCCGACTTCACCCCCATTCATACGGTGGAACTTTCGTCAGTTGTCCTGGCTTAAATTTGCGCAAGTTAAACACCTCTTTTTTTTCTGTCGTAATGATGACGGATTCTTTATCCCAGTGTTCCTCTCTAACCGCGTCGATAGAGTCACAGGCACTCCGCTTAATCAAATTTTCGGTACCATCACACGTGTGCTCATTACGGTTGGTTTGGTTGTCTGCGCACAGAGGAATTCATTTAAATGAGGTTGCTGAAACCCTGGCGAAAGCATCTCTTCAAGGCCATGTCATGACTTCCCTTCCACCCTGCGAATATATTACAGCAGCCAGGTTCCCCAGGTATCGGCTATTGAAAGAATTTGCAGCCTAGGCGCTTACTTCCGCTCCCGACTACCACCATCCTGTCTTCAAGCTGCGCAATAAAGAGTGACGATAGCGCAAGCTTGAGGGGCAAGCTTGAGGGTTTTTTCAAGCGTCTAAGTTGTCGCTTATAATAAACTGCACATCTCCAACCAAAAATTTTTACTTTAACCCAACGTTTCGATGCCGACTGGCCTCCTTCAGGGGTGACTGAGGGCAGAAGCTAGCGTCTTTTAAGTATGGAGGGGAGGGGGGTCAATGGAACGACAGCTGTGACGCGAAAGGCACGGGGGAGGGGGAGGGGGTTTAGCTGTTAGTCACGCTGGCACACTGCAGGGGGGTGGTGAATGGCGACTTCCCCTCCATACTTAACAGACGCTAGCGTCTGCCCTCAGTCACCTCTGATGGAGCCGAGTCGGCTTCGAAATGTTGGGTTAAAATTTAATTTTTTGGTTGGAGATGTGCAGTTTATTATAAGTCTTTAAACCCAACCAGACAGGCAAATCTGTCAAAATGTTTAGTTTTCAAGTTGTCGCTTACCTCATTTAAATTTCTACCTATAGATATATAGTTCTGGTTTGGCGGACTCCCCTGCCCGCTATGCGGGGAACACGAAAGGATAGACTATTTCTTGTTTTCGTGTTGTTGTTGTTGTAAACCTTTCCAAAGAGAGCACATACCAGCACTGAGGGATCGGCCACGAACCGGGAGGCAGAGGTTGCTATTCACCTCTACTCAGTAAAGGCAAACACAAAGCACACGGGAAAGCAACACCGGTGGATTCTAATTCAGTAAGGGCATGGACAGAAAAGGGATGAGTTTTGATTAAAAAATATGAGAGGAATTAAGAATAGAATAATTAAGTCAAAATGTAATAATGCATAGAAAAAAAATTGCAACTTTTAGCAAGGCAAGATGAAGATTCTAGCAAGAAATTTTGAACAATTTTTTTTCAAAAAAGACGTTTTGTTGTCCTGCCGTCATATCTTATCTTCTTGTTCACCTCAGCAAACATGGCACATACCCACGCATGGGAATGGCCGAGGTTCGGTGGTGAATGCCAAGGAAGTATTTGTGCGGGTAAAAAAAGACGTGAGGCGGCGAAGGGAAATGGTGGAATGACTGAAACTAGAAAAAAAATTATTTTAGTTGTTGAAAAATGCAACCAAGTTAAAGTACCAGGAATACAATAAAATAAACTTTCCAGACATGCGACAGATTTTTATGTACTGTTAACAAGGTAACCGACAAGTTGCAATAATGTAATCATGAAGGTAGCCGCAAACACTACTTAACGAGAATCCCTTGGCGCTCGGACCGAACAAGAGAAGAACTGGAAGAGACACAGTGAGTCCTATATGTTCTTATCCACTGCATGGTTTAACTAGTAACTAGTTTACTAGTAATGTGTACCGATAAATGTGATGTTGCACATACCTCCTCAACGGGGCGGATGTGGAGTTTGTCGAGAATCACGAGTCCCCCAACTGTGCGCGACAAGCGGGTCACTTGTGCCGTTTTATGGGCTTCGATTACCTCAGCGAGCGTATTAAAAATTCCCAACTGCAGCAGTCGATCTGAGTTGGTGAAAGCCGGCAGGCAAACGGCCGCCTTGTATGCGGTTCTAATGATGTTAAGTGCCTCTTCGTCCCTGCGAAGCAGATGACAGGACCTATGCAGAATCGGTGCACACCCGAACCGCGCCGTAAGGGAAGGAATAAAGGAGCGAGTGAAAGAAGAAAGAGGTACCGTAGTGGAGGGCATAGGTGTGATCGATGCGACGCCTGCCGTGTAGAGCGGAAGATGTGCGCTCAGTCACCGCGTTGCGGAGAGGAGGAAAAGAGGCATCCCAGGGGGTCTATTCTCGATATTCACATTCACCGGTCGGCGCCATGTTCCCTCTGTGATTGGCTGTCAGAAGTGCCAGTCAGCGAAAAGGCAGGGCAAAGTGGGTGTCAATCATCGTCTATTGCATACGCACTTTTCGCGCTTACGTCAACTTGACGGAGCGTTGAAAAAACATGTTCAGCTGCGCTATTCTTCGTGAACGGCTAGTAAATATAAGTGATTGTAAAAGGAAAAAGAAGGTACAGATGGTACATATGAGAACACATGCGCTCGACTTGCCAAATTAGAGGAAATAGATGCACACTGAGAATGGCCGCTTCCTGAAATCTGATTGGCTGGAACAATGTCACGTGTAACACGTGATACGCGCCCATTTTGGAGTGATGTCAAATTGACGTTTCATCATTTTTACGATGTGCCGCCTTTGCTAAAAATGGCTTCAATTCGCCGTCATATTTTTGCCCAGCCAAAGGTTCCCGAATTATGCAAATGAGTGAATGCAACGCTGATTTATACGACGTTAGGTCACCGCAGTTTGACATGTATTTATTTGAAGCCAGAACTAAGCTTATAAAAGTCTTTTTTTGTTTGCACAATGCAATGAAACGGCGTTATAAAGGCACATGTGAAATAAACAAGGGATCAGAGCGTTATTAGCCAAAGCTTAAATGTGCAGCCGCATCGGGGCACTAACTGCTCTACCGTTGCAAACCCTTCGCTCGCAGTGAGAGGTCATCGGTCTGTGCGGTTAATGTAACGTGGTAATGGCGGCGCCGGCGGTGGGTTATGATGCGTTTTGCTGATTGTTGCATTTATTCATCGTTTGTCAAACCCTGGAACTGCGAGACGGGAGAGACTACGATAGCACCACGATGCTCTCGAGTTGTGTCTGACTGACAGCTCGTCCGTGCAATCACCAGACGATGCGTATGGCGTCATGGCTATTCAAGGTTGCATTGCGGTGAGAGGCAGTGCCAAACTGTCGAGCTCTGAGGTGCGATCGCCAGCAGTGAACGTCGTTGAACAGAAGGGCTTTGCACGCGTGATGAGTGGATGACACGACAGGTGTTCCCGTGGCCCAGCAACTAACTCCAGGAATATGTCTGCCTTCTCGACGAGACATCCGTGTGCACTGGCGCCCTATCTGATCACAGCGGTGTCAGCAAGACAGCGTGAATGCCTGCTGGGAAAGGTACAACGTGACGCCTCCAGCATCATTGAGGTAATTTAAACGAAAGCTATAGCGGTGACAGCTTGTGCAGCATCATTCTCATTCCTTTTGCATGCATGCTGAAAATGACTTCAAAACAGGCAAATGAGCATGTGCGGCACACAGTCGTTCCCTTAAGTGTGAAAAAAAAATGCGTGAAAGCTTAAAAGAGTACTACAACCCGGCTAAAGCATTACTAATGAGGCACATAAAGGTGATTTCGCTACTCAAGCTGAAATTTTCATAGCAGTGTTACAGCATCAGTTATATAGCACAGTAAGACATGTTGCTGGGCTAGTTGGTTTAGCATTTTTTGAAGCTTGGAAAAAATCCACCTTGGCGCAAATAAGTTCACACAGACAAAAGAAAAGAGACAAGGGGACAAATGACAGGCGCCATACTTGGCGGACTTGGCGCCTGTCCGTTGCCCCTTGTCTCTTTTGTTTTGTCTGTGTGAACTTATTTGCGCCAAGGTGGATTTTTTCCAAGCTTCAAAAAAAAGTTATATAGCAGTCATGCGAAAATGGCCGCCGGAGGGCGAAAAATTTTTGTTCTGTGATTATTTCTATAAGGGCACGCGGAAAACAAAAATATATGAGTCTTGTACATTTTTTTTTACACGTGTGCGGTTCCTGCCGGTGAAGGTACCAGCACACAATAAGTCTGTGTGGTATCCATCCATGACCCATTTGTGTGGAATATCTCTTCATTATCCTGTACTGCCCGCATGGAAATCGTCAAACTGGTGAGCACGTGCTTAGTGCGTTGTGGCAGGCATGTAGGGTTAACGTGTTTACCTGGAGTAATATTGCATACAGCTAGTGATGTCTGATTGCATTTATACATAGTTTATTGAGCAAGGAAGGACAGTGTAAATGGAACTGCATATCAAAATAATGTACATGAATCATGACTTATAGTTTTCAGATGACAGCAGAGATAGGTGTGGGCGACACGCACTGCTGTTCACTGGCTTTGGATTTCTCTTACTGGCCACAGTGCAGCCTCATTTTGATCTAGAAGAATGCGGTGAGGGTCTAGTTGGTACGATAATATGAGAACAATGAATAACTGCGCAAAAGGACGGAACAAGGGAGAAGAACCACACGATACAAGCGCAGACTAACAACTGATCTATTGCACCAACACCTCCTTTCGACAACAAAGCGCATGCGCACCAACCATAAAGACAAAAGGCATAATCATCTTCTAAATCCAAGAAACTCCAACTCCTTGCGGTACAGGTGTATGGAAGCTTCGCTACCACATTTGTCAGGCCCTAATCTCGCGATTTTTAAGGCTTCGATATCTTTACGTTCTTTCTTATCCCTCGCGCGTCCTATATTCTTAGTCCTGCCGAAAAGGTATAAGTTATGAAGAAGTATGAAAAGTTATGAATAAGTATTAAGTTATGCCCTATCCTCACAGGGCCTCGCACGGCCTGAAGAGGGTCGCCGGTAAATTCGGCGTAGAGGTCCTTTTTTCGGCACCTTGCAAAGTGTCGGATTTGTGCAATTTAGTTAGACCAGATAGGCAGAAGAAGATTGAATGTAGCAGTAACCATAGGAACAAGTTTGTGCACTGTAGATCGAATGTAATCTATCAGATTCCGCTGAGCTGTGGTAAGGTGTACGTCGGGCAAACTGGCCGCTGCATCAACATTAGATTCCTAGATCATGCCAATTCCTTAGCTGATTCTAGAGGGCAGCATCTGCCTAAGCATTGTAAGACTTGCAAGCATGACGACAAAGATTGCACTCCCTTTTTCGACAGGACTAAGATTATAGGGCGCGCGAGGGATAAGAAAGAACGTGAAGTTATCGAAGTCTTGGAAATCGCGAGATTAGGGCCTGACAGATGTGTTAGCGAGGCTTACATACACCTGTACCACAATGAGTTGGAATTTCTTGGATTTACGAGATGATTATGGCTTTTGTCATTATGGTTGGTGCGCATGCGCTTTGTTGTCGAAGGAAGGAGGCGTTGGTGTAATAAATCAGTTGTTAGTCTGCGCTGGTCTCGTGTGTTTCTTCTCCCCTGTTCTGTCCTTTTTGTGCAGTTATTCATTCTTCTCATTTTGACCGGTGCAAAATGCAAAAGCATGCCTATACTAAAAAACTGAAGGTAGTCATAAACAATTGAACTTGTGCTCTTCCCTGCAACATATTTTGTAGTGGTTTCTTTTAGTGAATATAAAAAGACTCTAATATGAAATTATTTGTGGCCATCAGTTTGGAAAATCTGCAATCAAGTACCTGTAGCTATTACGGAAACAGTTCATTTTGGTACTAATAATTGGTTTTGCACTGAGCATATTTTACAATCATACGTGAAACTAGACAGCAGTTGGACTTGCAGCTTCAACAGTTTCACATGTTTGGAAATGCAATGTCTAGCTTGTTCGAAGATTTCAGTGTGCGACATTAACTTGCAGGTGGTGGTGTGCGTCAAATGCAGATGTGGTGGACCACTCTCACCATGGGATCTCGTGCTCTTCACGAGAAGATTATTCATCAGTTTGATGAAGAGAACTGTGAGGTTTGTGTTTCTTCAGTTTGTTTCCTGCTGTCATTCAGAACATTGCCTACTTTGCTAAAATTTGTTAAAGAGGAAGGGAAACATAGTGATTGGAACAAATCCAAGAAAGCGTTCGTACACTTTCCCATTTAAATAGTATCGTAAAAACCCTGACAGCTGATTAACGTCAGTAAGGCCTGAAGTCGAATCAACAATCAAAGAGAAGTATTTGGCGCGTTTCACTTCATCAACGAGACGTTCCCTGACAGCCTTTGCCATATGCCCAATAAACTCATCACAAATGGTTTTTGACAGATACGATGGGTGACCTTTTCCTTTGTTCCCGTAGCATTTGATGTGCTCCTCTAGAAAGGAATCAGACTTGGCAATGGCCTCAAGCACTCCCATATAATTGCCATTTCTCGGTGAACAAAAAATCTCCTCACTGCCCTTAAAGGCTAGGTTGCGCTCAGCTAGAAGCTTAACTACAACGACTACGCTCTTCAACACCTCTGTCCACTAAGCGGCATTAGTGACAAGATGCTTAACTAACTCCTTGTCAATTGTGCTGCTCGAGTTGGAGCGGGCGAGCCATGCTGCCACGCAGTTCCGGTGCTCGACGCTATTTTCATGTGCGCAATCCTTCTCTTCTGCTCTTTTCCAATGAGAAAAGCCGTGCGTGGTTAACGCACTGGGGTTGCTTGAAATCGAAAAAAGTTTGCACATTAAACATTAAACGGAACCTTTGGACTCCTAGCACATTAACCAGTGTCTCTCGTAAGCCTCCCCATTTACAGCCTTTCGCACGAAAAGATGAGGTGACATATGGCGTTTCTGAGTTTTTTATTGCCTTTCGGAAGACGGATAATTTTCTGCCCGATTTTGAAAATACAATGGCCCTTTATCAAGCCATACACTCCGAAAGCTGTCAGTAATAACGTCCGGCACTTAGCAGGGTCTCCTCGGAGAAACTGCAACGTACCTCTTGCTGCGGAGGTGTCTGCACTTCTCTGTTGTCGCAACGAGAAGCCGTCTCATTCGTCCTTTCGAGGCACACTTTGTGGGTGGGAACATGATCATTTGAAGCCAAACTAACAGGAAGCAAGTGAGTCGGTTCTTGGAGTGTTATTCCCTGGTGCTCGTCAGTAGAAGGAGGCTCATCGAGAGGTTTGGCACCTGTTGATCAGCAGTAGTAGAAATCGGGCGTGGCGGACCTGACACTTGGACATCTGTGGCAGGGGCCCGGCCGAGTAGCATAGACGTTACTGACTCAGGAACAGGACAGGGCTCGGTTAGCGTCGGTTGCTCAGAAATATAGACGACCGAGGTTGGCACCGTTTTCACAGGATCCAGACAACCAAGATGAGTAAAACCTTGTTTCTTGCCAGGAAACCGTGGTGATGGAGGTGGCAAGTCCTCCACAGAAGCACGATCGGTACTATAGGTAGTTTGACACAGACTCTGGGTAGAGCGCTCATACCGCTTTGATGCTTCCGACCGAGCATTTTCGCATGAATGGATGCGAATTGTTCACCGCACCGGGCTCTTCGTCAGTCCGACGCGACCGCAGGTGCCCAACGGTGGCCATCCCGATGACTGGCGCACGCTGCCTTTATGGTCCGTGGCTCGCCGAGAGTGGTGCGTCCCCCGGGAGCTCCTCAGCGGGCGTGCTTATGCAGGCGTAATCGGGAGCTCGGTGCTGAATCGCAGCCCGCGATCAACTTCTTTTCATAGACGCGCGCTGCGTCTGTCTGTTACTAGTGCCAAAGCAGGCGTTCACATACGCATAGAGTTCATTGTACAAATTCCCTCGTTCTACATACACACTGACTCCTTCTGCCGTTCCGGTCTCGTCTTCCTATTGGCAAAGAGCAGTCGTCTGTTCTGGGTGGCCCTCGATTTTTCTTTCGCCCCGTCGACTCCGAGCGCGAGAACGAAGGGGAGAGGGCGACTCCTAGCACGGGCGCAGTTACGCGCCCTCCGCCGCCTCTGAGTCATCTGTTTCTACTTCTTTCTGGGAAGTTCGGCGGCCAGTCTGCCCTGTTTTTCCGCCGAGCGCGCGCGAGGGTGCGCAGCCACTCGGCAGGAATGGGCCCTGGAGACAGGCCTTTGTGTCCAGCTCTCCAACTTCCCCCTTCACTCTTCCACAACCCTAGCCTGAACAGTGAGCATTCCATGTCCCACGCACGCAGACAAAATCACGTGTGACGTCTTCTTTCCTTTCCTGCCTAGACTCTGCCATCAGACTCATCATCATCTGCCATGAGACTCATTCTCCCCCGCCCACGTTACCATCACGGTAAAGAAAAGTCGAATGGGAGGCACTGTTGGGTACTGCAGCACATCCTTTCTATGAGAAGGACAGCGGCGGAAATATTTCAGAGGTGGAGGGTGGCGTGGTGGTGATGAGGGGCAAGGAAGATTTAGGTCCTCACCCCGCATTACATGTTTTAGGTGTTTCCCCCTTGCCCCTCCTCTCCAGACAGCACTGGACAGACGGACTGACAGAAAACCACGAAAATTCTTCCAAGCAAACGCACCTCGCTTCGTAAGAAAGTGCTCCGCCGGGGTGGTGGGGGATTCCTGTTTTTGCAGCTCGACAAACTCTCCCCAAATGATCAGGCTAAACGCATGCTACATCAGGGGCGGGGGGTCTGCGAGTTCTTACATTAGGCGGGGGGGCGTCTGCCCGTTCTGGTTTTCTCGCATCATAGATGTCGCTCGAAGTTCCGTTGCCCATGGTTCCATATACTAAGCAGGTAAGAATAAAGGGCCCCCTTCTCCTACTGTCAGAGGAAAAGCTCTGGGGTGCAGCCCCCTTAGCTCCCCCCTCAATCCAGCGCTGGTTCCACCATGACCGGGCCGAGCATTCCAGCACTATAAGGTCGGCTGCGGGCCAAGCAAACCAGTAATAAAAATGAGGAAGTCTGTATTTAGTTTGCCGAAGTCTCTAATAACTGAACTCCGAGGCCCTGAAACTTTGATTCGAGCACTTCTCACCTTGGAAAGGCGGTCAGCAAATTATTGCCCGCTGTTGGAAATCTCTCGGTAATTTCCCGCTCGTCTGCTCTCGGATTTAATAAAGGCCTGACGCTCCTTTCAAATGCATTTAAGGGAATTCCTCCTTTCTTTCATCACTCCACGCTTGTGATTGTGTAGAAGAGAAAAGGCATTTTTGCCAAATGGCATGCACTTAAGATTTATGTCCGCTTTCTTGTCTACCACGTTTGTATATATTTGTGGACGTGAAGTATTTTGTCACAGGTAACGTGAGATAAAGGAGCTGCTTAGCATATGGCAACTTATGGCCTAGGTTTTTTTTTTTTTACATTCGCCGAGAGCAGACGGCTAAGGGTTAAGTCGCCAATTAGACGCTAAAACGGGCCTGTGAGACGGCGGCACTGCCGATCCGATCGGTGATAGGCACAGACGAAGTGCAGAGGCGCGACTTCATCCCCATGTCATTCAAAAGAACACGAGAAGGTCCACTTGTCCTGCGTTAACTCGCATTTAAGCATTGAGCTCTACACCTACATCTCTACTACATCTGCACGTTGGAAAAGTGTAACAGGGAAAAAAGGCCAAAAAAAGTCAAAGGATACTGCATTTGGTCAGAAGTTGCCAAGCAGCGCTTCGGACGTCCCCAAATTTGCAACACAGCCACTGACACCATGGTAGGGTGGCTTCTCCGCGTTTCAGAATTATTTTTAAGTTTTGCACGCCTGCAGTAAACGCTTCGCCACACAACTTAAATGTTTTTTTTTTTTTTGAGTGGCTGGCTTCACTGCAGTCCGCAAGTGTGGCTAGGTGAACGTGTGCGCCTGACTCACAACTACTTTGCCGCCTTCGCTTCGATTGTGTTCCCGGCACCCTTCACGGACTCCAGGGCACACTTGCACGAAGCAAATAGTCTAGTTCCAGGGTTGTTGTTTTTTTCGCAGCCTAAACCTTCCGCTCGCTTTGAGAAAAGGGAAGGCGCATAAACTGTCTCTGGGTCTTTGGATAGCTCAATCGCGCTGTGAGGTGGCGGTGATGTCCGTCCACAAATTTAGGCTAAACCAATGGAAGGCTTAAACCTCGTTGGTTTTTAGCAAATGAATGGCGCATAACTGGCTCCCTGGGTCAGCGCACACCTGAGCCGCACTTTGAGGTACGCCGCAGTGGTGTCCACGTAACACGTTACCCGTAACGCATTATATGGCTGCCTTTGTACCCCTTATATCGCTTCTACTAAGCGCCTTGTTGAAAGATTACTGATTTCGCTGTAAATAAAGGCTGCGATGCATTTGGAAGGTACTCACAGGTCATGAATTTCAGCTTGCCAGTATCCCTCAAGAAGAATCTGTGCACTGCTGTATTTTGCCAGTGCTCACCTATGTTGCGGAAACCTGGAAGCTAACGAAAATCCTTGAAAGCGAGTGAAAGAAGAAAAGAAGAAAGGGGTGTCGTAGTGGAGGGCTTGGTGGTGGTAGTGGTTTTATTAAAAATAATAGTAAAAAGGTAGGAAAAGATTTTTGCTAGCCCTGGCATCTGCCATCGATACTGAAGCACCTGAGCTGGGGCAGCGGAAATAAAGGATAGCAGGCAGAATGGAGAAATGAAATGAAAGAGGTGAGGGGACAAGAAGAGAGCATAGGGAGAGAGGTAATACACGCAATCTATTTACACAATAATAAATGTGTACAGAGGAGGAGGAAAACTTTATTGATATAAGAGAAAGATGTAGTTTTCAGCGACCGAGGGCGATGGTAGCCTCTTCGGCTTCCTCAGCCGTACAGTTCCTGATTGATGCGCTGACTACCTGTTTGTGTTCAGATTTTATTGCCGCTGATACGATTTTATTTTTACTTTTTTGTATCTCTTTTGTACGCAACTCCGTCTGGGTACACTGTGTTTTCTTTTTCGGCTAGGTTTTTTTTGCATATTTGGCCCTAGCTTCCCTGCGTACTTTGTGCAGGTTCGGATCCATGTTTTTCAGTATCGGGGCTACCCTGAAAGTGTTACGATGTTCGTCAGGTATCCGCTCTGTTCTTTTTGTTTACTTCGAATTTTTTTACTACGCTTTTGCTTACTACGCATAAATGTGTACAGGTTGCGCCCCTATCGAAAAATCTCGTGTGATTTCATACGTGTCTCGTATGAATTAAAATGTGTTACATAAAAGCTATACGTGTCACAAATGTGTCTGATGTGACCACATATGGGCAGCTTATCAGATATATGTGTCAAGATACATGCCTGGTATGAACACATTTATAGTTCATACGAGGTCATACGTGTCAGAAATGTGAAACTCAATTGAGATATATGTGTCGAGAAACGTGCGTCGCATGAACACATGCTTAATTTGAGGTCATATGTGTCAGAGATGTTCCTCGTACGAACTCATATGGGATCAATACGAGTTCACACGCTGTGCGAATGTCTCGGGTGAAGACATATGTCTTTGGCGAACATGTCTCGGATGAACACACGTACGCGGCACTCGTGCGCAGGCAGGAGCTCCGATCTGCATCGTATCAGCCTACATCTACCTCCTGGAAACACTGTCGTTCATGAGTGCCTCGTATACAGTCGCGCGTGCTACGTGAAATGTGCGGAAATGTAGCGAACAAAAAGCAAGTAACAAATGCGAACCAGAGTATGAAAAAGGCAAAAGAAAACGCTTGGCCTGTTTCACACAATGTGGTGGTGGTGGTGGTAGTAGTAGTTTTTTTATTAAAATAGTAAAAAGGAAGGAAAAGATTTTTGCTAGCCCCGGCATCTGCCATCGATACTGAAGCACTTGAGCTGGGGCAGCGGAAATAAAGGATAGCAGGCAGAATGGAGAAATGAAATGAAAGAGGTGAGAGAACAGGAAGAGAGGATAGGGGAGAAGTAATATGTACAAACTATTTACACAATAAGAAATGTGTCCAGGTTGTGCCACACAATGTTCTCTTTGTTTCTCTGTTTGTGCCCTCTAGATTGCTTTGAACGCCGATTACCAAAGCTTTCTGTCGTTAGGCGTTTTCGATGTGCTTGGATACACGTTTAGTTGGGACGTAAATCTGACATTCCCTGCTTTGTTGAGCCACTGTAAAGCCACGTAGCGAATAACTGGGGTATTTGCTTGGCACAGCTCCGGGCCTCTGAGTGTAGCGAAAAATACTTGCGCAGTGAAAAAGAAGAGTTTCAATGCTTATCGCAGTACACATCAAGATTGACAGTATCAGTGGAAGACCAGTTCTCTAGTTCCGTTCTATGAACAAGGTAAATATTTGCATGTGATTAGTAATCAGAATAAAAATTGAAAATTTGTTTTTGAGGAAAGGAAATGGCGCAGTAACTGTAGTAACTGTCTCACATTTCGGTGGAGGCCCACACCGCGCCTTAAGGGAAGGGATAAAGGAGCGAGGGAAAGAAGAATAAAAGGAACAGGTTCCGAAGTGGAGGGCATCGGAATAAAAATTGAACAATTGGTTTTTAAGGAAAGGAAATGGCGCAGTAACTGTATCACATGTCTCGGTGGACGCCCGAACCGCGCCGTAAAAGGAGAGAAAAAGGAGGGACAAGAGAAGAAAGAAAGAGGTGCCGTAGTGGCACCTCTTTGGCACCACTTTGGCACCGTAGTGGCACCTCCTGGAGCAGACGGTTCGGAGTGGTAGCAAGCGAATTGGCACAATTACGCGTACGAAGTTGTTTGTCGGGTTGAAGCCTGCTGTCGGTGAGGGATTCGTATCGACGACCTTTGTTCCTAGAAATCGTATTGGGGGTGACCTGCGGAGGGCCGCGGCGCAAGACCGCCCCACGATAACAGCCACTGTAATAAATGCGAGCAGATACTACGGACAATTTCCGCGAGGGGGAATGAACGCCGTGAGCGGAGGCACTTCACCTCGGCTCCGTGGATTTTTACTCGGGACGGCGAATTTTCGACCTGAAATGGACTGATACCACCCATAATTGGTCATTGAAGGTATTCGGCACCCGTTCCCACCATTTTCTGTGCAATTCCGACCACTTTTTCTCGAAAAAGACTCTAACGCACCGAGCCAGGCGCGGAACGCTAGGCCTCGCGTTGTGCCTAGCACAACAAGGGCGGTCCTCCAGCCCACGCCTCGCCCCGCGCCACGCTGCGCGGCGCTGAAAATGAGCTCGGAGGCGTCCCTGCTACCCGCAACAAATGAAGGCTTGGATTCCGACATGGACTTAACCGACTCTCAAGACCGAACGGAAAACGGTCCGACGACCAGTTCGTCCCCGGTCTCGCCACCGCCTACTACCCCTCTGCCCAACGGCTGGAAGATAGCCTTGAGCAGACAAAAAGAAATGAAGCTTCGCAAAGCAGCCCGGGCTGAAACCAACAGCCAAGTGCAGGGCAGCACCGACTCCCAGTACCCCCCACCAAATCACAAACATCCTACGCCAAAAAAACGTGGCCTTCGAGTCCGCCTCCCGCCTCTACCGCAAACGGACATCAAAATCATGATTCGACCTCGCCGAGGACTCGCTTTAAAGAACTTCCCAAATCTCGATCTTGACCAAGCAGTAAGCAACGCCTGTCCAGTACCGCAGCAGGTGGAAGGAAGGTACCTCTTCCGCCCCCACTACGGATCAAATATCCTCGTAGCGAGCACTCCGCACGCAGAAGTTGCCAACGAACTTCGACAAATCAAGACACTGTCCCTTGGAGACCTCACTCATGACGTGAACGCCTACATACCTTTCACAGAGCACGACAGACAGGGCGTAATCCACGGAATTCCGGACCACGTGACACCGGAAGCTCTCCAGACGGGCCTATACATCCGCTCACGCGGGACCACCGTACTCGACGTACGACGCATGGGCAAAACATCGTCGATGCTGATCACTTTCAACGGCCCGAACACCTCAAAGTTGTGTACTTCAAGAGCGCGGAGTTTCGCTGCCATCTGTATCGCCCAGCACGACAATTCTGCTATGTGTGCATGCAGCCGTGGCATCGCTCCGATGTGTGCCCCACGCCAGACCTGGCGGCCTGCAGGAAATGCGGGGCCCAAAATCCTCCTGACGGACATCAGTGCCTGCCGAAGTGTGCTCTGTGCGGAGGAACACACGAAACCGGCAGCAAGGATTGCCCCAATCGGTCAAACCGCTCAAGCAAAAGCCACCATCCGTCCGATCCTCCACCCCACCCATGAAAGAACAACACCGGTCCAGGAAAGACAACCAGGCTCGAACTCGGACGCCGCGCTGGTTCAGCACGGACGACGAGTCATCCAGCCAAAGCGGCAGCAGTAGGAGCAGATCGAGATCCGTCTTCATCAACCGGTCAACCCCTCCTCCCCCTGCACCCAAGCAAAAAAAGGAAATTAGCCGGCCACACCAGGGGCAAGCCAAGGCCACGGACAAAAAGGTGAGCTGGGCAGAGCTCGTTAAGAACTCTCCCACTGTTCCTTCAAACACACCCACTCCACCCAAATGCTCAGACTGCGCAAAAATGGCACACATTATCGACAAGCTACGATCCCAGGTAGCGGAGCTAGCCCGCAAGTGCACTCCTCTCACCACCCCCCACGTTCAACCTACCCCACCTCCTGCTCCCCGGGACGTTGAGACTTCCCCCAAACCACTGCTACCACCAGTGGCGACACCCACTCCCACACCTCGCCAACCGACAACCACCCCCCTCCCCAACACATATGAAGAAATAGAGGGACGTCTCTTGAATAACATTATGAACAACATAAACCCCCTTCTCACAACATTCACCTCCCAGCTCTCAGCCCAAATCGCTCAAATAGGCGCGCGCCTGGACGCACATGGCGCCCAATTTTTTACCCTACAAGCACTGATAAACACCAAAGCCCCAAGCAGAAAACGTGTTACCATCTCTGACAACCCTCGAGCAAAAACTTACCGGTTTGCGACCGCGGCGGTTGCTATGAGTAGCGACAACGAATCTGTCAGGAGCTTTACCAGCCACCAGGATGGCTCCACTCTCTCAATTAGGCACTCCTGACCGCATAGAGATCTGGCAATGGAATTGCCGAAGTTTCAGGAGAAAACAAAGCCTCTTGAAACAATACATCAATGCCACCCCCATTCGACCCGATATAATCTACCTGCAAGAGGTAGGAGCCGACCCGGCGCCGACTCTCCCAGGATATTACACAGTCCACAACGCAAGCTCGCCAAAAGTTGCCACCCTTGTTTCTAAGGACATCACGGTGGTCGAACACTCCTTGAGAGAACAGGAGATCAACTACAACATGATCGAGGTCATTCCCAACAAGAGGGGCCGCAAGAGCACCTTCGTTCTGAACGTGTATCACCCCCCAGGAGCAACCAAGGCTGATTTCTCTGACATACTTCAAGAGGCAGATCAGCTAGCTGTTTCGCATCAGCTTATCGCACTCGGTGACTTTAACGCCCCCCACAGGGAATGGGGCCACAAAACGAACTCGCTTCGTGGTCTGAGCGTGGTACGAGCTCGGGATGCCCTGGGCCTCGAAATACTTACTGATCCTTTATACCCAACCCGCGAAGGAAACAGCGTCACGCGCGATTCATGCCCGGACCTTACAATCGTCAAGAACATCCATAACGCTACGTGGACAAATCTCGGAGAGAGCTTAGGTACGACCACTACATCGTAAGCACGTCTATCACCTCCGCAAACATTCGTCGCACCCTGGGAACAGCCAAAATCACGGACTGGACTAAATACCGTGCACAGCCCGTTCCGGAAGACCCCATTCAATCAATCAGTGAATGGAGTGAACAGATTCGGAAAGCACACAAGGAGGCCACCACCGAAGTTCAATGCACACCCGATAATCCGGCGGTCGATCGTCACCTTCTGAAGTTGAGGCAGACCCGACGGACTCTGGTTCGCAGATGGAAACGCCAACGCCTCAATCGTCCCTTGAGACTACGCATATCACAGATCACGGCAGAAGCACAAGAGTATGCACAACACCTCTCTCAACAGAATTGGCAGGAATTTTGCGAGTCACTACGCGGCACTCTGGGGACCTCCCGCACCTGGGCGATCCTCCGCAGCCTCGTCGATCCGCAAACATCGCGGTCTGCCACTAACCGTACACTCAAGAAAATCGCCCATCTGTACCCCGGAGACGACGCGGCCCTCCTCACCGCCCTCAAAACCAAATACATCGGCGCCCCCATCCTCCCAGCACAATCTCGTACACGGGAGGCCCAAATGAGAGGCTAGACGCCCCCATCACAACTGCCGAGGTTTACGCCGCGGCTCGATCTGCCACACGCAACACGGCAGCTGGCGCGGACAAGATCACAAATGGGATGATTCGAAACCTGGGCAAGTCGCAGATCGAATTCCTCACTACCTACATAAATGACACCCTATGGGAGGAGGGAGAACTCTCTGCAGAGTGGAAACACTCCGAAATCGTGACTATTCCAAAACCAGGCAAACCACCAAGCCTGGAAGCATTACGACCCATCTCCCTCACCTCTTGCCTGGGCAAACTATACGAGCGCGTTATCCAGACCCGCCTCCAAAACTACATAGAGGACAACAACCTCTTTCCACCCACTATGATCGGCTTCAGGAAAGGTCTTTCTACGCAAGACGCTTTCCTCCTTCTCAAGGAAGAAGTACTCAGTAACATCCCGAGAGGCGGCGAGCACCTAATTATGGCACTTGATCTGAAAGGCGCTTTTGACAACGTTTCTCACGACGCCATCTTGAAAGAGCTCAACGCCCTCGATTGCGGACCCAAGACTTTCAACTACATCAAAAACTTTCTCAGCAACCGAACGGCCACGATTGGCATGGGAGTTGTCCGCTCCGGCACAGAGCAGACACCCAACAAAGGCTCTCCCCAAGGCTCTATCATCTCTCCTCTCCTCTTCAATATAGCTATGATCGGCATGGCAAAAGCCCTCGAGGCTATTGAAGGCATCGGCTATACTATCTACGCTGATGATATTACCATCTGGTCCACCTGGGGTTCCCTTGCCGACAAAGAAAACACCCTACAAGAGGCAGTCAATTGCGTAGAAAGACAAGCAGAAAATTGCGGCCTCCGCTGCGCACCCGACAAATCCGAAATTATCCGCATTCAGGGCTATGCCTACAAATCTCCCGGCGACATCGAGGTTTACCTCGAAGGCACGAGAATAAAGGAAGTCCCTCTTATCCGCATCCTGGGCCTTTGGCTTCAGAGCGACAGGAAAGCCAACCACACGTTACAGCATCTCCGGACAACTACCCTCCAGATCTCCCGCATGATTCGGCGCATCACCCGCAACCGAAAAGACATGAGAGAGGACGATACAATTCGACTGATACAGGCTCTAGTTATGAGCCGCCTGTCATACGGTCTCCCATTCCTACCACTTTTGGGGAATGAGCGAGACAAAGCAGATGCCATCATCCGTACCGCCTACAAACATGCGTTAGGCCTCCCGATGTACACGGCCAACTGCCACCTCGAGGACCTGGGACTGACCAACACAATAGAAGAAATTCGAGAAGCCGTCCTAGCATCGCAAAAGGAACGCCTCCTCACCACCAAAGCTGGACGCGCAATCTTGGAAAGAGTGGGTTCCCCGGCTGACATACGCGCCGTCCAGGACAACCGAGACCTACCCTCAACTCTGCGAACTCGCGTGTATGTAGCTCCACTCCCGAAGAACTTGCACTCGGACTCACAAAAGCGACGACGAAAGGCGCGAGTGGACTATCTGCGCCGCACACATCGACAGGCACAACATGCTGTATACGTCGACGCAGCCATGTACCCCGATTCAACAAACGCGGTGGCGGTCGTCTTAGACACCAATTTCAAGGAAATCGCCAGCGCCTCCCTACGAAACTGCTCTCCCACAGTAGCAGAAACTGCTGCAATTGCCCTCGCAATCCAGCACGGCGATGCTACGGGAAATTAGTTAAAAATTATTACCGACTCCCAGTACGCGTGTCGCCTCTTCCTCTCTGGCAGACTTCCACACTCCGTCGCTCCCATTCTGACTACCCCACAAGTTCAAGATTCCACGTGCAAGCACCAAATCACTTGGAGTCCTGGGCACGAGGGGCTCGAGGGAAACGAGGCCGCGGAAAGTCTAGCTCGAGGATATAATAACCGAGCGACTAACCTCCCCGACCTCACCTCTTTCCCCTCTACGTACGGCGAGCGCCTCCTCCTTCTCCGAACACAAAGACAAGTCTATCCCCCACCACACCGTAAGCTAACGGCGGCAGAGGCGAGGGAATGGCGACAACTACAGACGAACACCTTTCCTAACCTACACAAGTACCACATAATCTTCCCCGACAGATATGGCAGACTCTGCCCCTGGTGTGGCGGAATTCCAACAACATATGTAACATGGCGCTCCTCCGGTCCCAAGCCCCCCGAACTAGACAGACATCACTCCGAGGAACAGTGGGAGTCTGCCCTGCTCAGCTCTCACTTGGCGACGCAGCGAAAGCTGATATCCCAAGCAAGAGCAACTGCGGTGGACATTGGGGTCCTGAAATAAGGATTCCACCCAAAATTTGTATTTTCGCCTCTCTATCCTACCTTTTTGAAATAAATGTTTTCTACTACTACTACTACTTCCGCGAGGGAGAAGAAAGAGAAATGTCCTGACACTGAAGGCAGCACTCAGAAGTTACAGACAAGGAACTTAAAGAGCACTGGCCAGTCGATCTCCTGCCTTTGCAGCGCCTATGGTTCGTATCATCAGCGCACGGCAAGACAGTGCACAGCTCGATGCTTGTACACTAAAACAGCGCTGTCGTTACATTCGATGGTATAAAGTGCTATAACCAACGAAAAAACATAGAAACTAAAGCGCTTGGACAGCATGAGACACACAACACGTAAGAAAAGAGCGCATTACTTTTACTATTATGTTCTTTTTAACCTTATTGTGTGTACCGTTGTGGCCCGCAGGTAAGGGCGCGGCGAATCCTGTCGTTACGGAGCTGTAGCAGACGACGAGCGAGATGAGTAGAAAAGCACGACTGCAGCGCCGTTAGTTCCGAAGATGTCCACAATAGGCACGCCAACAAGCATCGGGTATCGGAAGCTGCGAAACAAAAACTGTGTGCATTGATTTTCGACCGCATTCTTCTTCTTTGTCGACTAATTCTCCTATTCTAAATCTTTTTTCAACCTCTCTTGAAAACAAGAATTTTGTGCCAGCACAAAAAACTACGGTGTTTAGCGCAACGGTAAACCAGGAACTGTAAGCATCCCTTCTTTCCTCTGTTTTCTCCTCTTCCTTACCGGAACTCCCAAGGGAAACCCTTGTATTCTTTCGAGCTGCTTCTCTTGCTCATCTCCGCCTTAATTTTTTTGTTAACCTCGAATGGATAATGTTCTCACTTTTTCGCCTTCTTCCATCGTGGCCAGGCAGAAGCCCGCAGACGTAACCGACACCCAGGTTTCATGAAAATAGACGTGAAATGCTTGCCGCAGTGTATTTAATCGCGAGCTAGCCCCCCGAAATATTGCCCACAAGTTCCATTGTGCACGCGCAAACGGAACTGCAGTAGAAGAAAAAATGTCTTGAGGTCTCCCTCTTCTCGAGTCAATCCCTGTATGTGGACATGTGCCATTGCGTGAGGGTAACAAGAACAAGAACAACAACAATCCGCCGCGACGAGGGATTGGATAAGTATTGGGGGCTGGTCCTGTTTTCCTTTTCCTCCTGTGCATTTGCACCTTTTTCTTGTGGGAATAACGCACGCGGTGAGTTTGTAAATCTCAAGTAATGTCTACACAGTCTCCCGGCCAGGGGATCTCCCCCTTTTCGGCTTCCCTACCGCCTCATGAGACACCTCTGGACGCTTTAGAACGCTCCGGCGACCGCAGCATTCCTGTGATGCTGGTGCCAAAAGATGGTGGTGCTATCAAAATTAACAATCCAGGGCCTGTTCGAGCTGCTGTCCAGGCGGCCACTTCCCTTTATGAGGAAATCACTGAGGTAAGGCAGTTTGGACGTGGCGGTATATATTCTGTGCCGTTTACGAGACCTGTCGCGCGTAAAGGATCTTCTAAACTGCTCTTCGTTTGGGTTTCTTTCGGTAAACAGCTTCATTCCGTCTCATCTGGCCTGCACAAAAGGTTTGGTTCGCGCTGTGGACTCTTGCTTGCCTCCAGTTGAGATCATCGACCTTCTCTCTGCAGCGTGTGTTGCGGTGTATCGCTGGAGCCGTGAGGTGAACAATGAGTGGGTGAAAACGGAAACGGTTATTGCCACTTTTGCTGGTACTGCCGGCCCATCAGAAATAAAAGCATGGCCCCTAATCTTCCGTGTAGATGCCCTTCTGTCTAAGCCACTGCAGTGCAGCAATTGCTGGCGACATGGCCATAGTGCTCCTGGCTGCAAGTCCACCTTGCGCTGTTGCAAATGCGGCAGTGACCATTCATGAAATTTATGCTCTGATGTAAACGAGAAGCGTTGCCTTTGTAGTGGATCTCACGCTGCAAATTCCATGGGTTGTCCTTCTAGGGATCATGAATTGCAAATTCTAGACATAACCGACCGCAACCGCTGTTCGCGGCGTGATGCAATATCGGAAATTAAAGAGAGAGCTCACAGCTATGCAGGTGTGTCACCCCGTTCAGGGGTGACACTAGGTCCGTCTATCTCTCAGCCAACAGTGACTGCTGTGGAAGCCTCTATGGCTGAGATGGTTGACAGGATAGTGTCCACTGTCACAGAGTGCATGTGGAAGCCTCTATGGCTAAGATGGTTGACAGGATACTGTCCACTGTCACAGAGTGCATGTGGAAGCCTCTATGGCCAAGATGGTTGTCAGGATAATGTCCCCTGTCACAGATTGCATGTGGGAGCCTCCATGGCTAAGATGGTTGACAGGATAGTGTCCACTGTCACAGAGTGCGTATCTAAGGCTCTGGCAACACAGATTACCCAGGCCATGCAAATTGGAATGACTTCTGTCATGTCAGCCATGCCTTCAGTATTGACCCAACATTCCTTGCCTGAGCAGTCTGAGCCCCAGGAACAAGTTACTGCTGCCACGTTTCTCCACTTCCTCGGTCCTCTAATTCAGATAATGCTCAAATTATTCTTGATGCAGAGATGGTGGATTCGAATACGCGAATCCTGAAACGCAGTGCATCCCCCATGTCTAACCCTTCTTCTCCACATCCTCAGCCGAAATCAAAGAAGCAACAGGTTTGCTCTAAGCCCATAGAAACTATTTTAAGGCAGGCAATTGCTGCTTCCCGAATTTCTCAACCATAGGGGTGTTATGAGTTCTCCAGTGGAACTGTCGGTCAGTTCTTTCAGCTTCAACAGACTTACTGTTCCTTATATCTGAACATGATCCAGTCATAATTATTTTACAAAAAACTTGGCTTACATCTGAAAAACACTTCCATTTGCAAAATTATTCTTCATTTTGGCAAGATCGACAGTCAAGAGGAGGAGGCTTACTCATGCTAGTTTTTTCTAAAGTTTGTCACAGGGCTAAGTTTAGTTTTCAGTCCTCTACTATAGACAGTGAGTTATTGGCCTTAGATTTTCAAGTTCCAGGGTGCTATCCCTTTTCATTAGTTAATGTTTATTTTCCTTGCGGTGTGCAGGATACCAGGCTGCTATAGCTCCTGCTCCTTAATTGTCAGAAGTCAGCTCTCTTGGCCAGCGTCTTTAATTCTCGTCATGTGCCGAGGACCTTAAGACAGATTTCTGAGGTAAGCGCCTCTGGGATTGGGTTACTGATAACAACCTTTCATGTATGAATTCGGGTTCGGCCACGTTTCTCCACTGCGCACAAATTCGTCTGTGTTAGGTTTAACTTTCACCAGCCCTTGTGTTCCTGTGCTCAGTTGGTCGACTGTTGATTGTGGTTCACCTAGCGATCACATACCTATCGTTTTTATGTTAATTGCCGCTTAACTCCGGCGTGCTCTCAGTTGAGGTCATATATAAACTATGACCTGGTTCAGTCTACTTTGCGCTCCACTCTTGCTTCAGCGGTTAATTGTGCTGAAGCGCATGCAGCCAAGGGCATATGCTTTTCTATCGAGGAATGCCGAAAGAAGTTCGAATTTTTGATACGTACATCAAGAGAGGACACATCAGCTAGATGCTGGAGTGCAGATTGCTTGCGGAATTACAGACGCAGAAAGGCTCCATGAAAGAAGCTCCTACAAAATCAGTGCCCTAAAAATTGGCATGACTATAAGTTCATTAGGCCTACTTTTAAACGCACAATTTCACAAGCGAAAGAAAACTATGAATCCGAGCATTTTGATTTTCTATCAAAATCAGGAAATCATCGCGCACTTTTCGGATTCTTAAGATGGCGGAAAGAGGTTCCGGTTACAGAAAATTCACCCTCATGTGTTTTGACCCCGCAAGAAACAATGGAAACAGTTGAGACAGTTGCCAAAGGGTCAGAGCAGCGTTTCTCGTCTGCACTTCCTTTGCTCTCTGCGTTTTTGGCGTCAGTGGACCAGATTCAGCATGTCCCCCCTATTACCCTTCCCGAGCTTTCTCCTATAGTGTTGGTCACCAACTGCTGCTCTTGGCCCTGACAGGGTAGCATCAAAAATGTTGAGGATACACTTTGAGGAATCCCCTACCTCCTTATTGCAGCTGGCTAATTTTTCAATCAAGAATGTATGGATTCCTCCTGAGTGGAAAATCGCCAAAGTGATCCCTTTACCTAAAAACAATGGTGGTGGCTATTCTCTGTATAATAATAGACCCATTTCATTGACATCAAGCGTGGTTAAATGAATTGAAAGGGTCATACTCCTACGTGTTTCGGAGTTTGTGGACAGAAATAATATCCTTAATCCCTGTCAAATTGGTTTCCGTCAAAAATGTTCTGTATGGAATGCTCACACCAATCTTGGAGACGTATTCTTCTTGCGCGGCACCAAAAAATGCATGCCACGTTGGTGACATTAGATGTAGCCAAAGCTTATGACAGCGTATAACGTTACATATCAATGCAAAGATTATATACTCTGCAGTTTCCGAATTACTTACTTACGTGGATATCTCCGTTCCTTGAAAACAGAGTTTTTTTTTATGCTAAACTGTGTCGATTCTGCAAGATATAAATAGTCCAGATGTGTTCCACAAGGGCTAGTCCTGTCGCCTGAGCTCTTTAATATTCTAATGAGCTCTGTTCCCAGCCATCAACACATTCGCACATACGTCTATGCGGACGAGATTGCATTTTTCGCTGCTGCAGGTGACATTCAATCCCTCTATGTGCGCCTGCAATCGTACCTGAATTTGTTTGAAAGTTGGTTGTGTGATTTAATTACGTCTCAGCTTAAATGTAAACAAGTGCGCTGTACTTGTTTTTCAAATGAACGATTCTGTTCATCTGCCTCTCAATTACCAGCGGCAAAAGATTCCACACGTTAACTCAGTAAAATATCTTGGTGTCATTTATTTTGAGAGCCTCGCATGGCGCTCTCACATTGACCATGTGTTGCAGCGAAAGGGGCTCGATCGTGCTGTGGTCATGTTGCGTAAATAAGTAATCCCCGGTCTGGAATGTGAGGAGATGCACTTTTTCTTATTTAAGTTTTGTATGTCCGACCAATTTTGGAATTTGGGTCTGTGCTGTTTTCTGGTACGGCTGCGTACAAAATTCACCCGCTCGTTCTTTTGGAGCGGGAAGTCCATCGGCTGTGCCTTGGCCTCCACAAATTTGTGGCTAATAACGTGCTTTATCTTGAAACCCGTATTCCTCCTTTGTTATCTAGATTTCTGTTCCAAACAGTTCAGACGTACCTTAAGATATATGAATCAGATTTACACCGCTCCTTGTCTGTTGTTTGTTGCCAGCCGACTTCCTTTTTTGGAGTCCATTGGCCTATATTTCATACCCCACAGGTAGTTATAGTACAAAATTTGCGTGATCCTTTAAATGTTCTTTTGTATAACATCCTTCCGGCAAAAAACAGTGGGTCCTTTGTAGAAACTGTCTATGATGATATTTCCCGAAAAACGCTAAGCATTTACCACCCCGCATGAATTATTAGAAGACCATTTACAAAGCATACCTATTAGCTTAACGATGGTTATTGACGCCTCTCAATGTGATGAAAAGAGAGGGCCGGGAATATATCAACCACTTCTAGATTGGTCTTTTTCTGTGCGGCTTCCCGACTACATCCCAATTTTCCAAGCGGAGTTTCTGGTGGTGGTGCTTGCTCTTCGAAAACTAGAGCCAGCTTTATCTTCAGTGGCTGTCATTACAGACTCTCTTTCTTTGTGTTCGTCCCTTGTTTCGGCTGCTGATTCGCCAATCTTAAACACCTTCCATTCATTACTCCCTCCGCATTTTAGTCTTGTTCACATGATATGGGTGCCAAGTCAGCGGTGTGACAGCCAATGAAGTTGCGGACTGCATGGCAAAGGCGTCCCTCAATGGTCCCGTGCTACCTATCGTTCCGGCCACAGCGTACATCAAAGCAGCGAGGTTTCGAAGTCAGAATTTGTTAAGAATGAAAACTGGATCTCTTTTAAGACTGATGATTACCTGCACCTGAGGTATTCGTGGAGCAGGCAATCATGCCATTCACGGCAGCTTGAGGTATTTCTATCAAGGCTCCGCTGCCGGATCCCAGCCTTAAATTTTAATTTGCAGAGGTCTGGGTTGGCGCTTAATCCCGTCAGCGTATTCTGTGGTGTGCTCGAAACCATAGATCATTTTTTGTTGTTTTGTCGCCGGTACACCATGAGAAGACGGTTTTTAGAGAAACCACTACAAGAGCTTGGCCTTTTGTTTGAGCAGCCTAGTCATATTGTCGTTTGGAGCCACCATACTTGGGTACAGCCACAAGTCTGTTTTTGCCGCCGTCCAGAATTTTTTAGTGGAATTAAATCGGCTACCTGGGTAATAATGTTTTTATAACAATATTTTTATTCTTACAATTATCATTACATTTAACCATTTGGCTATAAACATCAGTCTAGATCTCCTGCGTGCGTTATACATTTCCAGTTTCATTTCGCTGTTGCTTTTTGTTTTTTTCTTCCTTCCTCAGCATTCATTTTATTTTCGTCCTGGAAATATTTATCTGAAAAACTCTCCGTGCCCCCATATTCTTGGCCAATCCCCCTATGTGGTCATGTGTCATTGTATGAGGGTAACAACAATCGGCCGCCGTCGGTATGTGCCATTAATACCGAAGATACCATCATCACGAGTCGGCTGCTCGAGCTCCCTATGCTCGAGCACAGCCTCCTCTATTTTTCTGTGCCTGCTCAAATTCTGCTGAAGCGCCGTCTGAAGGCAACGCCGCTCTACCGAATTCTTCCGCGGGGCGGCGCTGCCAGTCCTGGAGAAGGCACGTGTGGGTGTGCAGGCTGCGGCGACCGTAGGCATAATAATAATAATAATAATAATAAACGGTTTTTGGGGAAAGTAAATGGCGTTGTATGTGTATTATATATCGTTGGACACCTCAACCGCACCGTAAGGGAAGGAATAAAGGAGAGAGTGAAAGAAGAAACGAAGAAAGAGGTGCCGTATTGGAGGGCTCCAGAATAATTTCGGCCACCTTGGGATCTTTAACTTGCACTGACATCGCACAGCACACGGGCGCCTTAGCCTCCATAAAAATGCAGCCGCCGCGGTCAGGTTCGAACCCGTGAACTCCGGATCAGTAGCCGAGCGCCCTGATGCGGTGTTCCCGGTGCGACCGTAGGTATCAGTTGGCGTTTTGTATGCGTTGTGTCTACGCATCGTTTCGCGTGTGTCATGAGCTATGGTATACTGCTGTGTGCCGGGATGCAAATCAGATGCGAAGTGAAAAGTGTCAGGGGTTTCATTCCATGTAATTCCTAGTCACAACGATTTGAGGCTGCAAGTGATATCCAGGGAGGACTGGTGCCGACCTCTACGTCACGCTATTCGGTCGTTTGCAGCAAGCATTTCCTGCCTGACGACTACAAGGAAGGATGCAAGACTAGGAAGCTTAAAAGAGGTACAAACCTGAGCGTGCTTCTGGACTGTCCAGAATATATGCAACCACCTGCTAAGAAGCCTCGGTGCGATCGAGAAAACGGGAGGCTGCATTGCACGTCCGTTGTCTGTGCTACTACAAGTTGCCTGCCTCGCGATGTCATTGGCGACTCTCCGCAATCGACAGTAAAGTTCTTGTATGTCGACTACATGTACCTTGTCTTTTGGCTCCATTGCATCATTACCGGACAGAAGTCGGTAGTAAACGCACAGATAAGAAACCCTGACAGATTACCCTGCAAAAAACATATCCGGAACGTGAAATGGTGTTCACAGCAGGCTCTTTAGCCATTGAGAAATACTATCATGTAATGTTTTTGATGAGGAAGCTTAAGGGCCCTAATTCTAGTGTGCTTTTTTGTAGGAACTAGCAAACTGAATAGTATCGCCGGTGATGAAGTCAACAAACGAAAAGTTCACCTTTGAGTCGCAACTATGCCGCAGCCGCATGCTGTCAGTATGCCCCGGCTGTCGTGTTCACAATTTTATTTTTGTTTATTTATTTATTTTAATACACTAAAGGCCCAATGAGGGCATTACATAAGGGGGCGGGGGAGGGATTCATCAAAGAAGTCTTTAAAAATGTACAAAACAGAATATAAACGGCTGACGACAGAAACAGACAAGGTAAGAAGCCAGGCACAAGTTAATAAGAGAAAAGGAAAAAAAAAGGTTACGTATACAAATTTCGTCGCGATCCTTCATGTTCTAAGTGATCCTGCTCCTTTATGGCAGCCTCTCCCATTGCGTATTCTCCTGGCCTGTTGCCCTGCAATCGGGTTTCTTTCCCACACCCTCCCATACTATCTGGACTGGCTTGGAGCTGAAGGTGAACAGCGCCTGCTTGTGCAGCAGACCATCGACATCCTAGGCGCCTCATGTTTTGAGCCTGACTAGAGTCTTATACTACTACTACTCACTTACGCACGCTGTTATATGTATGAAAACAATGTATACGTAGCCAACATCGTGATCATTCTCCCACTTTATGTATGTTTGGAGAAAATGGAAGCTGCGCTGTAACAAAGAGCGGCGCTTTCTATGCTACGTAGAAAACGCCTGCATCGCCTGCTGCATCGTCTGCTCATGGATGGATGGATGGATGGATGGATGGATGGATGGATGGATGGATGGATGGATGGATGGATGGATGGATGGATGGATGGATGGATGGATGGATGGATGGATGGATGGATGGATGGATGGATGGATGGATGGATGGATGGACGGACGGACGGACGGACGGACGGACGGACGGACGGACGGACGGACGGACGGACAGACGGACGGACGGACGGACGGATGGATGGATGGATGGATGGATGGATGGATGGATGGATGGATGGATGGATGGATGGATGGATGGATGGATGGATGGATGGATGGATGGATGGATGGATGGATGGATGGATGGATGGATACGGCTGAACCCTTTACATCGGGCGGTGGCTCAAGCCACCTAGCCATGTCTTGTGAAATGTTACTCCTGTCTTGCTTTTAGCCACCAATCAGATAACCTTCGCTTGGTTACTTCTAACCTCTTAAAATCCACTTTCCCTTCACTATCCCTAAACCCCAATGCCTTGGGTAAGTCAGCCCCGCTGCCTTCCACTGTAGGGTGAAGCCCTTTAAAGAAAAGTATCAAGTGTTCAGCTGTTTCCTCCTCCTCTCCGCACGCAATGCACAAAGTGCCTATCTCCTGGTACCTGACTCTATACGTCTTAGTCCGCAAAACTCCAGTCCTGGCCTCAAACAACAAAGAACTTCCCCTACAATTATCATAGATATTTTCTTTGACAATTTCCTGTTTAAAGGTCCGGTATGTTTCTAGTGCCAATTTCGTCAGCATCCCTGTTTTCCACAAAGCTTTCTCTGTTCCTTTAACCTTTTTCTTAACCGATAATTGCTGATTTGCCCCCTTACTGCTGTCCAGATATTTGCTTGTCAATTTTCTAGTTCGCTTTCTCCATTTCGTGTCAACATTCTTTATATACAGGTATCTGAAAACTTTCCTAGCCCACCGCTTTTCCTCCATCCTTCTCAATCGTTCCTCAAATGCTATCTTACTGCTAGCCTCTCTGCTCTCGAAAGACGCCCATCCCATATCACCCTGTACCCCCTGATTTGGTGTATTGCCATGTGCTCCCAAAGCTAACCTCCCTACTCCCCATTGCCTAATTTCCAGCCTTGCTTGAACATCTGGCCTCATACACAGGACCGCATTCCCGAAGGTCAGGCTAGGGACCATCACCCCTTTCCAGATCCCTCTTACCACCTCATACCTATTGTAATTCCACAGTGTCCCCTATTTTTCATGACAGCTGCATTCCTACTAGCTTTATTCATTACATATTTTTCATGCTCTGTCAGATACTCAACACTGTTATTTATCCACACCCCAAGATACTTGTACTCATTCACTACTTT